>NC_090840.1:49084171-49693099 GCF_028021215.1 Eschrichtius robustus | reverse complement strand
TAGCATTTTCTTCTTTTTATTTCTATAAGCTCAGTATTAATTTCCCCCGTTTTATTTCATATTTTAGAAATCTGAGTTGTCTTTTTCTTGGTCAGACTAGCTAAGGGTTTGTCAATTTTGCTGTTTTCAAAGAAGTTTTGGTTCTGTTGATTTTCTCTCATTGTTTTTCAATCTCCCCTTGTTATTTTACAGAAACCTTTAGAAAGGGAAGAGTTTGGGGCTGAAGCAACAGCAGCTTCCTACGCATTCTTTCATTCAAATTACCACACATCAAGGATGGCCAAAGCCAGTCCTATTTCACACCTATTATCTTCTTTATTAATAGTGTCCAGTGTTATTCTCAAAATTTTCCTGATCAGATGGTAAGTTTTATGGTCACTCTACCAAGAACCCTGGTCTGAAACTGTGGATTTCCTCTAGGTTCTATCTAGCTTCCTCCTCCCAGCCCCTTCCTGTGTGAGTGTTCCTTGTGGTCCTGGACTCAGGCATAAAATAAAGTAGAAAATTAAAATAAGGACAATACAAATATCTGATCAAAGAGACACTTGCAGTCCGATCAGTTGGAATAAAAAAAAAAAAAGGCTTTTGAGAATGTTTGCCAACTAAGAAAAAAAAGTAAAAGAGTTAGTCTTCACTTGTCTCTCTCTCTCTCTTACTCTGTTCTTTTTATTCTTTTATATACAAGTATAAACTGTGGTTAAGGTCATAGAGAAATGTCCCCAAGAACTGCTGTGGATAAAGCAGCCTGACTTTCCCACGGAGCCAGGCTGTGCACTCCATTAGCCAGCTATGCCTGTGCACACACTCTTCCTTAATGAAGATGGCATGCCCTAGTACAATGACACCCTTTTGAAGGGAAAGTTATATCCCTTCCTTGAAAGACAGGATCCAGGTCTAAGGGCTTAAGAAAAAACAGGGATCACACTACTCCATCTTGCTACCTGCCTCCCATACCATAATCAGTATACCCAAATCTGTCAGATGCCAATAATTCACTTTCCATTCTGCCTGTCCATTCCCACTCTGTCCTGTACCCATACTCTCCAAGGAGCAGGAGATGGTTTGTGATTCTATCTACTTGAGCATCTCGGGTCTCCTAATAGGCTCTCTAACACAGCCAAAGGCATACATACAAAGACATTTTATCAGTTATTGAGGTCTAGTTCATTTACAACAGGCATCAGGGAATTGTACATTCACTATTTCTAGAAGCATCCTGAACTAACCAAGGAGAATTAAACACTTTTTAATGTACTTTGTTTGAATCCTAAAATCTTCCGTTTGTACTTTATTAATCTAGAAATCAGATCTGCTGTGTTGGCCTGACTATTGCATGTTACTCACAAGACCTCATTTTATTTTAACCAAATGTGACTCCCCCACCCCATCCCCCAGTTATACTGGTCTTTAGACTTTATTTAAGAGAGGATATTTTAGGAATTGAAGTTTTAAAACATTTTACAAGAACTTGTTTGTTAGTAAGAATTTGCTTGATATCAAAGTTAAATCACTATGAAAAATGTGGTATGTTCAGGTTTTTCACTGCAACAAAAATGCTCATTAAAAGTCAAAGAAAAATATTACTGCTGTTTTTGGCAATAAAACACAATGATGAAACAAAGCTTCCTTAACAATGTAAAGACAGTGGGACAGTGACTCAAAGCACTGGCAGATATGTTGATACTTAACGTAGTTCCCAGAATACCAGTTGACTTTATTCTTAGGAACACATTAAAAAATGGCAGTGATGGATTTTCAGCCTGGTTACACCTACCAGGAAAATGACGCAACCATTATTCACCTCTTCCAGCAATGGTTTTTACTGGCATCTCCTATGAGTTACACTTTGGCACTCTTCTAAACATCATCAGGCCACAAGCTCAGTCTAAATCAAATATTTTCACAAACTAAACAATCCAGTGCTAAAAAACTACCCAAGTTACTAAGACCCAGTGCTGTTTCCGTTCCAAGGAATGGCCTATTTTATAGGGGAAAAGTGCTTACTACATGAAAAGGGAAATGGTACTTTAACCCAAAAGAACCAGGCTGGCCAGAACATTAGAAAAACACTGTTAGGATCAAACTTCCACTGGCCACCAACTGACAGACATACCCATCACTGACCTTTTTCATTCTGTATCTCATGAGACCACATAATAGATTGTCTAGGCAAGTTAGTTCATTTAGTATTGGGTCAGTTAAGTTAGATTCATACAGAAAAAGATTTTGTTTCATAGACACAGCCTATACTCCTAGTTCTGGCTAATACTCTCGCAAATGTGAGCCACTATTCACATTATTATTATAAAAGAACAATTCCAAGTCCAAGTGCATGTCCTACTGATGACAGGTAAGTAGCATTATCTCCTCATGTGCAGAGTATCTGGATTTTCAAAAAGCTGAGGGAATGCACACAAGCAATGCTGGCAAGCCAACCTAACAAACCAGTGAAATGTTCATTTTTCTACATTAAATATGGATATACTAACGCATACTCCTTGTAGTTGCTCCAAGTTTCAACTTGAAACTAGTTACATAGCGCCTGGCACATAATAGGTGTATTGAAAAACACTTGTTTGAATGAGTGAATACAGAATATCTGGTTACCTTAAAGATCTGGAAAAGCCATACCATGTCAAGTGCTATATAAGTAATATTTAGGAAGCCACAGGCAATTCCATTATACATTCTCCTTTCCCTTTAAAGACAAAGAACACTACTCTTTACTAGAGGAGCTTTGTAACTGGACTAACTGCTCAACCCTACAGACCTCTCTCACTTCTGTTACCTCGATCAGTGGTCTTATCATGTAGGGCTTTATATAGGTCAACTGCTACTGGAACCACCATAGTACTACCTCCTCAATAACCGTAAATTCTTTGCTCAGAGGCATTAAATACAGCCATCATTTATTCATTTAACAAATCTGTATTGAGCTCCTACTGTGTGCCCAGTAATTTTAAGCACTGGGGGCTATATCAGGGAACAAAAACTAAATCAAAACCCAAATCAGTCCCCAAATCTGTCCTTGTGGAGCCTATATTCTGAGAAGGGGGAGAATTAATAAATGTAACAAGTAAGTAAATTATATAGTATGTTAGTTAATTAAGTGTGGTATGAGAAAAATAAGAGCAGGGTAAAGGAGACCAGGAGTTCTGAGACAGGACTGCAATTTTAAATAGCGTGGTCATGGTAGGCTTCATTAAAAAGGAGACATTTGAGTAAGGACTTGAGGAACTGCTGGGAGAGAACCCCCGCCAATGCCTTGGTGGCAGCAATCCCACTAGGTATGCTCAAGGAACAGCAAGGAGGTCAGTATGACTGGAGTGGAGTAAGAGAGGAGATCAGACAGTAACATAGGGGCCAGAGCATAGAAAGCCTGGGAAGCCATCATTGTAAAGACTTTGGCTTTTCTCTGAAAGAAACAGGAGACAGTGAAGAAAGCTTCTGAGGGGACAGTAGAATCAATTAGCTTAGGTTTTAAAAGGATCACTCTGGCTGGTGTGTTGAGAATATGAGGTAGGGAGGAGAGGGTGTAAAAAGGAGATGAGTCAGGAGGCTACCTACTTAGTAATCTAGCTGAGAGATGATGGCCTGGACCAGGGCAAAACAGTGAAGGTGGTGAAAATGAATTGAATTCTTGATATATTTTGAAGGTAAAGCCAACAGGGCTTCCTGACAGATAAGATGTGATGTATAATAGAAAAAGAGGAGGTATGACTTCATAAATTTTGGCTTTAGCAACTGGAAAAATGGGAGTTGTCAATGACTGATATGAAAAACGACTATGGGTGGGTATGTTTGGAGGAAGAGAAGCATCATGAATTCCATTTTCAACATGTTAACCTCATACAGTGAACTGCCATAATCCTCACTTTACAATCCCAGTTCATTCTCCTTAGCATACATTTATTTGTAGATTAAAAATAAATCTACGGCCTTTTATTTTTTAGGCACTCTAGCTAGAACTGTATTGAAAACCTTATACAAAATCACTTTTATTCATTAAAGCCAACATTTCTCTCACTGTAGTAACTGGAAATGCTAGCCTACCAATTTAAGAATTAAGAAACGTTCCTGATTGCCTTTCACTTACCAAAGCCAAATGTGTTTATAGCTTCTTGTCCCCTAGATTCAAGAACAATTTGGGCAGGATGAAATGGCTCTGGAATTAGACTAAGAAGACCTGTAGGTCAAATCTTGGCGCTTCCACTTACCTGTGATGGGACCTTAACATCTTTAGATCTTATTGGTGACAGTATAAAACGGAGAAAATACCTACTTTATAAGGATGGCGTGAGATTAAATGATGTAAGTGAAAAAGTTTCATGGATTGTAAAGAGTTATGTCAATGTTAGAAGCTATTAATATTATTGTCCATAGCTTTTCTATTGTTTTTGCTCATTCATTTATTCATTCATGCATCCCATCATCTTACAAAAAGGAATGAATGTAGATAAAGTTCTTTGAATTATCTCTTAACAAACTGGTGGAAGACTTCTGAGAAGGTTTCTGGGGGTTTCTTCACCATTTTCATCTAACACCCTTCTAAGAGCTGCCTAGACAATGGTTCCAAAATGACTTGTCTTACACAGGTCTGATTCCATTATAATGAATTCTGCAACAAAACATTCACTAAGCAGAAAGGACAAAAAAGCCCCAGTAAAGTAATAGGAAGCAGCATGGTAAAGCAGAAGCAGCAATGAAAAGTGGGCCATGTTATTATACATTATTGGAAGAGTCAACTGGACTGTTCGAAAGTGCTGGGGTAGGAACAGAGCAGACTCTTAAGACGTAACCTGTAGGAGATGAGAATGATGACATATGGCAGGAGAGGAAAAAGAGATGGCAGTGGGATTAATATCAAGGTCGTGGTCCTAACTATTGTCACTTTAGTTTGCAAGAACTTTGGCCTGCCCTTGATTGCCCTCCATTCTTATTTATGAAGTGAGGGTATGCAGGTGGTCTTTCACAACTATATCACCATATGCAGAGAGCCTGGGAATTCTGTTTACAAAGGCAGGTAGGTGCCCAGTTTTTAGAGGTGGAGTCTAGGTTTCTTATGAATCTTAGTGAATTAGCATTAGAACAGGTAGGGTCCTGTGTTCTCAAAGAAACCAACGAATAAACAACAAAACCCTGTGGGAAATAATGTCAAGCTTTAACAGCTTTTCCCTAACTGACTGAAGGAGTCTGGAAGACCCAAGAGGATTCTTTAGTAATTCTTTCTCTACCATGCTCTCAGACCCAATTTTATTATGGCACTTCTTATTGGGTACCATAATATACTGATGGGGTATCTTCTGACACAAAGTATGAACTCCCTCAAGGTTGGGAAGATATTTTACTCATCCTTGTAAAACAGGGCCTCTGGCACATATGTAACAGAAGGTCAATAAAAGTCACTTTCCTGATTCCCTTTCTGCATACAGCTTTCCCTCCCAACCTTTTATTTCTGAATTGCTAATTCCAGAGCTCTTTCAGTGAGCTCTCATATATACTTCATTATCCTTTTGTGTCATAGACTGCTCACATAAAATGGGTAATGCCAAGCAATTTCAAGGTAGGAAACCCAGCATTTCAGACCATGCATTTTCTCACGAATTGAATGCTTGCAACATAAGGGGACAGAATCATTCCAGCAATTCATCTGAATCGTCATTTAAGTTACACTACTGATGTCTTGAGAAGAGAAATTTCGGCTTCTAGTTCTTCTGAGTCACCTTCAGTGGTTTTTATTGCAACACCATCATTCTTGTAAACTCTCTCTTTTTTTTTTTTTCCAACATGCCATCATGCAAATATTCAAACACACAAAAAGGTGAAAGAATTTTACAATAAGCATCTGTATACCTATCACCTAGATTCTCTAATGAACATTTTCTTGTTTACTTGTTTCAATAACTATCTAGGGATGAAATGGGTCGCATCAAGAAAAAAAGGCACTTTTATTTTACTTATTGTTTATGATTTAAGAAATCAACAAAAATGTTAATAACAACCATACTTATTTATTGAGTCTTTATGTGCTAAGTCTCTTACCTACACTACTTTTAATCCTTACAAAATTCCTACAGGGAAACTGAGGTTTAGAGGGTTAAGGAACCTGGCCAAGTCCCAGAGCAGGTCTCTGAAAGCTAGACTTACACCAAAACGCACACTCTTTACCATTCTATACTAACCCTAAAAGCCAAAGGAGGGAAAAAACCAAACCAAACAAAATGTAAGGAAAATGTAATAGCTAAAAGAGAACACAGCTGAAAGGATTTTATTTCACAGAGCTGTGTGCAGGGTCCATTAAGCAAGGAGGCTGCAGTGAAGGGCAGGTATTCTGCGGAACTTCACTCCCAGGGTGGGTTTAGCAACAGCAGCAGCAGTTTCCTGAGGTTGTTCACGCACAAAACTTTTAGGCCTTCCTTGAAGGACAGTATTCATATTTCTATCAAAGATTATAAAGGAATGAATTCTACTCAGGCTTTAAAAAGTCTAGACGAGTTGCTGCCAGCAGTCCCCACGTGCAGACAACCATACTGTCACTTAATCCCCAAACTCTTCCTTCTGTTTTTGGCACTGCAATAGCTAGGCGTCTGCAGAGCTAGGTTCTAGTTCAGGATCTAGCAGATTACCCTTATCATTCGCTTTCTAGGATTCAGTTTCCAAACAGAAAAGCCCTGAGACTGCTCCCAGGAGCAACTGATAGACTATTTGTGAAATAGAAACATGAGGAATTATTATTAAGGAAACACAGTATGTTAGCTACTGCTCATTGGTATACGGCTTTTTATCAGTCACTATCAAATAAGAAATGATGCTAAGAAAATCGCCAAAATATTATGCAGAGGAAGGAGTAGATTACTTGCCCTTTTCCTCGTCTCCTCCCCAGCTGATTGATCAAAGTGTAGTTCACCAAGGAGCTATGTCATTAATGTCATTGTTAATATTTATTACATTGGAAAGCAAAGTGCAGCTTACCAAGATGGGGACATTTTGGGGAGAACAGAGTATCAGAAAATAACACGATGTAATAGCTGAGAGACCGTGAATCAGCTGCCAGGGCTGAGTATAAAGTTGGTAACCGACAAAAATGAGAGAGGAAAGGGAAAGGACAACACATCTCTTCTGCATAACAATTTTGCTGAGCTGGGACTAGCACAATTTATTCACTTTGCCTTCTTAAAACAACAAAGCCTAGCAGAAACGAGAGTAGAAAGTTGTTTATAAATCTTTCAATGTGATGGATGTCTGAGTCCAGGCTCATATTGTCCTCTTGTTTCTTACAGGAGTCATACCCAACTCTATACAAAGCAGGTTACGTGTTAAACAAAAAAAAAAAAATCTAGGTTTTACTATTCAAAATATTATTTGTAAATATCTGATAGCATCAACTTGCATTTTCAGTCTTAAAGTAGATCAAACAAATATGTAAAGAATTATTTTTGAGATATAGGACAGATGTGATTCTTAACTCCAAATTCATTTACGTATCCCAGTTAACAAATCTTATGACTAGTCGAATGCTGTTTGTGCATATCTGTGTTGAAATTACTTTTTAAAATTTAACTTATCATGACTTGCCTTCTACTTCGCATATAGTCTAAGAACCTTTTCACAGTTTACTCCAACTCCTCCTCTCTCAGCTTTTGTATCATTATTGTCATACATTACACTTCCACATAGTTGTAACACCGCAATTACAGTTATTATTTTAGCTTCAAACAGTCAGTAGTCCTGGAAGAGATTTAAAAGTGGCGGGTGGGGAGTCCTTTACAGTTACCCACATAATTATCATCCTCAGTGATTTATTCTTTTGGTTAGATGCAGATTTCTACCTGGTATCATTTTCCATCTATCTAAAGAATTTCCCTTAATATTCTTTGTAGTGCAGGTCTACTGGTGATGCATTATTTCAGATTTTGTGTGTCTGAAAAAAAATCATTATTGTGCCTCAGTTCTTAATTTTTTAACTTATTTTTTAAAATTAATTAATTAATTAATTTGGTTGCGTCGGGTCTTAGTTGTGGCATGTGAACTCCCAGTTGCGACATGCATGTGGGATCCAGTTCCCTGACCAGAGATTGAACCTGGGCCCCCTGCATTGGGAACACAGAGTCCCATCCACTGCGCCACCAGGAAAGTCCCCTCAGTTTTTTTTTTAACATCTTTATTGGAGTATAATTGCTTTACAATGGTGTGTTAGTTTCTGCTTTATAACAAAGTGAATCAGTTATACATATATATATGTTCCCATATCTCTTCCCTCTTGCGTCTCCCTCCCTCCCACCCTCCTTATCCCACCCCTCTAGGTGGTCACAAAGCACAGAGCTGATCTCCCTGTGCTATGCGGTTGCTTCCCACTAGCTATCTATTTTACGTTTGGTAGTGTATATATGTCCATGACACTCTCTCACTTTGCCACATCTTACCCTTCCCCCTCCCCATATCCTCAGGTCCATTCTCTAGTAGGTCTGTGTCTTTATTCCCGTCTTGCCACTAGGTTCTTCATGACCTTTTTTTTTTCCCTTAGATTCCATATATATGTGTTAGCATACGGTATTTGTTTTTCTCTTTCTGACTTACTTCACTCCGTATGACAGACTCTAACTCCACCCACCTCACTACAAATAACTCAATTTCGTTTCTTTTTATGGCTGAGTAATATTCCATTGTATATATGTGCCACATCTTCTTTATCCATTCATCCGATGATGGACACTTAGGTTGCTTCCATGTCCTGGCTATTGTAAATAGAGCTGCAATGAACATTTTGGTACATGACTCTTTTTGAATTATGGTTTTCGCAGGGTATATGCCCAGTAGTGGGATTGCTGGGTCGTATGATAGTTCTATTTTTATTTTTTTAAGGAACCTCCATACTGTTCTCCATAGTGGCTGTATCAATTTACATTCCCACCAACAGTGCAAGAGCGTTCCCTTTTCTCTACACCCCCCTCAGTTTTTTAAAAGCTATTTTGTTTGGATATAGAATTCTAGGTTGACATGTTCTGCTGTTCTGTACCTCAAAGATGCTGCTTCACTGTCTTTTGGCTTGCATTTCCAACAAGAAGTCAGCAGCAATTAATTTATCCTTGTGTCTTTTTTCCTCTGATTATTGTAAAGATTGTGTCTTTATCAGTGGATGTAAAAATTTGACATTGGTACAGTTTTTTTCCTGTGTCTGGTGCTTAGGGTTCTTCTTGGATCTCTTGGGTTTATCGTTTTCATCAAATAAGGAAAATATTCAGCCACCATTTCTTAAAAAAACTTTTCTGTCTTAGCCTGTCTCTCCTCTCCTTTAGGTACCACAATTACACATTCACTAGGCTGACTGAAGTTTCTCACAGCTTACTGATGCTCTGTGTTCCTTTTCTTCCCCTCATCTTTTTTTCTGTATGTTTTATTTTGGATAGTTTCTATTGCTATGTCTTAAAGATCACTGATATTCCCTACAGTGTCAAATCTGCTGTGAATTCCATTCAGTTGTTTTTTAATCTCAGATATTGTACTTTTCATTTCTAGAAGTTCAGCTTTCAAATATTTTTCATGTTTTCCCTCAACATGTTCATGCTTTTCCCTACCATCTTATACAGATGACATAATCTATAATAACTGTTTTAATTTCCTTGTCTAATAATTCTATCATCTTTGTCATTTCTGGGTCTGTTTGTACTGACTAATTTTTCCTCTTATCATGGGTCATATTTTCTTGCTTCTTTTCATGTCAGTTTCTACTGGATGCCAGACATTATGAATTTCACTTTGTTTGAATCAAGGTATTTCTATACACAATGTGTCAATGTCTTCACCTATAAAGAGAGCATCAAATTAAATAACATCTAAGGGCTCTTCCAGTTCTAAGATTCTAAGAGTTTAAGAATAACAGTAATTCTCAGGGTGGTTATACTACTTAAACTAGTCTAATGAACTTTTCCCTGAAACAGACTGTGATTGGTGGTGCAGCTGTGATTCTATGCAGCACTGAAAGATGCAGAACCAGACTCTAGGTGTTCTGAGTCCAACCAGCACTCACCAAAACACCTAACATTAGAAGAAAACCAGAAAACCATATTTATTCTATATATAAATAGGCAAACAATATGATAAAGGGTTAATAATACTCTTTATAGAGTTCTTATAATGATAAACATCTACTATGACCCCAATAGATAAAGAGGTAAAAGATACGCAAAAGCATATGCTTTGTTTATGAAATATCACTTTTGAACGACTGGAATGTGTTAAATGGTTTCCAATCACTCAAACTAAAAATCTTGGTAATCTTTTTTGATTCATCTCTGTCCATTAACCCTCATATATTTAATATATCACCAAGTCCTTGAAAATGTGTTCTATGTTATTCTCACTTCTCTTTTCTTGTTGCCTCTAGTCTAATCATGGCCCTTACAATCCTGAATAAACAACAGCAACAGTAGTAACGGCAGAAGCTAACAATGACTGAGTGCTTATTGTGGGGACCATTTCACGTGCTTTAAACATATTATCTTATCTTCACAACAACTCTAAGCAATAAGTAGCAGAATTATGTCCCAGTTTACAGATGAGAAAATTTAGAAGCCTGCTAGTAAGTGACAGAACCAGTATTCAAGGCAGTCTGACTCCAGTGGTTGGGCCTTTGGTAATAACTAGTACTGCTTCCTAGTAGAAACTATAGTTGCCTTCTAACTGGGTCTTCCTGTTTGTAGTCACTCCCCAAATGTACTCTTTACACCTGGGCAGAGTGAACCTTAGAAAACACACATTCCTATGCACGTCTCCATTCCTTCCGTCACACTATCTCAGAATGAAGTCCAACCTTTAACATTATATTAACAGCCCTTTCTACTCTGAAGGCCACTTTTCCTGCAGCCTATTTCTCCTGACCCACATACGATATTGCTCAAAGTCGTCCAGCTATATCTGGCATTCTTATACTTTCTTGTTCACATTGTACCTCCTTCTTGTGATACCCTTCCCCACATTTTTTGCTGGGGAAATGCCCATTTATCTTTCACAGTCTGCCCTAAATGTTACCTCTTCTTACAAGTCTTGCCTGATATCTCCTCCATCCCTACAGGCAGAACTGATTACTTCCTCCTCTCTGCTCCACATCCCTTTATTCATACATCTGTTACTCACTGTGCTGTTATTTAAAAAAAATTCCCCAACTAGCTCATAGACTCCTTTATTATCTCCCATTGTAAATGTACATTAAACATCTATTGGATGAAGTAAATGTCCGCAGCATCCCAAAACATAGATTCTTCCTCTCCCCGGCAAAGAATAGCTTTTAGATATAATAAAAAGAACATGGCAGTTTCAACTTGATGATAAGAATCACCTGGGACACTTACTAAACTACTGATTCCTGGGGCCTTCTCCAGACCTACTGAATCAGAATCTCTGGAGATTTTTAACCAGTTTTCATGAGCATCCCTGGTGATTATCATCATCAAGTTTAGAAAACACCCACTTACACATATATGTATGTTATATTACATGTAATCAAATAAAAAGCAAGGACAATAAAAAAATGAAAAGCAGTCAGACCTTAGAATGAAGCAGAATAATCCACAATCAATCACTGAATTCTAGAACTGAAAGGGACTTTAACTTATCACAACTCCCTTGCTCTAACTCTCCCATTGTACATAGGAGGAAACTAAAGGCCACAGTGGAAAAGTGACTTGACCAAGATTCTATCATTAGTGGTAAAGCAAATTTTATAGCAATTTCTCTGATGCCTAGTTCAGATTTATTCCCATAAATCACAGTGTGCAAGTTCCAGTGTAGTTTACATTTATGGAAAAATCCAAAGGAAATTTAGAAAATTATCCATTATAAACTGCCAAAATATATTTAAGCATACAGTTTTCCTTACCTAAGGAATAAACTTTAATAAAGAAAACCTTGTAAATTAACATATGGTAGCAAATTCCAGCAGTGATAACTACTGTGATGTTTGATGGGTATATACTAAGAGCCAAGCGTAAGTGGTTTTTTTTTTTTTAAACATAATTTCATCTAGGCCTCACAATAAGCTTATGAATTACGGAGCATAATCCCAAATTTACTGATGAGGAAACAGGCTCAGAAGTAAAAAGTCTGGCTGTCTTTCAGAGCCATGGCGTGGTTGTGCCAGGATTTGAGTCCAATTCTTCTGGCCATTCTGTACTCCTTGCTATGCTACAGCACTTCATTTAGAAAATCACTAATAGTGTAATTGCTGACACCACGCAGTAACTATTTATTGCATTGAAATAGAGGCAAATTTCAGTACATCTGAGAAATATCCTGATACTGATTTTGGCAAGCAAAAATTTTACAATGAAACTTGGTAAAGGCATCTGCCTTTTCTTCTAGATTGCCACCGTAGTATGAAACACAATAAAATAAATTTATATTTAAGACAAATAATGAAAACATAAAGTTATGTTTTAAATAATCAAGTTTTGTAGAGTTATTTTTAAATGATCTGATCAAGTCCAAATCCCCATATGACACTCAGGTTAAAATTACCCTAGCCCACGAGACTTCCTTTTCATACTGAAACACTTTTAAAAGAATAATAAATTAAAATAAAAGATTTTTCTTGGAGTTATTTTTCTCTAGTGAAATCACATTAGCCTACACAGACTATAAGTAATCTCTAAGTGTAAATCTATGTACTCCCCTGAATTTGTCATTTCATTTATTCTTGTTTATTTAATCAAGGAAGAGTGGAAATTAAGTTAAGTACTAAGAGGCCCCCATATACAGAGAGAAAAGGCCAATATTTTCTTAGGTCTTTTTTCTGGGATAAAAAATGGGCTGTTTGGAGTCTATACTTTTTTGATAGGATGCCAACATATTAAAATAAACTGTCCCTACCTAGCTTTACATTTATGTAACCTATCATTCAGGTCCTGAGATGCTTTGACATCTATGATATTTTACCACCAAACAAGAGGAAGGCATGAAAACATTTTCACCTTTAACTTATGCTCCAGGCTACTAACCAGTCCATACAATAAAACATATTAAGCACGTATCTTAAACATATGTTTGAACAAAACATATTAAACACGTAAAAGGAATTCTGCTGTCTCCACTTGATATACAGAGTGAAGTAAAGATGCTGAACTCAGTATCAGGCTGAGTTCTTATTTAATTCATCAGGCAGAGGGAAAGCATTGAAGATTTTTGAACAAAGGAATGATATGGCCCTAAATAAACTTTAGGATAATTACTCCCTGGCTGCTGTGTATATTGGACTGGTTTAAAATGAGAAGATGAAGGCAGTTAGGAGGATATTGATGCACAGTGGTAAGGGCCACGTGGGTGGAAATGAGGCACTCAATAAGAGAAACTTTATTTCATTATTATCATTGCCATAGACATTATCATTTACTGAGCACTTCTGTGTACTTAGAATTGTGCTGAGCACTTTACTTTCTCATTTATCCTCACAAGTCTCAAAAAGCCCCCCAAACTTTTTGTGACCCTAAAAAAGTTATGAAAAGCTAAGAACTGCTACTCTTATTCCCATTTTATAGATGAGTAAATTGAAGTGTAAAGAAGAAATACACCCAAGGACACAATTAAAAAGTGGTAAAGCCAGGATCATGAATCCAGATTGCTAGCCTAATGCAAAGGCAGGATGTACCATAGACATACAGTCTGGGTTGGAATCTTGGCTTCATCACTTACCAATTGCATGATCCTGGGAAAATAACTTAAACAAAAAAACCCCTGTGCTTCAGTTTCCCCTTTTGAAAAATAGGAATAAGAATAGTATCTATATTTTATGGGGTTTAGAGAGAACTGAGATAATGCTCATATAGTACTCACCATACTTAGCTAATAATAAGTATATAATAAATGACTGTTATCGTCGTCATCATCATTATCATTTTGAGTCCTGAGATATGGACTCCTGAAATTCTTACGCATCACCTGGTATCCTTCCTCCATCTGAATTTTTTATGGAAAAATTTAATCAAACCTATTCTATAAGAACATTATTTCTGGAAAGAATTCTTTTTTTAAGTTTATAGAAAGACTAGGAGACCTTCTAGCCCATTTTACTAGTGTTAAGATAGAAACTAAAGTCAGATTATGCTAAGAAACTGATTTAGAAAATAAAAAACAAAACATCCACCACAAAACAATTCCTGCTCTGAAGTAGAAGACTGCTTAGAAAGTTGTTTTAGGGTAGTGAAATTATTCCTGTAACAAATAAATACATGTCAGTGATAACTGGACCCAAAGCATTGTTTTTGTTTGTTCTTTTGTCCATTAATTCTTAGTATATCAGTAACTTTCTAACATAGCTATTTGAGAATTAAATGAGATCATGCATGTAATAACACAATACTGTACCTGCTAAATGGTAAGCAGTTAATGAATATTATCTATTGCCATCATCAGCGGCACTATTAACAACACCTGATTCTCGAGAATTTTAAGATAAACATTCAGTTTAAAAGTCTTCTCAATTCTATCATTTCTGCCAAAACTATATCACAAATAAAGTACTAACAAAAATCGATCAACCAGCTAATAAAATATACATAATTTATTTGATGTTTATTATATTTTACATAGAAAGTTAATTTGTATATTTTTATATAACTAATTCATTCAGCTTATTGCAAAAGTCTTATGTATATTTGCAGCAGTGAGAGGTTTTATAACTAAAGGTACATTGCATTCTTAAAATATTTCTTTAATCTGTTTAAATGGATTCATTTCCCATAGAGCACCGCGTAGGGGAATTCAGCTTGAGAGTGTTAAGTTAGAACGTCAGCATTCATATTCAATTTCTAATCTAAGAGTAGTTTTTCCAGCTTTAAGAAGATATACTTGACATATAACATTGTATAAGTTCAAGGTGTACAACGTGATGATTTGATATATGTATATACTGTGAAATAACAACCACCAATAAGATTAGTTACCACATCCATTCTCTCACATAGTTATCAGTTTTTGTGTCTGTAGTGAGAACATTTAAGATCTACTCTCCTGGCAACACTCAAGTATACAATACAGTGTTAACTACAGTCACCATGCTGTACATTAGATCTCCAGAACTTATTCACCTTATGACTAGAAGTTTGTACCTTTTGACTACCATCACCCGTTCCCCCAACCCCTTTCTAAATGTATTTATATAATCGCTTTTGAAGCCTGAAAGATGATTATTTGAAAATTATTCAATGTGACAGACACATTAAGCATACACTTTGGACTTTTTACTTTTAAGACATCTGTATGATATTTCGTACAGATTTTCTAGTGAAGTAGCCTATTAAAAAACTAAAGCACTGTAGTTAAGAATCAGAAGGCTTGGGTTTCAACTTAAAATGTACAGCAAGTTAATTAATCAACCTTAGACAAATAAAAACTGATTTCCTTTTTTTTTTTCATTTTAAAATGATGGTGGAGATGTATTTACTTTCTGAATATCTTTAGATTATGGAACTATTGAAAGTAGTGCAGATAGAAATAAGATTTTAAATAGTATATTCTAAAATAACAAAAATATATTTGTTTCTACAAAAATGACATATGGCTTTTCATTAATCTCAACATTTCTGGGAAATATCATTTTTTGAGAAGGAGAAACAAAGTGTAGTGTCTGAACAGCATTTCTCAAAGCGTAGTCCACGGACCCCTTGAGGTCTCAGAGACCCTATCAAGGACTCCTTAAGGTCAAAACTAATTTTGCAATAAAGCTAAGACATAATTTGTCTTTTTCACTATGTTGACATTAGACTGATGGTGCAAAAGCAATGGGGGTATACCTTAGGATTAATACAGGCAGTAGTACCCAAATGAGCTAGTTTTCCACCATACACTTACAGTAAAAAATGAATCAAATAACAGTTTCATGTAAGAATGTTCTTGATGAAACGGCAAAAATTATTCATTTTATTAAATCCTGACCAATAAACCTGTATCTTTTTAATATTCAATGTGATGAAATGGGAAGTATGCACAAAGCACCTGCACTGTATACCAAAGAATGATAGTTGTCTTGAGGGAAAGCAGATGTGCAGCTGAACTGCATGCTATACTAGCTGGTTTCTTTATAAAAAATTTTTTATTTGAAAGAGTGATTGAAAAAACTATGGTTATTCAGAACTGGGTATTTCACAAATATTTTCTCTAAAATAAACTGCTCCTTAAAGGGAAACAACAGACAGTGTTAATTGTCAATAATGAAATTTAAACTTTTAAGAAAAACTAGCATTTTGAAAAACTTGTATTTGCTATCATGAACCTGATAGCTTCCCAATATTTAGACTTTTCTGACGAGATAAGTAGTAATATTAAAAAATATGCATTTTGATGTTATGTAATAAAATGTGTCCACTTTTGGAAGATCTGCATAACTAAGTAAATAAATATTTTCCAAATGACCAATGCATGATGTTACAAAATCATGCATGGATAAAAGATTCAATAAAAGTTAAGACAAACTAATGAACTGTAACATAACAGAATAAGCAAAGTCCATTGCTATGGCTTCAAATTCCATATTGTAACTAACCTTTTAAGAAATTACAGCGGTTAAACATAGAGTTGACATATGATCCAGCAATCTCCCTCCTAGGTATGTTCTCAAGACAAATGAAAACATATATCCACACAGATACATGCACATGAATGCTCATAGCAGCACTATTCATAATAGCCCCAAAGTGGGAAAAAACCAAAGGTCCATCAACTGAATAATGCATTAAAAATGTTATACATATATGTACACAACAGAATATTATTTAGCAATAAAAAGGAACGAAGAACTGATACAGGCTAAAACAGAGATGAACGATATAAACATTATGCAAAAGGATACACTCATAAATGATTCTATTTATATGAAATGGCCAGAACTGACAAATCTGTAGAGAAACAAAGTAGATGAGTGGTTATCTGGGGCTGAAGGGGACAGGAGAACTGGGAGGTGATGGTTAAGGGGTAGGGGGTTTCTCTTTGGAGTGACGAAAATGTTCTAAAATTGATTATGGTGATGGTGGCACAATTCTGAACATACTAAGAGTCACAGAATTGCATATTTTAAATGGCTTAATTGTACGGTATGTGGATTATATCTGAAAAAAACTGTTAAAAATATAAAGTCAATAAAGTAGACAAAAAAGAAACTACCATATCTCAAGTTTTATTGTCTATCAAAGAAGAACACCCACAATTATCTTAAAGGTTATTAAAGTACTCCTTTTTCTGACTACATATCTTTGTGAGGCTGGATTTTTCTTCCTATACATCAACCAAAACAAATATTGCAACAGATTGAATACAGAGCAGATATGAGAATCTAGCTGTCTTCCCTTAAGCCATACATTACAGAGATTTACAAAAAATTATGACAATGCCAGTAATCATTTTTGTTTTCGAAAATATAATTACTTCGTAAAAATTGTTATTTTAAGCCGGGGCAAATTGCTACAATAGTGTTAACACTAACCTTCAAATTTAAATTGGATACACAATAAGCAATCTCTAACACTTTCTCTGTACCATGTCTTCCCTCAAAAGATACACTTAGGATTTCTGATGCATTGTTTGACTCTGGAAAAGATGCCTAGGTTTGTCTGGGTTTGGTAGCTTGCTGCTGCCTTTTTGAGTCAGTAAGAATATGTCATTGGTCATTATCATCAAGTGGAAAGAAGAAAGAGACCATATTCCTATGTGGTTGTGTTAGGCAGAATAACGGCTGCCTGAAGATGTCCATGTCCTAATCCCCAGAACCTGTGAACTTGGACAAGGCAAAAGGGATGTGGAGAAGTGATTCAGGTTACAGATCTTGAAATGGGTAGATTATACTGGGTTATTTGGGTGGGCCCAATCTAATCACATGAGTTCTTAAAAGCTGAGAATTATTCATTGCTGTGGCTAGAGAGATGCAATGACAGAAGAAAGGTTATAGAGATATGATTTAAGAAGGATTTGACTTGCCATTGTTGACATTGAAGATGGAGGGAGGAAAGCACGAGCCATGGAGTGTAGGAGGCTTCTAGAAGCTAGAAAAGGCAAGGAAATGGATTCTTCCCTAGGACCTGCAGAAACAACTAGAGCCCTGCTGACACCTTGATTTTAGTCCAGTGAGACACTTGTATCAGACCTCTGATAACAGAAGAGAAAGATAATACACTTGTGTTGTTCTAAGCTATTTAATGTGTGGTAATGTGTTACAGCAACAACAGAAAACTAATACAGTGGTAATGTCATTTTTCATCCAAAACTGGTTGAGGGATACTTAGCATAAAGTTAATAGGAAGTTTCAGCTTCAAATACTCTTGCTTGCATAGGACATTTTTCGAGACCCTGAACCTAATTTTATTGATTTATTTTTTTGAATTTTATTTTATTTTATTTTTATTATTATTTTTATACAGCGCCTGAACCTAATTTTATATTTGTAATTTGTTCTTTCTAAAAAGGACCAACCTCAGATTCCAGAAAACCTATATCCACCCCCTGGAAAATGCTAAAAACAATATTAGAGGAATTTCCCCCATGCAAATACACTCAAATTCCACAGGTTCACAAATATATTCTAAGATTATTTGGGGAAGGGGGAATCTAGAGTTCATGTGAATATAGTTCCATGAGGAGAGAGAAGCCTTGGGAAAAAAATGAGAAAGATGGGAAGTTAACTTCAGAAAATAGTTTAAGAGAACTAAAATTAATGACTGAAAAAAACTCTACTAAATTACTGAGAGGAAATCGCTTAAGCAGAAGCAACATTTTGAAGTGATTATACCCAGAATTAGCGTTACCTATACATTGACAAAGAGAGTTTAGACTCATTTCCTTCCAAATGGCTGAAATTTCAGAAGAACAGAAAAAGACATTTTTTGGGTCACTTTTAGACAGAAATTACTCTAGTCATATCATAGAGAAATTGATACTTGTAATCAACTACCAATAAATGAAGAATAAATTAGAAACTGCCTTGCTGTGAGTGATGCTTTTTCTTAACTATCTGGTTGTTCCAACTCATCTCAACAAACAGGCATTTATTTCTAGGAGAGCAGCACGGATTACCACTGGAGGTCAGTCTTGGGCTTTCCCTCAGGTCATCAAAGACACCAATGAAAGATTAGAAAGGGAAGTGAAGGTCAACAGCATAGTCCAAAGCTCTCATTCTGCAGACGGAGATACTAAAGCTCTAAGAGATTAAAGAAATGTTGGCATATAAGGGATTAACTACAGTTGCAATCTATACTATTAATTGATTTTTACAAATTTTTAGTGTTAAAGGCACATCTATTAATCATATGTATCTGAAATGAAGGAGAATAGACAAATCTCCAGTACAGAAGAATTCCAAATGATTTATGTAGATATTCCTCCCCAACATCAGACAAATACAGATTAAAGGACATTCTAAAAAATACCTGACTACCACTCCTCAACACACTTAAGGTCATCAAAAACAAGGAAAATATGAGAAACTGTCATAGTCTAAGGAGCCTGTGGATACATAACTAAATGTAATATGGTATCCTTGGATGGGATCCTGGAACAGAAACAGGACATTAGTAAAATGTTCTTAGTAAAAACTGAGGAAATCTGAATAAAGTATAGACTTTAGTTAATAATTATGTTGAAATATTGGTTCATAAGTTGTGACAAATGTCCATACTAGGGACATTTGTTGTTGATAATAGGGAGGCGGGGTGCAGGGTATATGGGAACTCTCTACACTAGTTTTGCAACTTTTCTGTACCTCTAAAACTATTTTAAAATATAAAAATTATTTTTAAAGATCTATACATTTCAAAAATCAGTAAAACCTTGTAGTAATTTATTAGTATCTGAATCTCCCTTTTCTTTTGGCTGCCAGGAAGTTAAGAGCCAAATCTGAGGTTCAGTCCTTGTGGCTCCAATTTATATTGTGTTCTTGTTTCTCTGGTCTTAATTTTAGAAATCTTTATATTTTACTATTATTTGTATGCATTTTTGTACCTCCCAATTTATATTTACTAGGTAAAAAATTAAAGTTTCAATAGAATAAGTAGCTTCCTGCCCCCCATCTCAAATTTCTGAGCCCTGTACCATTCCTTAATAGATGTCCTTACATCCTATTTCATGGAGTAAAATATCAAATGAGCACCTCCTCAACTCCCAACTCTGTATTACTAAACTCTTAAATCTTCTTACATATGTGACCATCCTTTCTTTCTTCCCTTCTGTTACGTTAGAAGAGGTGTCAATCCCTCTACCCTTTATTCATGGGGTATTGTTTTCTCATTATTTTAGGAATGTTACACTATTGATTTTCCCTTCTCATCCCATACATTTCAACCTTTCTTCTGAGTCCTTCCCACTGACATTTAAACATACTTGATCTTCCATACTTAAAAATAAAACCAATAAACAAATAAATAACAACCCTCTCCTGAACTTTTAAAAAGACAATACTTCAACATTTTTATTTGGGGGCATGTATGAAATACTCAGATGAGTATTCAAGAGTTCAAGAAGGTGCAAAGTGCAGGGAGATCCCAATCTGTGGCCTTTGAATTCAGGAAAAGCTGATGCCTATATGCAAACCTGTAGCAGGAGAGTCACTGCCTTTTGTCATGCAATTTTGAACAGCTGAGGAAAGAATGATCTAGAGCCCTATCTTTCCTTTAACACATGTGCTGAGATAAACCAGCTCATTTATCATAATTTTATTCCAAAAGAATAATAATGAATTAGCTACAACCTATTTCCCTAGGACTTTCCTCCTTCTATACATCCTTTCAAGCAAATGCAGAGTCAGCCCAGTACTGGCCTTCTTCCTCTTCCTTAAATCAGTGCTTCAGTTTGGACTCTCATCATCTGGATTACAGCTAGAGCTTCCAGTGGTCTCCCTACCTAACCCACCTGCCACTATTCCAAGTGTGAATCTGATGATGTCATGATCTTGTTTTAGATCCTTCAATGGCTCACTATTACAATACAATAAATAAATTTTATATAAGAACAAATAAGGCCTGTATAAACTAGTTTTTGCTTAATTCTCCCTGTTAAAACACTCACATCCGTACCAGTTAGGTCACTGAACTACCTCTGACAGTACTTTTAACCAGTACATTCTCAGGTGGGGTGAGGGAGGAATAGCCTGGTTTTGATACTTATTAGCTATGCAAACTTGTGCAAACTATAGGACTTTCTTGAGACTCAGTTTCCATTTCTGTACAATTTGAAAAACAGGCCCAAACTCAAAGGGTTATTGTAAGGAAAAAAGGAGTTAAGCTACATAAAACATTTAGACCACCTGGTACATACTGAGCACCCAATAAGTGTTAGCTGGTGTTACAGTTTCTGGGTAGCTACCTCCATAACAGACACTCTGACATTAATGTAAATCACTGTTGCCAGTGGATTTTTGTGTCTTCTAAATCTGTGTTACTAAGTGGCCAAACATTTTTAAGCCAAGTTTACTGGAATATAATTTGTAAGTAATAAAATTCACTCTTTAAAACATACAGTTAAGGGGCTTTGGCAAATGTATACAGTTGTATAACCATCACCACAATCAAGATATAGAAAATTTCAACCTCCCCAGTGTACTTTCATGTCTTCCAACGGTGTATTACTGAATGGGCCAATTTTTAGAAAGAAAGGTGTAAAGGCACCTATGGCACATTTGGTGAAGTCCAGGAATCTTAAAAAAGGGTAGAAAGAAGATTACTTGATTTAGGTTTTGGTGTTTATTTTATATATCTCTACACTCTGTGAGAGGTTTTTTAGTCATTTGCTGCAGAAAACCTTTGATGAAGAGCCAAAGGTCTAGAAATAAGCAATTTAAAAATGTATGAAATCTTAGATGAGAATTATATACATTCCCATGGCTCTGATGTTAGTATTTTTTTTAAGGTTGATTCTTTTATATAAAAGTAACTGAAAGCCCAAAAGTTTGCTTGTTAGAAAAGTACAAACTGTCAGATAGGAAACCAAGCAAATCATCGACCCTCAGTTATTTTGAACAGCTAGCTCATTTATATTTTGACTCAGAAGAGATAATAATGTATTAGTTATAACCTATTTTCCTAGTGCTTTCACCTTATAGATGAACATTTTTGTAGGTCATGAGGAATACGGTATTAAAAGACAGCACTGGAAATTCGAGAAAAATATGTGAGAAAGGAGCAATTATCAAAGAGACAGAATTCAAAGTCAGAGAGAAGGCATATAACTTAGCACAGTCAAGAAGAAATATAAATATGGTACAGAGAGAAGAGACCTGGGGAGAAGCACAGATGAGAGGGGATAGCAGTCTTAAGAGGACAGGAGCTGATTAAAGATGGAGCTGGCACTGGAGCTAAGGGACTTGTACCTTTTCTGACCAGCTTGACTATAACATTTTTTTTTTTTTTACTGTAACTTTATCATGCTTCATAGACAGTTGGATATAGTGCTTTTTGTAGTTCTTAATTCTTTAAATAGTTGTAGAGAACCCAAATACAATAAATAACAGCAAAATTCTGAGGGAACAGAAACATTATATTGGTGGAAATATCCATTATTTTAGAAATCTGAAGAAACATGGACTAAATACTGTATATTTTATGATCATTAAAGTATTTTTTGTGTAAATGAGATTTTCCTTAAAAAAAACATAGTTTATGGCTATCAAAGAGAGTATAAGAACAGGTACCAAGCATTCATGGGACAGGTTACCAAGTGAGTCGTTACCAGAGACTGGAATGAAAGGAGAGCTAAGGAAGTGCCTAAAAGCAAGTGGTTAAGTGGAGGAGAAGGAGGAGGAAGGAGAGAAGGCAAAGGAAGAAATGCTCAATTACTGTTATAAGTTGTCCACACTCCTCTCCAGGATCTGTAATGTGTGCATCAAAGAACCTCCACCTTCAGATCCCCAACGCTGTGGTTCTACTCTTTGCCCTAAAAATACGGTTTTTATTTTGCTACAAAAGTTTTATTTACTCTAAAACACTGATTTGAAAATGAGCATGTTACTCCTACATACACTACCTCTGTAAGTAGGCTTAATAAGATGATTACTTACTATTCAGGAATAACAGAGTAATTACTGCAGCCAAATGAACGTAACTCAGGGCAATCTTAGCCCTCTCACCCTTCTATTTCATCACTTTAAAAAGTGTGTTCTCAATAAATGAAATTAAAAATTCTCTAGAAGGAATCAATAGCAGAATAACTGAGGCAGAAGAACGGATAAGTGACCTGGAAGATAAAACAATGGAAATAACTAGAGCAGAATAAAGAAAAAAGAATGAAAAGAATTGAGACAGTCTCAGAGACCTCTGGGACAACATTAAACACACCAGCATTCGAATTATAGGAGTCCCAAAAGAAGAAGAGAAAAAGAAAGGGACTGAGAAAATATTTGAAGAGATTATAGTTGAAAACTTCCCTAATATGGGAAAGGAAATAGTTAATCAAGTCCAGGAAGCTCAGAGAGTCCCATACAGGATAAATCCAAGGAGAAACATGCCAAGACACATATTAATCAAACTATCAAAAATTAAATACAAAGAAAAAATATTAAAAGCAGCAAGGGAAAAGCAACAAATAACACACAAGGGAATCCCCATAAGGTTAACAGCTGATCTTTCAGCAGAAACTCTTCAAGCCAGAAGGGAGTGGCAGGACACATTTAAAGTGATAGAAGGGAAAAACCTACAACCAAGATTACTCTACCCAGCAAGGATCTCATTCAGATTCGACGGAGAAATTAAAACCTTTACAGACAAGCAAAAGCTAAGACAATCCAGCACCACCAAATCAGCTTTACAACACATGCTAAAGGAACTTCTCTAGGCAGGAAACACAGGAGAAGGAAAAGACCTACAATAACAAACCCAAAATAATTAAGAACGTGGTAAGAGGAACACACATATCGATAACTACCTTAAATGTAAATGGATTAAATGCTCCAACCAAAAGACACAGACTGGCTGAATGGATACAAAAACAAGACCCATAAATATGCTGTCTACAAGAGACCCACTTCAGGCCTACGGACACATACGGACTGAAAGTGAGGGGATGGAAAAAGATATTCCATGAAAATGGAAATCAAAAGAAAGCTGGAGTAGCAATTCGCGTATCAGACAAATAGACTTTAAAAGAAAGACTATTACAAGAGACAAAGAAGGACACTACATAATGATCAAGGGATCGATCCAAGAAGAAGATATAAAAATTGTAAATATTTATGCACCCAAAATAGGAGGACCTCAGTACATAAGGCAAATGCTAACAGCCATAAAGGGGAAATTGACATTAACACAATCATAGTAGGGGACTTTAACACCCCACTTTCACCAATGGACAGATCATCCAAAATGAAAATAAATAAGGAAATTCAAGCTTTAAAATGAAACATTAAACAAGATGGACTTAATTCATATAATTTATAAGACATCCTATCCAAAAACAACAGAATACACTTTCTTCTAAAGTGCTCATGGAACATTCTCCAGGATAGATCATATCTTGGGTCACAAATCAAGGCTTGGTAAATTTAAGAAAAATGAAATAGTATCAAGTATCTTTTCCAACCACAACACTGTGAGACTAGATATCAATTACAGGGAAAAATCTGTAAAAAATACAAACACATGGAGGCTAAACAATACACTACTTCATAACCAAGAGATCACTGAAGAAATCAAAGAGGAAATCAAAAAATACTTAGAAACAAATGACAATGAAAACACGATGACCCAAACCTATGGGATGCAGCAAAAGCAGTTCTAAGAGGGAAGTTTATAGCAATACAATCCTACCTTAAGAAACAAGAAACATCTCAAATAAACAACCTAACCTTACACCTAAAGCAATAAGAGAAAGAAGAACAAAAACACCCTACAGTTAGCAGAAGGAAAGAAATCATAAAGATCAGATCAGAAATAAATGAAAAAGATATGAAGGAAACAATAGCAAAGATCAATAAAACTAAAAGCTGGTTCTTTGAGAAGATTAACAAAATTGATAAACCACTAGACAGACTCATCAAGAAAAAAAGGGAGAAGACTCAAATCAATAGAATGAGAAATGAAACAGAGAAGTAACAACTGACACTGCAGAAATACAAAGGATCATGAGAGATTACTGCAAGCAACTATATGCCAAAAAAAGGGACAACCTGGAAGAAATGGACAAATTCTTAGGAAAGCACAACCTTCCGAGACCAAACCAGGAAGAAATAGAAAATATAAACAGACCAATCACAAGCACTGAAATCGAAACTCTGATTAAAAATCTTCCATCAAACAAAAGCCCAGGACCAGATGGCTTCACAGGCGAATTCTATCAGACATTTAGAGAAGAGCTAACACCTATCCTTCTCAAACTCTTCCAAACTATAGCAGAGGGAGGAATACTACCAAACTCAGTCCACAAGGTCACCATCACCCTGATACCAAAATCAGACAAGATGTCACAAAGAAAGAAAACTACAGGCCAATATCACTGATGAACATAGATGCAAAAATCCTCAACAAAATACTACCAAACAGAATCCAACAGCACATTCAAAGGATCATACATCATGGTCAAGTGGAATTTATCCCAGGAATGCAAGGATTCTTCAATATATGCAAATCAATCAATGTGATACATCATATTAACAAACTGAAGAAGAAAAACCATATGATCATCTCAATAGATGCAGAAAAAGCTTTTGACAAAATCCAACACCCATTTATTATAAAAACCATCCAGAAAGTAGGCACAGAGGGAACTTACCTCAACATAATAAAGGCCATATATGATAAACCCACAGCCAACATCGTCCTCAATGGTGAAAAACTGAAACCATTTCCACTAAGATCAGGAACAAGACATGGTTGCCCACTCTCAGCACTATTATTCAACATTGCTTTGGATGTTTTAGCCACAGCAATCAGAGAAGAAAAAGAAATAAAAGGAATCTAAATCAGAAAAGAAGAAGTAAAACTGTCACGGTTTACAGATGACATGGTAATATACATAGAGAATCCTAAAGATGTTACCAGAAAACTACTAGAGCTAATCAATGAATTTGGTAAAGTAGTAGGATACAAAATTAATGCGCAGAAATCTCTTGCATTCCTATACACTAATGATGAAAAATCTTAAAGTGAAATTAAGGAAACACTCTCATGTACCATTGCAACAAAAAGAAAAAAATACCTAGGAATAAACCTACCCAAGGAGACAAAAGAACTGTATGCAGAAAAGTATAAGACACTGATGAAAGAAATTAAAGATGATACAAACAGATGGAGAGATATACCATGTTCTTGGATTGGAAGAATCAACATTGTGAAAATGACTATACGACCCAAAGCAATCTACAGACTCAATGCAATCCCTATCAAACTATCAGTGGCATTTTTCACAGAACTACAACAAAAAATTTCACAATTTGTATGGAAACACAAAAGACCCTGAATAGCCAAAGCAATCTTGAGAATGAAAAATGGAGCTGGGGGAATCAGGCTCCCTGACTTCAGACTGTACTACAAAGCTACAGTAATCAAGACAGTATGGTACTGGTACAAAAACAGAAATATAGATCCATGGAACAGGATAGAAAGGCCAGAGATAAACCCACACACATATGGTCACCTTATTTTTGATAAAGGAGGCAAGCATATACAATGGAGAAAACACAGCCTCTTCAATAAGTGGTGTTGGGAAAACTGGATAGCTGCATGTAAAAGAACGAAATTAGAACACTCCCTAACACCATATACAAAAATAAACTCAAAATGGATTAAAGACCTAAATGTAAGGCCAGACACTATAAAACTCTTAGAGGAAAACATAGGCAGAACACTCTATGACTTAAGTCACAGCAAGATCCTTTCTGACCCACCTCCTAGAGAAATGGCAATAAAAACAAAAATAAACAAATGGGACCTAATGAAACTCAAAAGCTTTTGCACAGCAAAGGAAACCATAAAGAGGACAAAAAGACAACCCTCAGAATGGGAGAAAATATTTGCAAATGAAGAAACTGAGAAAGGATTAATCTCCAAAATTTACAAGCAGCTCATGCAGCTCAATATCAAAAAGACAAACAACCCAATCCAAAAATGGGCAGAAGACCTAAATAGACATTTCTCCCAAGAAGATATACAGATTTCTAACAAACACATGAAAGAATGCTCAACATCATTAATCATTAGAGAAATGCAAATCAAAACTACAATGAGGTATCACCTCACACCAGTCAGAATGGCCATCATCAAAAAATCTACATACAATAAATGCTGGAGAGGGTGTGGAGAAAAGGGAACCCTCTTGCACTGTTGGTGGGAATTTAAGTTGATACAGCCACTATGGAGAACAGTATGGAGTTTCCTTAAAAAACTAAAAATAGAACTACCATACGACCCAGCAATCCCACTACTGGGCATATACCCTGAGAAAACCATAATTCAAAAAGAGTCATGTACCACAATGTTCATTGCAGCTCTATTTACAATAGCCAGGAGGTGGAAGCAATCTAAGTGTCCATCGACAGATGAATGGATAAAGAAGATGTGGCACATATATACAATGGAATATTACTCAGCCATAAAAAGGAACGAAACTGAGTTATTTGTAGTGAGGTGGATGGACCTAGAGTCTGTCAGAAGTCAGAAAGAGAAAAACAAATACTGTATGCTAACACATATATATGGAATCAAAAAAAAAAAAGAAAAAGGTCATGAAGAACCTAGGGGCAGGACGGAAATAAATACCTACAAGAGAATGGACTTGAGGACATGGGGAGGGGGAAGGGTAAGCTGGGACAAAGTGAGAGAGTGGCATGTACATATATACACTACCAAATGTAAAACCGATACCTAGTGGGAAGCAGCCGCATAGCACACGGAGATCAGCTCGGTGCTCTGTGACCACCTAGGGGTGGGATAGGGAGGGTGGGAGGGAGGGAGACGCAAGAGGGAAGAGATATGGGGATATATGTATATGTATAGCTGATTCACTTTGTTATAAAGCAGAAACTAACACACCATTGTAAAGCAATTATACTCCAAGAAAGATGTTTAAAAAAACCAAAAACAAACAAACAAACAAAAAAATGGCATTAGGGTAAAAACTAGGAAATCTGAATAAAGTATGGAGTTATGTTATAAAAAAATAAATAAATGAAAATAAAGAAATAAAAAGTGTGGTTTTTGGTTTTTTTTTAAAGAATTGTAGCTTCTGGGAACAATAGGTGATATTATATGCTATAGCAATTTCAAATCCTAACTGAAATAAACTGATACTGTAAAAGAATATAACATATTCTATTATGTTAGAATAGAAGAAAATGTAACGATAAAATTTACGTCTGAAGATCACACACCAACTAATAGTGTGTTAATACAGTTGATTAGTTCAGTCTAAAATGGATCTGAACTTCAAAGCACACCTGTTGAAGTCATTCTCTAGCTCAACTAACTTCAAATACTCTCTACTGCCTACTACTTACTTAAAACATTTCAGCCTAGTATTCAAAGCCTTCCACAATATCTACCCAACCTGTGTCCATCAAACATATAGTTAATCATCAATTTCTTCCAGTTCTTTTGATATATATGTGGCATACATCTTATCTTTTTTATTTCTATGCACAGAAATAGGACTTCCTATGAATTAAGGAATTCATTTATTAATTCATACTGTGAGCATTTATTCAGCATCAAATTCTATTCTGTGCTCAGTACTTTCCCTGGGTTTTATCATCTCCACCTCAGAATACTGCAACACTGTCTGTATCAGTTAGGATTGTGTTTGACCTCATGTAACAGAACGCCAAGTATTAGTGGCTTAACAACTTACGTTTATTTTCCTAAAGTCCAGGGCTGGTTGCAGTGGCTTCATGATATCACTCACATCTCAAATCACTTTATCTACGCACTTTGCTACTCTTAGTGCATGGCTTTTGTCCTCATGTTTGTCATCACATGGCAACAAGTGGCTAGTCACTTCCACTGTTGTTATTCCAAGAAGGAGGAAAAAGAACATAGAGACTTTCCTAGAAATCTGTAGAACATTTATCTTTATATCTCATTGACTAGAACTGTGTCAAGGGAGTCACATGATGTCAAAGACTTTCTCTTTCTTTCAGCTTTGCTTATTTCTGTGAGTTCAACTCCTCTTTTTTGACACAGATTTCCTTCATGAGATAGTAGTGAAAGAGAAGAGTGAGACAATGGTCAAAGATAGCTCCAATATGACTACATCTGAACGTAATGCTCCCTAGCAGAGAGGGCTTATTCTTCCCAGTGTTTTCATATGAAACACTGCACTTGCCTGGTAGTGTGCCCATATCTGGACCAATAACTGGGCGAAGGGGATTGATACAATAATTAGTCAGGAGACTTCCCTGGTGGCGCAAGGGTTAAGAATCCGCCTGCTAATGCAGGAGACTCGGGTTCGAGCCTTTGTCCGGGAACATTCCACATGCCATGGAGCAAGTAAGGCTGTGCACCACAACTACTGAGCTTGTGCTCTAGAGCCTGCGAGCCATAGCTACTGAGCCTGCGTGCCACAACTACTGAAGCCCACATGCCTAGAACCCGTGCTCCACAACAAGAGAAGCCACCGCAATGAGAAGCCTGCACACTGCAACGGAGAGTAGCCCCCGCTCACCGTAACTAGAGAAAGCCTGCGTGCAGCAAAGAAGACCCAACACAGCCAAAAATAAAAATTAATTAATTAATTAATTAAAAAAAAAAAGTCAGACCTGTGTTTCATGTCTACCCTGTAATGGGAATCTTTATCAAAACCGCATAAAATAAGAGAATGTTGTTTAGCCAAAGGAAGGGGAGTTCTATTAGCAGGCGAAAAGAGTAAGAAACCCTGGGCAAAGACAATATTTGTCCCTATATCAGCACTGAACAATTTGCAAGATAACATTATTTCTGCCATGTTATATGGCATAGAACTTTAGGATATGTTCAAAGTATTGAAGAGAGCCAAAGCTGCTTTCTAAGGAATATCCTCTCTTTGACTACCAGGTGACCTTGAAGCCTCTGTTGCTGAGGCTGGCAATTGTACCCCAATATTCATTATCCCCTTTTTTCATGGTAAAATAATTTTTAGCAGGACATATGGCCTTGTATTAGAAAGACTACATTTCCAGCCTCCCTTAGAGCTAGGTGTAATCACATGAATAACTTTTGGCAAATAGAAAGTGATGAATGCAACTAATTATGTGCATATAACTAACTGAATGCAACTAGTTATGTGTGTATATTTGTGTGTATGTATGTATATATGTATGTATGTATATACATATATATAGTCATGTATTACTAGTTATATAGACATCAATATATACACTGATCTAGTTCTAATTATTTGTTTATTAGTGTCAATCTTCATATCACTGAATATATGAGCACTAGAATATGAAATCAGAAACTTCACCTCCTTTGTTTAATGCTGTCACCCCAGTATCCATAGTAGTTTTTGACACATAGAAAGGGTTCAATATTTACTGAGTAAAGAAGCAGGTCACTGTTCTCTGCCTATTCAACCCCAATTTCTCCATGAAGCTAGATCTCTGACCACCCAGCCTAAAGTCTTCTCTTCTTATTCTGAATACTTGTTATAGCACTAATTTTCCATAGAGCTTATTTGACACTTTTTGTTTACTGCTCTGAGGTCTTAGTTGTAAATCCATTTGTCTATGTTGTATTTTTCAACCATATTATAAAATCCTAGAGGGCAGGGACCACAGTATGTTTATTTTTCATACCTCTATCAGTCTGTAGCCAGTATATCTGGTATAGAGTAAGCCCTCATTGAATACTGCTGAAAAAGACTAGGACAGACAGTTTAATAGTGCCTTAGGAAAACTTACTGTATTCACTGGATTTCTGGTCAAGAAATCTATTGGGTTGGCCAAAAAGCTCATTCGGGCTTTTCCCTAAGATGTTACAGAAAAATCCAAACGAACTTTTTGGCCAACCCAACATATGGGATAAATATTAGTGTGGCTGGAAAATTAAAATATTTCTTGTTTTCTTGATGTTTAGCATCTACCTTGAAGTAACTATGGCATGTTTCTCTCTAAGCGTAAGCTTACCAGGAGAAAATTATACTATTTTTAACATTTACAAGGCCTAACTAAAACTGAGACAGGTGTGATAGCTCAATGTACCTAAGAAGTCCTTCCCTTGGAGAGAATAGGTAGTAAAATACTTAATATCTTTTCCAGGTCTAGATTTTAAGAAATTCAAGGTATTTCCTCAGAGGGCCTCTTGTCCATTTAAGGCTCTGCTTGAATCCATATTTTATTGGAGCCTGGGTTTATTGCCTGGTTACAAGTAGTCAATCCAGGTGCCTCTGAAGGGAAACAAATACTCAGCATAGTAACACTGATGGAAAGTCACCACATCCATGTTATCCAATATTCCTATCTCCTTTTCTAAAGGAGAAACGTTACAGAGGTTACAGAAATAGGTAACCTCTGAAATGGCCTCTCCCACTCATGTCCACCTCAAGATAGAAAGCACTGAGATAGACCAGAACATCAACATCCTCTCCCGAACCAGTCTTATTTCCTGCTTTCAAACCCTACCTCCACTCACATGTTTTCTCAAGGTATATTAGCCTCTATTTTGCTCATCTTGCCTAAAGTTCTACTCCAGAAAACATCTGCTTCTACACCACCACTCAAAGTCCCTTCCCCTCTTCTTTACTCTTTTTAAAAAAATATTTATTTATTTAGTTAGTTAGGCTGCGCCGGGTCTTAGTTGTGGCACGCGGGATCTTTGTTGCGGCATGCAGTCTGTTTAGTTGCGGCATGCAGCCTCTTTAGTTGTGGCATGCATGTGGGATCTAGTTCCCTGACCAGGGATTGAACCCAGGCCCCCTGCATTGGGAGCACGGAGTCTTAGCCACTGGACCACCAGGGAAGTCCCCCTTCTTCTTTACTCTTAAGTTTGTAGTTCCAACGACTCCTAGCAATCCTTAGGTTGGTCAAGTATGCCTTGTAAGAATTTTTCACCATTGACAAAAAAACAAGAATTTCCATTCCTAAAATGAAGCACAACTCCAAAGCAGATAATTTCCAAGCTAAGATAATAATACTACCAAAAAACAACCTTCGCCACCACTCCTAGGGCATATACTTAATCACAGCTCAAAAAAGTCCAACTTATATATTATATTCTATTTTATAGCAAATTGTAAAAACACCCACGTAAACTATATTAGGCATGTATAATAAGTTCTATTACAATATTTTTCTATACTATTATACTGTTTCTATATAGGAACTCAAAATACCTAATATTTTAGAATGGTGGGATAAAGATATTGGCGATTTTACTTATTTATATTCATAGGAAAAAACATTACTTACTTGATACCCTATAATTTCCCAACACTCTACCATTAACCTCAAAAATCACAACCTTCTCTCATCTGGCTCAGTTGTGTCAAGTGTGTAGCAGGTCTAGAGAACTACTGGTCCAGAAAGGAGAAGGAAAAATGAAGACTTCACGAAAAATGGTTCCAAGGGTAAAAACAGAGTTGACATTATTTTATAAGTTTCAAAGTGTGAAAAATTAAATTGCCAGGCATTATGTAGAGTCACTGGTGAGGGTTTGGGGCGGGTTGGAGAGAATGAGAGAAGAGGTAGAGATTAAAAAAAAAAACAAAAAAACTGAGCAAATAAAAAGAATGTGGCAATGATTAACTTTAAGAAAAACAGAAGACTATAAAGAGAGGAAATATAATCACATCATATTACTTCACTAAGCAATGAACAATATTTACATAGTGTTTATAATGAAAACAATTCATACTGACTTTAAAAACATGATATAAGAATACTGGGAAAATGTAAGAGTGGAAGAGAAGTGTAAAAGAGACGGAATCTTCATCTACAGTAAACAGCAAGTGAATAGGTAATACTAAAATGAGTAAATCAAGAGATGGTAGTCTATTCATTTTATTCAGAAAGATGGGATAAATACCAGAAGACAAGGCTTACAGAGTTAAAAATGGCTAAGCAGGATGAGGTGGGGATGTCAGTGCACTGACACTATTTTGATATATTTAGTTTAGCAACATTTGGTTGTTAAAATTCATGCACTACTTCGATAAAAGTAACATTGCATTATAAAAAAAATTAACCATTTCAAGTAAACAGGCTAGTTTTAGTATCTTATCTATACTGTTTATAATTTTATAGAGTTCAGATAGGTTACTCAGCTTTCATCTCAGTTTAAATCACTCTGATATAAATTATAATCACTCTATACAAATTATCTTTTTTGATGGTGTATTTTTGTTTTTGGGGTGACTGCAACTGGAATAAAATGTTAAAAAAGTAGAATTTTTTGTTTTATTTTTTAACAACATTTTATAATGTCCTGCATGCCAATAGCTTTCGGAACACTTAAAATGATGTTTAGTTTCTTTTTGATATCATATAAAAATGGTCTGCATTATTAGCCCATAAACAGACTTGCACAAATTAAAATACTTTAACTCTTTGTTTAGTCATATTCTCTTTAAAAAGTTTCCTGACATTTACTGGTACATGTAACTGAACTATCTCCCTTGTTAATTCTTCTTGCATGAATGTTATGATTATATTACTAACAACCACTTTTATATAATTGGGCCTTTATGGGATCTAGACCACCTTATAAGAAGGTAAAGAATCTTCTAAAGAGTAAACCAATTTTGCCCTGCTAAACATTGGGAAAGAAACCAAGGATGAGTAGTAGAGCTCTATTTTTGGAGAAAAATTAGAATTGTACATTTAGATTTGACTGTGAAGTTATCTAGGAGGTTAACTCCCACCTCATGTAAATGGCAGGGAACTAGAATGTAAGAAACCCAAATAACATTCCTGTTGTACTAGTACTATAGAGACAGATGTTATCATAAAGACATGAACTATAGAATAAAATATAGAAGGCCGTGTACTTTGTAATATGGAATTAATTTCGGCTTTTTGAATACTAAATGTTTTTTCTCATGTACTTTCTCAGCCTATCATAATATGTATAGAGACAAAAAAAAGGTTAATTTAAAATGAAGAAATTGAATATTCTGGGAACCAGCAATCATGGAAGTCATAAACACTTGAAGGAAACACTGAAAACCGAAGTGTACAAATACAGGCTGCTTGATCACTAAGCAATGAGTACATTTTTAGAGCAAAAATATTGGAAAAGTTTTAATTAACATGGGAGGCAATTTGCTTAAACCATCAGCTGGTCATTTTATTGCCAGAAGTGCTTCTCTTTTAGCTATATACTTGAAAGTTTTATTATGTGTTAGTTGTCTATATAATTAAAACTAATATTAAATATTGGTTCTAGTAATAATCCTTATATTGTTCCACTGTTTTCACTTCAATTTCCAAATATCTGTCTATCTTTCTTCCCCTTTGTTAACAGTGTAGATATGCTTCCTCTACTAACAAAATCTCCTTTTCATGTTCTTGAATAATTTTCGTAATTAAAGTTTCAAAAGAAACCTTGTGAAAAACTGTTTGAAAATATTAACACCATCAAAAGTAAGCAGGAAAAAAGAAATAATTAGAGCAGAAATCAATGAAATTGAAAACAGAAAATCCAATAAAGCAAATAAAACCCAAAGTTGATTCCTTAAAAAGATCAATAATATTAATAAGCCTCTAGCCAGGCTAACCAAAAAAACAAAAACCAAAAACCAAAAAACAAGCAAACAAACAAAAAGCCAAAAGAGAGGAATCAAATTACTAACATCAGAAATGAAAGAGGGGACATAACGACAGATTCTATGGAAATTAAAAGAATAATAAAGGAATACTATGACCAAGCTCACAAATTTGATAACCATTTCAAGAAAATGAACCAATTCCTTGAAAGACAGAATCTAACAAAACTCACATAAGAAGAAATAAGAGGATCTGAATAGGCCTACATATATTAAAGAAATTGAATCAATAATTAATAACCTTCCAAAACAGAAAGCATCAGGCCTAGATGGGTCACTGGTGAATTCTATCAAATATTTAAGGAAGAAATTATACCAATTCTTACAATATCTTTATGTTCTTAGACTATCAGATATGAGTTGTGCTACTCATTTATGAATAGAAAAACATTCTTCTAGTTCATGGAAAGTCTTTTTTTTTAATATTGAAATTTCACAGACATATCCCACTGAGGCTGGGGATAGGACCAAATTGTCTTCAGAGAGTTTGTACTTTTTTTTTCAATTGTGGTAGAACACACATAAAATAAAATTTGCCATCTTAATCATTTTTCAGTGTATTGTCTCTACTGTATTTCAGTATATTGTCTGTACTTTTAGTATCATCTCCAAGAAGGAATAAGGACCACAGACACATTTTTAAAACAACAAAAACAATCCTAGCTCGTTTATGGAACTGTGAGGAATGACTTGACATTCAGGTAGGAGTTGTTAGAAATCTAACTCTGAGTGTGCCTTATTTACTCAAATCAGACCCTACTAAAAGGCATTAGAAGCAGGTAGGCAAATAGTTAGCAATCAACTTGCTAAGTTCTATAAATTCCTAAAACACATCAGAAATCTGAGAGTTATACCAGTTAGAATGGCCATCATCACAAAATCTACAAACAATATATGCTGGAGAGGGTGTGGAGAAAAGGGAACCCTCTTGCACTGTTGATGGGAATGTAAATTGATACAGCCACTATGGAGAACAGTATGGATGTTCCTTAAAAAACTAAAAATAGAACTACCATATGACCCAGCAATCCCACTACTGGGCGTACACCCTGAGAAAACCATAATTCAAAAAGAGTCATGTACCACAATGTTCATTGCAGCTCTATTTACAATAGCCAGGACATGGAAGCAACCTAAGTGCCCATCAATAGATGAACAGATAAAGAAGATGTGGCACATATATACAATGGAATATTACTCAGCCATAAAAAGAAACGAAATTGAATTATTTGTAGTGAGGTGGATGGACATAGAGTCTGTCATACAGAGTAAAGTAAGTCAGAAAGAGAAAAACAAATACCATACGCTAACACATATATATGGAATCTAAAAAAAAGAAAAGAAAAAAAAAACAGGTTCTGAAGAACCTAGGGGTAGCACAGGAATAAAGACGCAGATGTAGAAAATGGACTTGAGGACATGGGGAGGGGGAAGGGTAAGCTGGACGAAGTGAGAGAGAGTGGCATGGCCATATATACACTACCATATGTAAAACAGATAGCTAGTGGGAAGCAGTCGCATAGCACAGGGAGGTCAGCTCGGTGCTTTGTGACAACCTAGAGGGGTGGGAGGGAGACGTGAGAGGGAGGAGATATGGGGATATATGTATATGTACAGCTGATTCACTTGGTTATAAAGCAGAAACTAACACACCATTGTAAAGCAATTATACTCCAATAAAGATGTTTTAAAAATAAAAATAAAAAAGAAATAAAAAAGAAATCCGTGAGTTAGATTTCACTGACATGATAGATTCATAAAATTGGCACAAATAATATAGGAATTTGTTTCCAACCCAACCTCCTTCAAGGACTTCATTGAAAATGCCATGGGGAAATATTTTTGCTCTGCTTATTTTCATATCATATATTTATATTCTTATGGATTGTCTAAAATACATTGGGGAAAAAGTCAGTATTTTGAAGAGCATACAGCTTTATAGTCCTTTTAAAAAAGATACTGAGCAAACAAATCATGGGTGGTAAAAGATGATATAGTTAGAGAATCTTTCTTTATGAAAGTTAAAAGCTTTATCATTTTAAAATAATTAAAAAAATAAAGGTGATTCAGACTAATGTAACAGTTATAGTACAGCAACCATGGCAGAATGAAAAAAGCACTGATTTGAAAGACTTAAATTAAAACCTCAGATCTACCATTTTTTAGTTATGTGTGTATGATCTCAGACAGGTCACTTATTACCTCTGAGTCACAATATCCTAATCTGTAAAATGGTGATAATGTTCACATGTACCTCACAGAGTGGTTGTAATAACATGCTATATGAGTTAACTTACATAAAAGTACCTGGCACGCTTGCTTAGCATCAAGTGGCTCTCAGTGAACACCTCCTCCTTCCCTTCCTCCTTAATAAATAGCACTTAGAGCCTTCTGCATAACTCATGACAAAAATATAAGCAATGCCTTTTTCAAAGATAAACAGTTTCTTCATTAGAGATTTTATAAAAGATTTATTCTAAGTACAGATATGATTATAGAAGTACGGAAACAAAAAGCAAAGAAAAAATATTTTGAGAAGCATCTAACAAGCAGCTTTCTTTGTTTCATGCTGACATGCTTTGTGGTTACAATGTAGGCTTCCAATGAACACTGGATCAAAATTAAAATTCTAGGCAGGCATTCAAGTTTTTTGATTGTGTCCATTCTTCACTGAGCATGGGAAACGAATGCTTTAGAAGTTATTTATTGAAGCTATTCCCACAGTACTCTCACAAAGTTCACTTCCAAAAGAGGCCCTGTCCCTGTAATGTATCTGAGTAAGTGAAAGCTATATCAGGTTTTGTGCACTGCACTTTAAAAATTGCAGCAGGGCAATAAAATCATGTTTTTAACAGAGGCTTTTCTGGGGCTGGGCCACAGCAATTCTGCGAAGGTTCATGATAAATTACAGGAAAAGAGACCAAACAAATTTCAAAAATAAAGAACACCAATCCAAAATGATTTATGTCCATATTTTGAATAAAATTAAACAGAATAATTAGCAGAAAGCATTTAATTTTTGTTTTCCTATTATCAATGTAAAGTTGGCACAAATGCAGTAAGCCTAATCAAAATCAGGTAATAGTTACCTCTGTGGCTTTGCTTGATGATTCCACTCCAGTCATATTTGCTACTATTAACTGATGTAAGAGTTGAACTTGAGCCACACTTAGGAAGAAGTCCAGGTTTGTGGTTATATTCACTTCCAAGGAGTGGCCACACACTAAAATCTCCTGAAAGAAAAAAAGGTTGAATAGAGATAAAGAAACATGATAGCCATTAGATGATAATTTATCATTCTTACTTATTAGACCTTTACGATGTTGATGAATTCTCCTGGGACTTGAGTTCATCTGTTAATGAGAATAGCAGAAATGGTGAGCACGGCCACTCAACAGTTTAATGGATTAATTTAATAAACATTTATGAGGGCCTGTTGTGCACCAAGCCATATGCTAGTCACAGGGAAACACACTAAGAATTTTTCACCATTTCATGTACGTTTGGCTTTTCATACGTCAAACTACTATCATTGTTTCAATATGTAGGCAATGATGTAATTCTTTACCATAATCTTGTTCACCCACTCAGACGGACCAATATTTAGTGAGCATCTCCCAAGTACCATGCAGCATACTAGAGTGCTAGGAATATCACAGAGAGTGAGGCTGGCCTTGAAGGGCAATCTGCTCTTGAGAAGGTTACAATCTAGGTGGGCAGACAGATGTAAACAGGCAACTATAGGCAGCAATTACAGTCACAAGTGGTATGGTCTGAGTATTCTCCAAAGGATACACTCCAAATGATTTATAACAAAATGGAGTGCTGAAGCCAAAGGTAGCTAGACTAATTAATTTCACTTCTTTAAACTGCTAAAATCTTGGCAGCATTAGGTAGCTGTCCACTACATAACTGGTGTTGTTCTGCATAACTGAGTCACTTGAACATTCACTGCTGGAAAACCATTCAGGGAAGGAAAACAGAAATGAAAAATCCAGAAGTTTCACTTAATAAGCAGAAGCCCTGCCTCTTGTCATGAAGTGCATGTGGACAATGTTCAAATGCTTGGAAATGTCCAACAAACCTTCTCCTTAATAGTGTCATCCAAGAGAATGGATTTAAGGAGACTTATAATGGGTCCAAATACAAACTACACAGCTTAGAGCAGCTTTTAATAAAGCCATAAAGAAAAGCATGTCGGAAACGATCCCCTTTTTCTGGTTAAATAAATATTCCCCCCAAAAAGTTTCCAAAATTTACTCATTATAGTTAGAATTCTTATTTTATTCCACAAGTAATGATGAAGGGAATATATTTGTGTATTTTAAACCAATTGTGTTACTAAGTAACTGAAAGATATAAGTAGACTTACTTAATTTTTATATACCTTTTGTGGATATAAAGATATCCTGCCTAACCTAACTTTCCCTATAGGGCAATTACAAACATCAAATACGATAACACATACAAAATATTTTTTTGTTTGTTTTTTATATAAATTTATTTATTTTTATTTTTGGCTGTATTGGGTCTTCATTGCTGTGCGTGGGCTTTCTCTAGTTGCGGTGAGCGGGGGCTGCTCTTCATTGTGGTGGCTTCTCTTGTTGTGGAGCATGGGCTCTAGATGCACGGGCTGCAGTAGTTGTGGCACGCAGACTCTAGAGCGCAGGCTCAGTAGTTGTGGCGCACGGGCTTAGCTGCTCCGTGGCATGTGGGATCTTCCCAGACCAGCGCTCGAACCCGGGCTCGAAACCATGTCCCTTGCATTGGCAGGCGGGTTCTTAACCACTCCACCACCAGGGAAGCCCCAAAATATTGTTTTTTAAAAACTCAAAGAATGATGTAAACTTTTATCACCTTAGATTAATAAGATATTTAATCTGTGCCTAATTTTTCTGAACTTTTTATAACAACTGCCTATAACTCTGTGAATGATCAAAAAGTTTATCAAGTTTTTAGCATAACAAATTTTTATGAAGAATATTTTTAAAGTTATGATGGATCACATTATTATTACATTTCTATTCTAGGCATGGAGGCAGTATACCCTAGTGATTAGACTTCAAACCTGGATCCGTTAGTAATTGGCTAGTAAGATTGGTCAAGTTACTTAATTTCTTTTGATCTCAGTTTCCTCATCTATAAAATATGTATACTAATAATATCCACCTCATATGGATTCTGTGAAGAGTAAATAAGGTAATTCATGTAGAAATCTCTTTGTAAGGTAATCCATGTGAGAACCCTAAGTGATCTGTCAATATTATTGCTGCTTTCATTAGAAAGAGGCGGCAGAGGTCAGGAGTGTATAGCCAGGAGCCAGACCAGTTGGGTTCACACCATGTTCTGCCTCCTATTTGTGAATATTTAGAGAAGTTAACTCTTTATGCTTCAGTTTCCTCATCTACAAAACGAGGACAGTAGGAGAAGTTAATAGGATTATTATAAGGATTAAATGAGTTATTACATGAAAAGCAATACCTAAATAGTACTATAAAGTACTTAATAATTATTAGCTACAATAATAACTTATTAATAATAAGCTAATTTGATATCCTATGCACGGAAACTATGAAAACTCCTAACACACAAGAAAAGCTGCTCCAATATTTAGACTAAAATAAAACCTAAATTAATTTCTAACCTCAGTGTGCATATTTTCTGGAGAAATTACTTTGGTGAAAATGATGGCAGGTGCTCCAGTTATTCGGACAGAAAAATCTGTTAAAATGGGAGTCAAAATTGCTCTTCTTTCTTGATGCCGCCGTATGCTAAAAGATAAAGTAAAAATTATTAGCTTTTTCAAAAAAAAAAATATATTAGCTTTTTCATTTTTAAGGATAATTTTCATTAAATTTGTACAACTCTCTGTACTACAAACATGTATGACAAAATTACATAATTATTTTGAGTGTGTCTATCTGTACATTTTATAATCATGATTTTTGTAACTTCAATTCTTAACTTCAGATTCATATAAAAAAATCACTGAGAAGTTCAGATGTAATTAATCAATTTCATATTAAGAGCATCCTAGGACCTTTCAATAAATTACTTTTTCTATTTTTAATTCCTTTTGTTTTTACAGTTTAGGATCTCTCTTGCTATCAAAAATAATCTTACTATTTTGTGATCATTTTTAATTTCCTAGTTTTAATATTTCTGACATTCTGCTTGACAACTGCCATCTTTCCAATCTCATTAGGTTCACAAGCATATCCTCTTAATCTTTGATTTTTTTTTTTTAACTCTAAGAACTATATGAGTTCATAGATTATGACTGCCTTTACAGTTTGTGAAATGGCTTTTGTGACTTTGATACTGAATTCTTCTTCACAGCAACCCTGTATGTGAAGTAAGGAACATTACTAGCCCCATATTATCTATGAGGAAATGAGGTTCAGGGACTGGGCTAAGACCACCCAGTTGACAAAGGTTCCACAACTGGGCCCGCAGGGCAAGTTGATAACAGAGCAGCATTTGACCTCTATTTTAATTTTTCTTTATACATTCTCACCTTTTGATCAGTTATTTAGCACACTATTCCTACTCTACATTCAAAATTGCTAATTGCTAATAATTTCAAAGGAAGTATTGCGTTCATCGTAGAAGATAAAATTGGAAAATCTTATTGAGAAACCAAAGCTTGCGCTAGTGCAGATCTTCAAGTCTACTACCCATATTCTTAGTTTTCATTTCATGAAATAATACAGTTCTATGTTTTACTAGCAAGCCGTACCTCAAAAGTTCCTTGGAACCATTAATTTAATATTCCTTGTAAATATGTCCCTATTATTCTCTTTTATTATAAAATGACCAAGTTGAGATCAGAGAATTGGCATAAGTTATCTCATGAAAAAGCCCAGATAAAACTCAAGTCTGTCTATATCCTTTTCTACCAGAATAGTCTAGAGAATACTAGTATCTTTTGTTGAAACTGTGCAATGGGCAGAGCTTTCTATGGTGTCTGCCAAAAAAGCAAATTGGATCATCTGGTTCTGTGACACATAAGTATTGGATTTCAAGAAAGTCAATTTTAAAGAATTAAGAGATCTGGTGAATAGAAGAAGTATTAATATCTGAATACAGAGGAAGGGCTGAGATCCTGAGAGACACCACAATTATAGCCTAATAGCTCAAATTCCATAAAATGACCAATGTGAGAAACATGTAACATCTGATGTGCTCTCATAGGGGAGTGCTAAAATATACGATGTATTAAAAATACCTTAAAATGGAAAACATGGCAGGGAACCAACTAAGAGCAAACCTTAGCTGAAGCACTGATGGGGAAAAAAAAGTACTTGTTTGTATCATAATTTTTTCCCACTATGTGAATTAAATCAGTAAGTAACACAACATATGGAAGACCTATGATGTTAGAAATTTTTTAAAGAAGTTTTTTAAGTCAATATTCTTATAAAACTAGAACTTCACTGGTACAGAGCGCTAACTTTTCTTTTGTATTATCTCTGGTAAGTATTTGCGTTAAGGATACATATTTTTTAAATCATAAAAACTTTTTTATAGATTCAAGTATTTTCAAGGCTGAATTCAAAAGAAAGTAAAAATAAACACTGAAGAAATAACTACAACAAGAATTAAATTCTGCTAATATTTTACTAGATAATAATCTAGTAAACTAACAAAAGAGGGAAGTAAAACTCAAAGTATTAACTGACATTGTTAATGACTTCAGGGTCCTAGCCACTCTCAGTAAACCAAGGGAATAGATTTTTAATGGCCATATTGAGACAACAGGCTAATCCTTACATCCCTGACAGGCAAGGATTTTGAAACGAGCTGCCAACTTAGATCTGGGGCCATTAAAAGGTCAGAAAAACAACTTCCAATCAGAAATAGAAAAAAACAAGGAAGTTTGCCTGATTTGGCACGAGGGATTATTGAAAAAACAGAGATCTCCCTGCTTTTTCAACTTAAAAATTAAAATAAAAATAATGGGAAAATTAAAAATAATGGGACTACCCCATGTGTGTTTGGAAGCTGTAACTTATATTACTTGTGTTGGTCCAGGAATACCCATATTGAGTTATTCATATAAAAGTGGCATAAGACCTTTGATAACCCCAGGGCATCAGTCAGAAATAAATGTAAAATCTCTTTGGAAAAATATGCGTTCAAGCCGACAAAAAGGATTCCCAGGAACAAAGACCACTGAAGATAAACTCCTAATCACAGATTTTATATGCACTCCAAATTTTTTTTTTTTTTAGCAATAGGAGACTTCAACCCCATTATCAAATTCATTATCAAGACCTTCTGATAATGGAATTTCCACATATGGACAATACAATAAATTTCTTTAAGATCATTAAAGACATATAGGATGGAATGAAAAACAGGAGGAAAAAACCAAAGTACTATCAAGAAAGGTAAAATGGATTTAAAAAACAACCAAACAGAGTATCCAGAAATAAAAAATGTAGTTACTAAAATTAAACATATAATAGATTAATAAACAGAATTTTAGATATAATTTAAGAAAAAATTAGTAAACTAGAAATACTACAGAGAAAGATAGACCAGAAGATACTTAAGACTTGTGATAATCAACTGAGATAATCCCTTAGAGTGGATATTCCTAAATGTAAAAAACAGTAATATTCACACACATTTATTATGAACAATAAATATATATAACATACTTTTTGGAAAATTATTGGTTATAATTTTATTAACTATACCTATTTTTACAGATTTCTCTTATTTTTAAATAGTCATAAGGATAAGTCATTTGATTTGTAAAGTAACTTTAAAAATCAAATATTTAGTTAAGAGTTGAAGACTATTTTAGTGTGTGTGTGTGTGTGTGTGTGTGTGTGTGTGTGTGTGCGGTTTTTTTCTTTTCCTTCCAAGAGGAACACTATCTGGTGACTTTCTAATGCAATTAAAATTTAATTTGCAATAAATTTAATGCAATTAAACTTTAATTTGCATTAACAAATTGAAAGAGAAAAACCGTATGATTATCTCAATAGATGCAGAGAAAGCTTTCGACAAAATTCAAATCCCATTTATGATAAAAACTCTTCAGAAAGCAGGCATAGGGGGAACTTACCTCAACATAATAAAGGTCATATATGACAAACCCACAGCCAACATCGTCCTCAATGGTGAAAAACTGAAACCATTTCCACTAAGATCAGGAACAAGACAAGGTTGCACACTCTCACCACTATTATTCAATATAGTTTTGGAAGTTTTAGGCACAGCAATCAGAGAAGAAAAAGAAATAAAAGTAATCCAAATCGGAATAGAAGAAGTAAAACTGTCACTGTTTGCAGATGACATGATAATATATAGAGAGAATCCCAAAGATGCTACCAGAAAACTACTAGAGCTAATCAATGAATTTCGTAAAGTAGCTGGATATAAAATTAATGCACAGAAATCTCTTGTATTCCTATACACTAATGGTGAAAAATCTGAAAGAGAAATTAAGGAAACACTCCCACTTACCACTGCAACAAAAAGAATAAAATGCCTAGGAATAGACCTACCTAAGGAGACCAAAGACCTGTATGCAGAAAACTGTAAGACACTGATGAAAGAAATTAAAGATGATACAAACAGATGGAGAGATATACCATTTTCTTGGATTGGAAGAATCAACATTGTGAAAATGACTATACTACCCAAAGCAATCTACAGATTCAATGCAATCCCTATCAAGCTACCAATGGCACTTTTCACAGAACTAGAACAAAAAATTGCACAATTTGTATGGAAACACAAAAGACCCCAAATAGCCAAAGCAAACTTGAGAAGAAAAACAGAGCTGGAGGAATCAGGCTCCCTGACTTCAGACTATACTACAAAGCTACAGTAATCAAGACAGTACGGTACTGGCACAAAAACAGAAATATAGATCGATGGAACAGGATAGAAAGCCCAGAGATAAACCCACGCACATATGGTCACCTTGTCTTAGATAAACGAGGCAAGCATATACAATGGAGAAAAGACAGCCTCTTCAATAAGTGGTGCTGAGAAAACTGGACAGCTACATCTAAAACAATGAAATTAGAACACTCCCTAACACCACAGACAAAAATAAACTGAAAATGGATTAAAGACCTAACCGTAAGGCCAGCCACTATAAAACTCTTAGAGGAAAACATAGGCAGAACACTCTACGACAAAAATCACAGCAAGATCCTTTTTGACCCAGCTCCTAGAGAAATGGAAATAAAAACAAAAATAAACAAATGGGACCTAATGAAACAGAAAAGCTTTTGCACAGCAAAGGAAACCATAAACAGGATGAAATGACAACCCTCAGAATAGGAGAAAATATTTGCAAATGAAGCAACTGACAAAGGATTAATCTCCAAAATTTACAAGCAGCTCATGCAGCTCAATATCAAAAAAACAAACAACCCAATCCAAAAATGGGAAGAAGACCTAAACAGACATTTCTCCAAAGAAGATATACAGATTGCCAACAAACACGTGAAAGAATGCTCAACAGCGTTAATCATTAGAGAAATGCAAATCAAAACTACAATGAGGTATCACCTCACACCAGTCAGAATGGCCATCATCAAAAAATCTACAAACAATAAATGCTGGAGAGGGTGTGGAGAAAAGGGAACCCTCTTGCACTGTTGGTGGGAATGTAAGTTGATACAGCCACTATGGAGAACAGTATGGAGGTCCCTTAAAATACTAAAAATAGAACTACCATATGACCCAGCAATCCCACTACTGGGCATACACCTTGAGAAAACCATAATTCAAAAAGAGTCATGTACCACAATGTTCATTGCAGCTCTATTTACAATAGCCAGGAGGTGGAAGCAATCTAAGTGTCCATTGATAGATGAATGGATAAAGAAGATGTGGCACATACATACAATGGAATAAAACTCAGCCATAACAGGAAATGAAATTGAGGTATTTGTAGTGAGGTGGATGGACCTAGAGTCTGTCATACAGAGTGAAGTAAGTCAGAAAGAGAAAAACAAATACCGTATGCTAACACATATATATGGAATCTAAAAAAAAAAGAATGGCCCTGAAGAACCTAGGGGTAGTACGGGAATAAAGATGCAGACCTACTATAGAATGGACTTGAGGACACGGGGAGGGGGAAGGGTAAGCTGAGACAAAGTGAGAGAGTGGCATGTACATATATACACTACCAAATGTAAAATCGATAGCTAGTGAGAAGCAGACGCATAGCACAGGGAGATCAGCTCGGTGCTTTGTGACCACCTAGACGGGTGGGATAGGAAGGGTGGGAGGGAGGAGACGCAATAGGGAAGAGATATGGGAATATATGTATATGTATAGCTGATTCACTTTGTTATAAAGCAGAAACTAACACACCACTGTAAAGCAATTATGCTCCAATAAAGATGTTAAAAAAAAAATCAGAAGCAAATACAAAAAAAAAAAAAAAGTAAAAATGTAAGAGATCAACAGTCAGATGGAATAGTCATGATCTCTCAGAATTAAGGCATTATTCATGCTTCAGGTACTTTAATAGCAACACAGTGCCATACTTCCACATAGCCAATGTTACTAACCCTGTGAAGCATAGAATGGATAGATTTTACGATCGTGTCAAATTCAAATACAGCCTGCTAAGAAAACATAGTAATAACAATTTCAAAAAAATCCTATCTGTGGGTCTTCCCTGGTGACGCAGTTGTTGAGAATCTGCCTGTCAGTGCAGGGAACGCAGGTTCAAGCCCTGGACTGGGAAAATCCCACATGGCGCGGAGCAACTAAGCCCGTGCGCCACAACTACTGAGCCTGAGCTCTAGAGCCTGCGAGCCACAACTACTGAGCCTGAGTGCCACAACTACTGAAGCCCTCACACCTAGAGCCCATGTTCCGCAACAAGAGAAGCCACTGCAATGAGAAGCCCACGCACCGCAACGAAGAGTATCCCCCGCTCGCCACAACTAGAGAAAGCCCTCGCGCAGCAATGAAGACTCAACGCAGCCAAAAATAAAAATAATTAATTAATTAAAAAAAAAAATCCTATGTGTGGTGAAAAAGGCCAAAGGGTAGTATATGTAATTTGGTCCATGTACATCAAAATACTCAAACAAATAAATATGTTCTATTTCTCTCAGTAAAGTCAGAAAGATAATTTACCCAGGGAAATCAAACACAGATAGTGAGAGGGCCAAACAAAAGCATTTGCTATAAAAACTAAATTATTTATTTAACTGCAGTTTTCAAGTCTATTCAAATTTTATCTTTAAATAGTACAAACAAGAAAATCATACTAACTTGGAGAATTAAGGCTCATTGGCATTTTCAGGAAATTACAAGATAAACTTTCCACACCATCCCACACACCCCGAAAGCTCTCATCACCATGTCAAATAGCAATAGTGATTTTAATGTGTAACCTGCACATGGCAGACATCAGTACAGGTTATTTTAGTTCTCATCACTTCATTACCTCAGATTGTAAAAGTAAGCCCAGATGTAGTAAAAATGGTTGCTAAAAGAAAAAAAAGTGATTAACTAACAATGAACTTAGCATAAGAGTAAGGCGTCAGAGTACTGAGTACAAGAAAAGCAGTTGACTAAGAGGAAGCAAACCGAGGTTCCACACTTAGCTGTATTTTTAAGTGACACTGGACAAGCAAAGGAATCTCCTCAAACTTAGTTTGCTGTAGTGGTTTTGTTCCATAACTTGCTAAGAATGGTTCAGAGTTTAGAGAGAAAATTGCAAGGGAGTTGGAATGTGGAAGAGAAATAACAGACAATATTCTCTGACAGTCATACTGTTTTAAATAGCAGTGAAATTACGATGCAGAGGTACCAGCAGATTCCAGCTTGTCCTCACTCTTCCCACCTTTGAGACTTTTTCCTGATTGTTGGCTCTGCTGGCCAATAGCAACTGTAGGCTCAACTCCAGAAGCAGAAGCAATAACCTCCCATGGACTTGCCTACCAGCCTTCGGTGCTCCCTCCAGCCACTGGACGTGCCTGGCTTCCCAGGTTCCCTGGGGTGCTACAAATTTTTACCCAGGTCACCCAGCTTCTTCCACAATTGGATAAGGTCTTATTCCTAAAATAAATCCCGTATGTTACAATACTTATAGCGGTTGTCCTGCTCTGACTGAACCCTGATGTATTCTGTCAGCTGAAAAATTAAGGTTTTGGAAGCAAGAGATCTGCAAGTTTTAAAATTTGATGATTCCTTATGCTTAACTTCCCTACTTCCTTCTCCCAAGCATTCACACAGAAACACATTATGATTACAGACAAAATGTGAGTAATGTATCAGGAGGAATAAATGAAAACCATTATAAAGACTGCCATTTAATAATGGTTAGGGAAGGGAGTAAATTATTCTTCACTGTATATCTTTTGAGTTCTACCTGTAATACCTATTGAAAAACAAAAATCTAATGATATTATGGTTCTGTTTGTATTTCTGTCAAGATTAATCAGCAGAACTAAACAGCACCAGATCTAAAATTTCTTGTCTTTATTTGAATCAGTATCTCTCAGGAACACTCACATTCAGTCACTTGATTTGTTAGCTTTCCTTAATCATCTAATCATTCGATCCCTCACTATTTCACTCAAATATTCACGAACTTCCTATTCTGTGCCAAGCATGATACTATGTGCTTGGTATTCAGAAGTGAATAAAACATGCCAAGTTTTTATACTGCAGTAGCTTTCTTAGTTCAAAATGCCCCCTCCCCTCTCCTGCCACTCGTACTTTGTGGAAACAAATTCAAAAGCCATATATTCTGTGAAACCTTCCCTGAGAACCCACGCACAGAGTTAGTCATTCATTTCTTTCTTTTAATTCTCTATTTGTACCTACATTGATTTTATTTTAGTTTTATCTTTATTTTTTTAAGTTGTGAATATCCATTTAACGGAACATTTGGGGGCCAAGGATTTATAATAATAAGGAAAATCTGGCTTTGAATATAATGGATTTTAAGGGAAAATGTGAATGAATCCTTAGCCTGAAGTGGAACCTTTCATCAACTAACAAGCTTTAAAAAAAAAATTCTGACACGACCTTAAACTTGTAATAATTGCAGTGTAACAGTGGTAGGACTAGCAGGTTTCTAAGCAAAATCATCAGCTACAATTACAAAATATATTTAATGATCGTCATGAAATGCAGAAACAATACTAAAACACTTAGGCTGGGCGTGCTAAAGACTGTATCATCAATTGCTCTTCTGTCAATGAAATATTAGAACGTGGAGAAAGCTTCTCAACCATTTCCCACCTGCTGGCCATATTCCACTCAAGGGCTGGATTCTGAGAATTTCTTTCATTCTCTGTTAGCACCCCTCCTGTGCCATTTTCCTTCTCCGGTTTTAGTTGATCCCACTGCGCAGTACCAATATTGATGGACTGCAGATCTATTTGGTATTGTCTGTCTTCAATTTCTGATCCAGGGTCTCGAAGAATTCCTAAATTCAAGGCTCTCCTGTAAAGGCAGTGAAAAAAAGTGAATAGATAAAATAAGTATTCTATGTTTACTTTGCTCGCTAACATCATGTTATTACCTTTTTTTTCCTTTGGATTACTGGGTTAATCAAATCTATGAGGCAGGTATTAGAAAGTTACCACATACTAATGACTTGAAAACATACCCAAAACTTAGCACTTACAGTGTCTACCCTATGATGATTTCTTACATTATTCCCAGCACTGTGCTATTTTTCTAAGTACTTTCACATTTATGATTTAAATCCTTGAGATGTTGTGAGGTCATATTATTATCTCCATTTTTACTAAAGAGAAAATAATGCAGAGAGGTTGAAAGACTTAGCCAAAGTTACTGAGCTACTATGTGGACAAAATTGCAACTTAAATCCAGGGTTCTGCCTCAAAACCCTGTCTTCTTTGCAATGCTAAACACCTACTTTCCCTTCTCAGCACTCTGATGTCTTGTTAGGAAAGGTGATGAAGACTTGCTAATCTATTTAACTCCCCTACCTTTTGCCTTTGGTCCTTTATATAACCCATCATCATATAGACTAAATTGTTGACAAGAGTACATTGCTTACTGATGTAGAAACACAGTAAGGATTACTGGTCCATATAGAGTTGGAACTTTGATCTTATTGGACCCAAGGCTAAGCAAATGAATAAAATTATCAGCAGCTTAAAGCTAGATTAGAGGAAGTAAATGGTTAAATGTTTCATGAAGGTTTTAGACTGAAAATAGCAAGGCAGTGTGGTAGGGTGGGAAGAAAAGCGTTCAGGATTTGGAAGCCAGATAAGACTAAGTTTGTGTGAGTTTGTAATTTTTTAGTTACGTTGGTTCACAGATGCTTTAAAGTGAGTAATCAAAAGGAAAGTAACATTTGTCCCCCATGAAAGTTTCAATCAACACAAAAGTGAAATTACATAGAGGATAAAAATAGTTTTACTAGTATAGATACAATTGCAGTGATTAGAAAAGAAATACAATTAATTATATCAATTGAATACTAATGAAACTAATTAGTGGAGGGAGAAGGGAGGGAAGCACTGAGTCCTAGTTTGAAAACTACAGAGAGACAGTGTGAATGTGATCAAGACTACCTCTTGTCTAAGTAAACAGTGTGGGTCAGACCATGCCCAGAAGCTGGTCAAATACTGATGGAAGGTGGATGACCACTGAGACTCAAGATGGCAGATGTCTGGGCCAGATGTGCAGGAATGGAGATGGCATGCATTAGGCCAGGCAAGGTGAGGGCTAAGGCAAATGAATTCAAGTGAAGAGAGGAGCAGGGATAGGACTGCAAATGAATGAACAGGCAGCTCAGGCAGGGAAATACCACAAGGTGTTAACGATAAGAGAACAGGGAAACAAACAGGCATTGGTCAAGAAGTCATAGTGGGAACCAGAGAAACTGAATGAATGGACTCTCATTATTCCTAAGGTAAGAGCTGAACCTGGTTTTTGTTTTCTTTTTTCTAACTTAGAAAATTACAATCTAGGAATGGGCATGCAAGGAAAGGTGGCTTGAAGTTTTACTTGAACCTAAGAATTGCATTAAAAACAGGGCCCATAAAATCAGCCATGAACACTTTCATTTTGCCTTAATGAAGGCAAAGAAAAAAGGAGTGAATGAGGGTGCAGGTGAGAGGGAGTAACATTGTGAGTACACCTATTTTGGTCAAATGCTCTCCTTTCATTTGAATATTGGTGTAAACCTGTTAATTCTAAAGGCACAGCTCAAACTTCACTTTCTATGAAGCCTTTCCTGACCACCATTTCTTCAAACTCCCTTCCTCCCAAATCTGTGCTCTTAGGGTCCTTCTGTACTTATAAGTACAAGAACATCACAAGGACCTGTCAGTCTTTCTCAATATAGCATACATTTCTTGAAGTCAGAAACTACATCTCCTAGTAAGCAATCAGTAAATGCTGTTTCAATTCACTGATCTGAACTGACACAAATCTTTACAAATCTCAAGTGGAGACTCCATCTGTCCACAGCAATAAGAACACACAGTCTTTAGACAGTAAACTGCTGCTGCAGGGCCACATAAACTCTGACATACAGCAAATATCTTTGGCAGTGGGTGGCCTAGCTTATTTCCCTAGATTATTATTCCCCATATAAAAGTTATATTTACTTATTTTAAACTAGCCAATGCTTTCTACATTTTACATAAAGTCCCTAAGCCTACTTTTAAAGAAAACTAAAATACTTTTAAGAATCCCTTTGAAGGAAGAAAAAGTATATTTGGAAATAAAATTAGTACTATATTAAAAGACAAACAAAGCAACCTAGCCCAACATTAACATCGGCCTTTCTATTTTTCTTGGCACTTGAAGAAACTGCAAAGTCATAAGATAAAAACCAGAGAAACACCAAATGTCATTAGTTTTCACCTACGCTTGAAATGCCTCATATTTACTCTTGGCCTTAAATCAAGCTATTTTCCTCCTATCATCTGTCTGTGGAAAACATGACTTTCCACAGGTTCTCCTTCTCATGTAAAAATGGGTTGTATATTGAGCAATAGCTTAATACTTCTAAACATGCTAATTTCAAACTTTTAAGTTTTCTAAGAACCAGGGTTTGAGATTTTACACTTTTCTTTTTGTTCGCTTTTGAAATTGAAAAATATATTTGTCATTTTAACCTGATTTGAAAGTTCAGAGAAATGTACAGTATGTGGGTATATAAATCCAACTTAAAAGTTAATTGCAAAACCATTTAAATCTGAGTTGTAGAAAATAGGATAAGCAAAAGACTCATGTGAACTCTGGTGTCAGATTTTTCAATGATCCATGAGCTTGGAGAAATTATTTAACTTCTCTGTTTTAATTATTTCAATATTAAAACTATTATAGAAATAAATAAAATGTATGACTGAAAATTAAACTATTCATAAAGAGGTCCATTATAAATGTTATGACCATTCCTGAAATACATTATCTTATATGGTTTTGAATGAATAATATACCTAATCATCAACTAATCATAGATGCACGGCACCATGATAAAACAAAGTCAACTTTTCTAATTATGAAAAAACTATTAATGAAAACTATAAAGATAAATGCTCTTTAATATTTCCATGGTTACCTGTTTCCAAAATATGGCATATTAGAAAATCAGAGTGAATCTTCTGATTGAAACAAGTAAAATGCTTGCAGACAATTTAAAGCATCTTTTTAAACACATTTCAGAGCTGGCACTAGAGAATAGAAGGTGCAAAGCCACCCCGAAAAAGTGAAATTAGGAACACTAATAAATAAGCACCTGCCAAAGCCAGCCTTTGCTCTTAGGGTTTCTGCTGAATCCTGCAGAGAGTGATTTTCTGATAATCGCACAGGAGGAGATAAAGCTCAAGGCCCACCTAAGGAGATGGATGAATCTATTTATAGGAGACTGCATAAAAAGCGGGGGTCACGAAGGACTACATCAACCTTCAAAGGGTGAATTAAAAACAGCTCTCCTAGGAAGACTTGTGATAGAACAGTTCTGTGTCTTGACTGTGACGGTGGTTACATGAATGTACATATGTGGCAAAACTGCACTAAACTATACACATATAGACATATACATACAAATGATTGAAAATAAAACTGGTGAGGGAAGTCCCTGGTGGTCCAGTGGTTAGGGCTCCATGCTTCCACGGCAGGGGGCACGGGTTCGATCCCTGGTCAGGGAACTAAGATCCTGCATGCCACATGGCATAGCCAAAAAACAAAACAAAACAAAACAACAACAAAAAAAACCTTGTGAAATCTGAATGCAATTGTGGATTGTACTGATGTCAATTTCCTGGTTTAGATATTGTACTATAGTTATGCAAGAAGTTATGCAAGATCTGAAACCATAAAACTCCTAGAAGAAAACACAGGGGTGTCTGCTCTATGACACCGGTCTTGGCAATGATTTTTTGGATTTGACGCCAAAAGCAAAGGTAACAAAAGCAAAAATAAACAAGTGTGACTACATCAAACTAAAAATCCTCTACTCAGCAAAGGAAACTGCCAACAAAATGAAAAGGCAACCTCTAGAATAAAAATATTTCAAGTATATGTCTGATAAGGGGTTATACTCAAAATATAAGAGGAACTCATATAACTCAATAGCAAAAAACAACCCAATTAAGAAAACCAGCAAAGGATCTGAATAGACATTTTTCCAAAGACATGTAATTGGCCAAAAGGTATTGATACATGAAAAGGTGCTCACTAATTATCAGGAAAATGCAAATCAAAACCATAATGAGATATCACCTCATACCTGTTAGGATATCTATTAGCAATAAGACAAGGGATAATAAATGCAGGGAGGATATGGAAAAAAGGGAAACCTTGTACACTGTTGGTGGGAATGTAAACTCATACAGCCACTATGTAAAACAGTATGGAGGTTCCTCAAGGAATTAAAAATAGAACCAGCATATGACCCAGCAATCCCACTTCTGGGTATATATCCAAAAGAAATGAAATCATTAATCGCAAAGAGATATCTGTACTCCATGTTCATGGCAGCACTGTTCACAGAAGCCTTTTCCATACATTGTATGGAAACAACCTAAGTGTCCATCAGTGAATAAATGGATCAAGAAAATATGGCATCTGCAGTTGAGCCTTGAACAATTTGGGGCTTAGGGGCACCAACCCTCCAAGCAGTTATGAATCCATGTATAAGTTATGGTCAGCCCTCCATATCCACAGCTCCTCCTCCACAGTTCAGTGGTTCTACATTCACAGTACATACTATTAAAAAAAAAAAAAAGTGTATGAGTGGATCCGTGTTGCGGTGTTCAAGGGTCAACTGTATATACAATGAAATATCATTCAGCCTTAAAAAAGGAAAATCCTGTCATTTATGACAACATAGATAAACCCGGAGTGCTTATTTATATTACACTGAGTGAAATAAGCCAGAGAAAGACAAATATTGCATAATATCACTTATATGTGGAATTTAAAAAAATGTCAAATTCATAGAAGCAGAGAATAGAAAAGTGGTTGCCGTGGGCTATGCAGTTGGGGAAATAGGAAGAGGTTGGCTAAAAGGCACAAACTCTCTGTTATAAAATGAATAAGGTCTGAGGATATAATGTATAACATCATGGTGAATATAGTTGATAACATTGTATTGTATAATTGAAATTTACTAAGATTTGGTAAGAAAGTAGAATTTACATGTTCTCACACACACACAAAAGGTGGTGGATGTGTTAACTCAATGGCAGAATCCTTTCACAATGTATACATATATCAAATCATAAAGTTGTACACTTTGAATATCTTACAATTTTATTTGTCAATTATACCTCAATAAAGCTGGTGAAAGGTTACGCTGAAGGGAACTGGGTAAAGGGCACACAGGAGATGTATGTGCAACTTCATGTGAATCTACAAGTATTTCAAACTTAAAAAAGTTTAAAAAATGGAAAAAAGCCCTCCTAACGCCCATGCTGAAAGAGACAAGGTAACTTACCAGCTTACTCATCTTGACCTTAGCCTTAGCAACGGGTAAACAGGGGAAAAAAAAAAAATCCCTCTAAGACTTTGCCATCGTAAGACAGCATTTGGGGGTTTGAGTTTCCAATGTGGCATGAAAAAATTTTAATTTGGAGAGGCTTGTGCCAGGTAGACAGTGCTACCAGATCACAGGTAAAAGCAAATTCTCTTGAGCTGAACTCAATCTGAACTCAAAGAATTTCTGCACATTTGGTTCCAAGTGAAATGAGAGACTAACAGACACAATGGGCAGAAGAAACAGACCCTCAAAGGCTTCACAAACTGGATTAGTACACATGAAATATAAAATAATTGTTTAAAAAGAAGAAAAAGGGTTTTTTAAATATGAGCAGGATCAAGAAGATATACAAAAGATGCTCCACATCATATGTCAACAGGGAAAAGCAAATTAAAACAAAAAGATACCATTACACACCTATTAGAATGGCCAAAATCCAGAAGACTAACAATACCAAATGCTAGCAAGGATGTGGGGCAACAGGAACTCTCATACACTGCTGGTAGGCATGCAAAATGGTATACCCACTTTGGAAGACAGTTTGGCGGTTTCTTACAAAACTAAACATACTCTCACCATATGATCCAACAACTGCACTCTTTGGTATTTACCCAAAGGAGCTGAAAACATGTCCACACAAACACCTGCACCTGAATGTTTATAGCAGCTTTATTCATAATTGTCAAAACTGGAATCAACCAACATGTCCTTTAGTAGATGGATGGATAAATAAACTGTGGTACATCCTATTATTCAGCACAAAAAGGAAATGAGCTATCAAGCCAAGAAAAAAACATAAGGAACTTTAAAGACAAATTACTAAGTGAAAGAAGCTAATCTGAAAAGGCTACATACTGTATAACTTCAACTATATGTCATTTTGGAAAAAGTAAAACTATGGAGATAATAAAAAGATCAATGGTTGAGACAGGTTGGTCAGGGGCAGGAATGAATAGGCAATGCTCAGAGGACTTTCAGGGCAGTGAAAATATTCTATATGATACTATAATGATAGATACATGTCTTATCATAAATCTGTCCAAACCCATATAATATCCAACACCGAGTAAATCCTAATGTAAACTATGGACTTTGGGTGATTAGGATGTATCAATGTAGATTCATCAATTGTTACAATGTACTATTCCTCAACTTGAAATATTCACTAATCTTTAAAGTATAAGATATACCCATTTTGTTTTATGTATACTTAAAACCAATTCCAGTTATTATAAAATAGAATACTCAGAGTACTTTGCTTTGTTTTTCAGTACTAAATTAAGAAAACATATTCAAAATATTTTCATTCAAATACCATACATTAACTTTTATTAAGCAGTATTAGAACAAGATATCTTGTGAAAGGTACATTTTGCATCTCATGGTACACTAGATATTTTTTTAAGGTATAAAAATATAAACAGTTACAGACATAAGATTTGAAATAATTTACTTTTTTTCAAAGCCTGGAAATCATTGTACAACTTTTAAAATGCTGTTTTCCCTAAGTGAGAATTTTATAACTAAAAATAGCCTAAAAGTGAAAAACAATCTGATTGCAAAGCCAAAAATTAAAGTATATTTTATTCAAGAGAGCTTTGACTTAGTGCACTACATTTTCATAGCACAAGAAATAGTTGCAAAATTATTAAAGAATTCTAATAGAATGATACTTTACCAGGGAGCTAATCATAGGAAAAGAACTTTATGGCTTCAGTGAGGACCAGAATGCCTAATAGTAACAATATCTGCTTTAAGAAAATACAAGTACAATATCTTAATAAGAAAGGCTTCATATTATTTCCTAACTAAATTTCTAATAGAAATGCTTGACATCATAAATAGGAATCAAATTTTCTTGTCTCAACTTCACATCCTTCTAAAGGCTCTATGAACTTTGCTCTCCCTCCTTATTGCAGTTTTTAAAACCTTTTAGCAATTCAAATCAGGAAAGGGAGTGAGTCAAGATGCTCATAACTCCCTTACCCTTAACACAAAAAGCTGCTTTATTAGCTAAAATGTAGGAGTTATAATTGTAATTGCTTTGCCCTTCCGAAACTCATCTCCCATACCATTTGAACCATTTCAGCAGGTGGTGTAGGAGGATAAACTAAAGTCTGAAATAGTTGGTCAATGGTATAATCATAAGGAACCAAAGAAGACTTTAAGTATACAACAGGAAACATAGCTTTAATGTTTTCCTTTTTAAATTGATTTAGTCTGGGTCAGGCCTTTTGTATGTTTACATAAGAAACAGCTCATGTTGAATCATTTACCGCCCATTGCTGAACAGGCATATCTTGGGAACTCACTGTAAAGAAGTAAAATTCATTACTTACAGCTCAACTGAGATCTACAAAATGTTAAACAAGCCAGAAAACAGGAACGTAAAAAGAAGTAAAATTTATATGTCTTGATTAAATTAAATGTCTACATCTTTGTCACCAAGTCTCCATAAGTGACAGTAATCTTGAGAGTGTATAGGGCAGGGGATGTAAATGGTTGACCATCAGGCTGAGACCAACTGCCGATTTCCATGACCAATGACTTAAGGCAGGGGTTCTCATCTTCAGCGTGCAGAAAGAATCACCCGGAGCTTGTTACAAATGTTAAGTTCTTAAACCTACAGAAATTCTGATTCAGCAGGTCTGGACTAGGGCCGAGGAATATGCCCGCTCCCTTGTTTTGTTTTTTTTAAACAGCCTAAACTAGCATCCTTATTGATTCTAAACACCACATTCTGATACTTAGAGCATCACATCCCTTTGACTTGGAACATCCTATCTCTGCCATCTGAACTGAAGGGAGCATGGACAAGAACCAGTAAATCTGAGGCTATTTCACTTATAAAACAGATAAACTCATACTTGTCCTGCCTCTTTCACCGAATTGTTTAGAAGAAGCATCTCTTCTCTTTAAGGCCAAGATATCTCTGTTAATTCACTTCACTCTTGAAGGCTAGGTCAGTGTCTGTTTTCTCACCAGCTTGTACTTAGACACATTACTTGGCACATGGTAGGCTTTTAATATATGAAAGTTGAATAAACAACAAATATTCTTCTTTATTCCCTTCACTTCCCTTGGGGACTTTACTCTCATTTTTTTCTTTTTCTCTCCCGCTACTTTACCATTCAAGTTCAATTACTTGAACTAAAATATGTTCAAGTAATTCTCCTTGTAAAAGAGAGAAACTCTCTCCCTAAGGCCCTGTATACCCCTCTAGCTACCACCCTGTCACATTCCCTTATTTTCCTCTCAGCATTTCTATTTCTTCACTATTTATTTTCTCCTCTAACCAAGAGCTATCAGGTGTCATCCTTATCCTTCCTTTGAAATTTTACTGGAAAACATCCTCAAATGATTTTCTAATTACCAGATCCAATGGATGACTTTCAGTCATTAACTCACCTAAACTTTCTGGGCATTTGACAATTCAAAATGGCAGTACAGCATGCTGGTGAAAAGCACAGACTGCACAATTAGCCTGCCTGGATCCATAATTCTAGCTCTGCCACCTACCACTGGGTGTCTTTGGGCATATAAAAGTTTCAGGGCTTCATTTTATTCATCTGAAAAATGAAGTCACTGAGGGGAGTCAAATGAGTTAATGCATGCAAAGTAACAGCTGACACAAAGTAAATAACTAGTATATATAAAGCTATTCTTGCCATCTTGCTTATTCTTGAAATTTTCCTTCATGAGCTTGCATGGCTCCACGCTCCCTCAATCTCCTTTACAAGATTCTTCTGTTTGCCCCTTCAGTTATTAGTGATGTCCAGGGTTCTATCTTCAGTTTTATTTTATGCTTTATATGCATTCAGCAGCACAACTGATTCACAAATGCCAGTATATGTACTTCTCAATTATATCTCCAATGAAGGAGATAGGTTTCTTAGGATTCCCTTACATTTTCTGGCCCAGTCCATTCTATGATGACGGGCACACATCTACAAGACAGTTGGTTACCATTACGGTACATGGTCGAGGAAAATGCAGTATAGTAACACTGCATTAAAAGCATGAATTTTAATGTCACAATTATATTCAAATTCTGGTTCTACCACTTAGAAGCTATACATATATCCTTGGAGAAGTCAACTCAGTGAATATCAGATTCCTCTGTAAGAAGATAATGGTACCTAGCTACATAAGCTTCCTTTGGGAGTAAATGCGTAATTTTAACATGTTTAGTATGTTATAAATGACACCTGGTTGTTTTTATTACTACAGTAGATGAGAAAGAAGCCGCTGGCCTGATTTCAGACTGAATCCATTGGTCTCACTTACTCTGTATTATAAAATCAAAAAGTACACTGAGGATGCAGAGACTTCAACTTAAGCAAATGGGCCCTATAATAATTCCTTGAGTTGAAACAGAATATTAGGCAAGAAAATGGTTTCCCTACATTTCTAGTCCAAGTGATAAATTAATCATGTATTTCACATTCTAAAAAGAAAGAAGGGGGTTATAAAAATAAAGGAGCAAAAACAGAGTAATCCAGTTATTAAATCATTTTCTAAGAATTTCATACATTTCAGAAACTAAAATTAATTTTCAAGCAATATAAACTTTTAAATAAACAAGCTATTTCACGTTAATAATGGTTTTATGATGGGGTAGTAACAAAACTCACCTTTTTCAGTTATACAAATTTTAAATGATTTATGTGTATAAAGTAAAAATGACATGACAGCAGTATTTACCAGTTATTTTCCTTTTGATGGCTAAATTATAAGCAACTTCATTAGAATATAAAACATTTAGCTCTTTCTACTTGAAGAGTCTCAAAATACTCTCATTGCTTAAGCAAATAAGAAAGCAGACTTTCACTGTCTATCTTCAGGCAAACATGAGCTTTGAAGTTTTTTTTCAGTCACAGATTTGTGCTGGTAAGTCCTCACTTGCTCACTCGTGTTATAAATGGGGTATATTTACAAGATGATTTTAAAAGTTACAAGGTATACTATGTATGATCGATGTTAAAAGTATATCAAACTATAACAAACAATTCTCATCCCATTAGAAACATGTGTTAAAGAAATGCACTAACTGAACGTGCACTGCATTAAAAAATTTGTTGGTGTGATCAAAGAAACCACTGTGTGATCTCAGAGAAATTACTAAGAGACGTACTAGAATATACAGAAATGGAAATGGTACTTCAATTTTGTAAAAAATGTAATTATGATGTTGATCTTCAACAAAATTAATTTTTCATCATCAGAAGGGTTTTGATGAAACCCTTCATCAAAATAGAAATAGAAAGAATAGAAAGTGGTATATATTAGGAGTTATATGAATTAACTAAGAATAGAGACTTCCCTGGTGGCAGAGTCGTTAAGAATCCGCCTGCCAATGCAGGGTACATGAGTTCGAGCCCTGGTCCAGGAAGATCCCACATGCCGCAGAGCAACTAAGCCTGTGCGCCACAACTACTGAGCCTGCGCTCTAGAGCCTGCGAGCCACAACTACTGAAGCCCGCGCGCCTAGAGCCCGTGCTCCGCAACAAGAGAAGCCACCGCAATGAGGAGGCTGCGCACCGCAGAGAAGAGTAGCCCCTGCTCACCGCAATGAGAGAAAGACCGCGTGCAGCAACAAAGACCCAACACAGCCAAAAAATCAAGCCAAACCAAACCTATTTCTTTTCTGGTTGTATCATGGTAACATGATAAATGAGAAATCAGCATCAATATTATGGAACTTGATATTATGAAGATGTGAAACTAAGTTTTTTTTTTTTAATATAATAAAGAAATATGGCCTTGATGAAAACATAGTAAAATGGATTTAGAGCTGGTTTAATACCCAATCCAAATAATAATATCTATATGGAGTCAGGTCTCTAGTAACATGCCAGAGGATTTGGCTCAATTCAATAATTTTTTTATCATTCATTAATTTTAATGAATTCATATAACTCTGTCTTATCAAATTTTCTGATGACAAAGTTGGGAAGTACAGCTAATATAGTGAATGAGAGAACCAGGATTCTAAAATATCACAAGATACTGGAACAGAGTCAAACTAATAAGATGAAATTTAACGGGAACAAATGCAAAATTCCACACATAGGTTCAAATAGCAAATTCTGTAAGTACAAGATGTGAAAGGCTTGAGAACACTGCGGAAAAAAAAGGACAACAACAAAAGAAAGCTTAGAAAAGTTAGGCTGGCTTATGGGAAAGAAAAAAAAATGTCAAAAGCATTGTCAAATGTCATTCTAGCCTTTTAATTTTTAAATAGCCTAACATACACCACACACATACTATAAAATTTCACAAGATTAGGCAATCTCTTCCTTCTTATACTAATAAAATAGTGCAATTTTTAATACTATTTTTTCGTTAATATTCAAACATTAAATTTTTAGAATGAGTGTATTTTATTTCCATAGCTTCAACTCAAATAATAATACATAATCATTCATTGATAACACGAGATCAGAGAGTTTTTTCCAGAATGTTATAATAATATATTACAGGTGCGTTTATGTAAAACCTTCATGGACTTCTAAAACGTGCAAGGACGTGGCATAAAAGTTAACTTTTTTAATGTATTAGAGCCCAGAATGGTCTTACTTAGCAGTGAAGTTTACTGCAATTCCCACATAGGTGACTTTGAAAGGCTAACTGTAAATTTAGTAAAACCCCTGCATTCTTCAGGTTTCTTTAGATTTCATTTCTTTAGGTTTCTAAAGATGGTAATAAAATAGGTCAAATTTATAATGTGTCCTTATTAAAAGATAGTCAGACCTCCTACTTGCTTCTAATGTTTCTGCAACACATCTTTGGCAACACTCCTGATTTAGGATTCTTCTATAAAATCTTCTATGGCTGCAAGTCAACTCCTATTATAATAAATCATGAACCACCCAGACTTTATCCAACTGTGTTAGCACTCTTTCTCATTCAGATATTTTCTTCATATCTTTATTCCATTTTTTCATTTCATTTACTAAAACAATTGGTTTTGGTAGTTAACAGGTTCCCTATTTATTTCCAAATCCAATTTGAAAATCCTATTTGAAAATTTCCATGAAATTCTCATGTGTAACATTCCCTCTTTCTCTACTAATCAATCATTACCCATCATCTCCTACTCCTAAAATTATGTTTACAAAGAAGACTTCCTTTCAAAAACCATCATTAAATCAGGATTCAGAATTGGCTCCCCTTTACTCAAAATCTCAGCTAAAGATTGTCAGCAATAATAATGGTATTTAAACACACTGGTGAGTAATTAAAAATGAGGTTTTGAAAGACTGTTCACACAGAAAGAGAAATGTTCATATGTATTATTAAATAGGAAAGAAAGGTTCTTTAAATTTTCTAAATACCTTCTATAATAAGAAAAAATCCTATAACCCTATACAAGTATTTATGTAAAGCAAATTGTAGCTGAATTAGTTGGACTAAATGCAAATTTCCTAATTCTAAATTGCTTGGGAAATCTTTAAGAAAAATATTCTCAAAGACACCTCTCTTTATCTCTTACCAAATTCATTTTTATTAGTATGCTTCTAATTCTATCATTTAAACCTTTTTCTCTTTAATTACATTCTTATTACTCCACATTATTCCCATCCTCTTACCTAACTATAAAGTGGTTCATAATGCAAAATACATAAATATACACATGATAGTAATAATATTAATAATACCACTCTAAAATTTATATACAGTTAAATGGTTTGCAGATACTTTTCAATATCATCTCAGGTAAATCACCAACCACAGGGTGTGACAGGTAGACTCCATTTTATAGAGGCTGATGATTTAGGTAAGGAGACTGGACAGCAAAGTCTAAACTGGAAACCACACCTTCTGACTACAAATTCAGACCTCTCTCTTACCTCTTTTCTATACTTAATATAAGAACTGGTTTTCAAAATAAAATATAAGATTATACTTTATTAAAATGTATATGTGTGATATAGTTGGGTAAATAATTGAGATGTCAAATTAAACTTAATAAAGATAATATTTCTAAGACAACAGACTAGAGTAGATAGAAAGAATTTTGGGGGTGGAGGTAGATGAGGAATCTTTAAATTTGGTATATAACAAAGAAACTCCTTTTTTAAAAACAATATTGCCACATTATTTTATATAGTTTATAATGCATTGAGTTGCTTCAGACCCACAAATGTTACAAAATTGGTCAAAGAAAAATGGGGACCAGAACTCACGATTCTCAAATTTACATACAATGATCATAAAGCAACTCTGTTTATTTGTAAAGGAAAATTAGTAGTTTTTAAAAACGCAGCAATAGTTCAGGAAATCTAATACGTGATGTTAAAATATGAATATCTCAAGATGCAAAATAATCAGAATAAAGGTGGTTTAACGAAAGGTACCAATCAAGAATCTTCTAGTCAGCAACAAGTACACAGTCTCATATTTAGTTTAAAAATCTGGTACATTTTCCCTGTTGTATGGTAGGTAACGCCCTTCTATCACCATACATTAGAGGGGACACATCTATGTATCTAATCATATTAGGACATCACAGCATTGCCTCCAGTTGTAGACAGCAAATATTCTTCCCTAAGGGTCTTCCACTTACAACCAGTCCTAAGACAATCTTGTCTGTAGTGTCTAGTATAACAGTATTAATGCCAAGTGTTTGCCAGAATGTAGAGCAATGGCAACTCTCACACTCAGCCACTGGGAATGTAAATCTGATACAATCACTTTGGAAAACAATTTGGTGATGTCCAGCAGCACTGAAGCTGTGCATAACCTAGGACATGATTTCGCTCCTATCTATATAACCTAGAGCCATGCTGTCCAGTACAACAGCCCTAGCTGCATGTGTCTACTGAAATTTAGGTTAATTAAAATTCAATACAATTTTTAAAATTTAGTTCCTTAGTCACAGTAATCACAGTTTAGGGGATCAACAGCCACATCTGTCCAGTGGCTACTGTACTGGACAGGGCAGATATAGAACACTTCCACCACTGAAGAAAGGTCTTTTATAAGGCACTGCTCTAGAGAAACTACTATATGTGTACAAGGAGAATGCTGAAGAATATTCATTTTAATACTATATGTGATAGAGAAAGATAAAAAATGTAAATGTCCATTAGTAGAAGGAAAGATAAACAACCTGGCACATCCATGCAACGGACTATGAATGAGATTATGAACATCCAAGTGATGAGTCTAATATGTATAAGGTAGAGTTAAAAAAGCAAGTTGTAGAACAGAAGTGGTGGGTGCAGAATACATTTTCTTATTCTCTATATTGTTCTGATGTAGCTATTTCAATAAAAAGGCCAAGAAGAATTACAATGTAGTGGAGTTAAAGAGCTCAAGCTAGCCGTGTGAACTTGGGCAACACTGAGCTTCGTTTTTCTCCACTGCAAAACGTGATTAACAGTGCTAAGAAGTGCCCTGGGCTGCAATGAAAATTAAACAAGGTAAAATATGTGACAGTACTCTTTAAACTATAAAATGCTATGAAAATAATAGCTAATATTAAGTAGGGCATAAAACTACAAACTGAAAATTATCTGGGAATTTTACACTGACAAAAACTCCTCCTTGGGTAGGCAGGATTAGGTGGGATGTGTTTTTATGTGGCACACAAAAAATTACAATTTCTTAGTTTGTCAGTGATACTCATTTAATCTTGCATAAGCAAGGACTAGAGGTGGAATCCTTTCTGCAATTTAATCAAAACAGTACAGACAGATTAAGTAATTACTTCAAAAATACTCATCAATTATAAAAATTTTGACAGCAAATACAAATAAGTATTCGGTAAATATTTCTGAATACTTACTATACGCCAGTCAAATTCTAAATGTTTTGCATGCATTCATTTATATAATCCTCAGAACAACCTAAGAGGTAAGTAGTAGTATTCCTACATTACAGAAAGGAAATTGAGGCAGTTAATTAAGTACCTTATGTTGGTCAAGGACAGTTGGCTAGTGAGTGGAAAAGCTGAGACTTGAATCCAGGCAGTCAGGTACCAGAATTTGTGCTCTTTAAGTATCTATTATGTCCTTGGCACTGTGTTTAATCGTCCAAATATAGTACAAACCTGATCAAAAATACTCAGGACCTCCCCAATTCACGAGGGCAATGAAGCACAAATCTTTAACCAGAAATTCAAAGCTTCCACAGTCTGACCTCAATTACTTTTCCCCACCTCTCTCTCATTATGCCCCTGAAACCAGTCCTCTAATACAGAAAGAAGCCTGCTCAGGTCTCTAAATGTACCTGTTTCTCTTCTTTGACCCCTTATTTCCTTCTACCTGGCATATTTGCTATAATTCAACATATCCCTCAAGGGTCTCACCTATTTCTAACTCTTCCATGGAGATTCCCTCTGGTTATCATAGCACCAAAAGATTTCTCTATGAGAAAATCTCCCTAACTTACCATGTATAATCAAAATGTGATTAATTACACACATATAATTAGGACACTACATGATCGTAAAACAGCAATGCTACAACAAGAAAATTCTGAGGACATCTCTGTTAAATAAATGTACATACCGTCAAGGCATGTGCTAGTTGCTTTCCAAGGTTTGGGATTAGAATTTTCTTTTCAAAAATTTTCCCTTACAGAAACTTAATCTCATGAGATGAGATTCTAGAAAGATCTCCATTAACTCTACGATTGAACACTATCTAGATTTAATTTAAACAGAAATAATTTAAAAATTTGAAACATTATATATTACTAGAATTCCACATATAGTATTTTATCCCTGCATTCAGCATAATGAATCTGAAAATAAATCACTACCTATTTCACTCAGGAAGGGAAACACTATCATGCCATTCCTAATATGAAGATTTTTTTATTCTTCAGGAAAATAAGAACATAAAAATATTTTGCCCTATCTTATTCTCTAAAGTATAGAGATATTTTTATTTACTTTGAGCATCAATTTTTTAACATGGCAAGAAATACAAAAACTGATTGATTTTGGTTGATTAAGTATCATGTCATAATAACACAGTGTTGACTTTAGTCAGCAAAATATGAACTATCTGACCAAAATATTTAAGTTATACTGATTAAGAATATATTTTATATAAGCTTGAATTGATACCAGAGAGCAATTTTCTTTTATAATCTTAAAATATGATAAATAATATTACTCTACAGTATAGTTTCTAAATACATTACCCTTGGACATTTTCTAAGCTGTAATTAATTCAGAAAAGGAAAAGGGAGAATTAAGGCAACATATGAACAATCTAACAATGCACATTTGACAGTTTTTATAAGCAGAATAATAACCACAAAAAAATTTAACCTTTAGTATCTATGCCTCTATACCATGACATTTTAAGAAAATAACCTTTTAATTGAAAAGAAAATGTTGAGCAACAGCAAAGACAAACATATAAAACATGAAAGTACAGTTACTCAAAATAGGGACTCAAGACCACAGTAAAAATTCAGAGAACAATTACGTAGCTTTTAGATTTTGGTTACAAAATAAATATAAAAAAAAGTTTGGTATCTTTCAAAGGGAATACAAAAGAAACTGATTTAGATAAGATGAAATTTCATTTTACCTATGAATTCTTCAAATTCAAAATTTTAGTTCTGAAAAAGACATGGTCAGAAGTGGGGTAAGAGCTAGGAAATATTTTACCAATAAAACTGAGACATGAAAGTGGTGGATAAAAAGGATATTTTTCACGCCTTAGCATGTGTGTTGAAGCACAAGCATTCAAAATAAAATTTAGGAACTGAGAAATAAATAATGAGGTTAAACAGCTCTTAAAGAGATGCTACAAAAATGACTCCCAACCTAGCTGGTGATGAATTTTAAATCTCTTTTCTTAATGTGAACACCGTAAAGTATTCCTTTAATATATAACTGTTTATATATAACTGTTTATAGAGAGAAATGTGTTTTCTGCTTTAGAGTACCAAAAAGAAGAAATAGAATACACCTTCACTAAGAGTAGCTGCTTCCAAAAAGAGGAGGCATTATGATACTTACTTCTAAGCATCTTTTCTATCAATAATTTATCTAACAATTGCCTACTACATTCATTATGTCAGTTTTATTTTTTTTTTATAAATTTATTTATTTATTTATTTATTTTTGGCTGTGTTGGGTCTTCGTTTCTGTGCGAGGGCTTTCTCTAGTTGTGGCAAGCGGGGGCCACTCTTCATCGTGGTGCGCAGGCCTCTCACCGTCGCGGCCTCTCTTGTTGCGGAGCACAGGCTCCAGACGCGCAGGCTCAGTAGTTGTGGCACATGGGCCCAGTTGCTCCGCGGCATGTGGGATCTTCCCGGACCAGGGCTCGAACCCGTGTCCCCTGCATCGGCAGGCAGACTTTCAACCACTGCGCCACCAGGGAAGCCCTCAGTTTTATTTTATTATGTATAAATACTCCCTTTCCCAAATATTCACATAATCTGCTATTCATATTTTGTATGAATTAATAAACTCACATTGATATTAAAATACAGAATTCTCATTCAACATTAACATGTTTTTGAATTATACATGATGTATATCATTATCTTAACATACTGCAAAAAATACAGAAGAATGTGCACAAAACTACTGCATCTTTTTTTAAAAGGCCAGCTGAGTGAGTAATTAATTACAAATTATTGGTGAAAGGTCTTACTTAAATTTTTTTTTATTTTGTACACTATTACGCTTAAAATTTAATCAGGATTATTTTGATCTTGAATATTAACATCATAAGCCAGGGCCTGAAAATGACTAAGTCACAATGACAATAACTTTAACTTACAAAACTAGTGAAACATTCCTTACAAGATAAATACAGATACACTGTATTTCATATACAAAGAATATTAAAATTTAAGTGAGTTCTGCCTTTATATTTTAAATGTACCATATATTTCTTTATCAAGAGAAAAAGGCGTTTGAAAAAAAGCAGTCAATTGATATACTTTAAGCATAAAGATGATTGAACTATGTTCCATGAAGGTTCCATGAAGGTAAAGACTGTGTATATTTTATTACATTTTTTGCATATAGTGTAGCCCAACATCTAGCAAATAGCTAGTGAATGGTAAGCATTCACAAAGATTTTTGAGAAAATAAATAAATGACATAATAAAACTGATTTATTATGTAAAGAAGAACATCTTTATTATTTCTATATTATAGAAATACCTGGTTGGCACCTAGTACATGCCTGTACTCTTAGTCAAATTAGTGTACTAATGATACATCCAGCACCAGCACTGAGAGAGAAAAGACAAATACTGAAAATATTTGGATGCTCATATGAAAGGAAAAGATTAAACTGGTTCCTCAGATAAGTAAACAAAATAACCCTCAACACACACACACACACCAGAATAGAGCACGTATTTCTTTAGAATTACCACTGTTGAGTGCTAAATGATGAATGGGTGAGCTAATGATATCATACTAAAAATAAAGTTTAAAATATCCAAAAAGCAAATATAAAGGTTATAGAGAGGATGAATATGAAAGAATAAAATACTGGGTTGGCCAAATCCCGAACGAACTTTTTGGCCAATCTAATACCTATTTTCATATATTTTATACTGAGTGAACAGAAAAAACCCTAAAAATATAAAACGATATCTTAAGATTTAAAGATATAATGGATATAAAACTGCCATTTTTTTCCTACTTTTTAAAACTGCAATTACAGTGTAAATTAGTCTAAAAACATCTGGAAAATATCCATAAATAAGAACAAGAAAAACAATTTCTCATATACCAATAATCACAGGTAACTACCTTTGACAATTTGGTGTGTAACCATCCAGGCTATTTTCCATTCACATGTAAACATGTACATAGATAAGATCATACTACACATGCAGTTTTTAAAACAGTTTTGTTCACTTAACAAATATGTAAACTACATTTCATGTTAATAAATAGGCAACCATACCATCCTTTGTGATGGTTACTTATAATTTCACTGCATGGATATATCATTATTCCATTAACCACTCCTCTACAGTTGAGCACTTAGATTGTTATCAAATCTTTGCCATTATACTATATTAATTAGCCCCTGTTGCTCATTTATGTTTAAAACACAGCCTAAATCTACAGCCGATTAGCACTCATCTGCTTTTGAATATGTGATCTTAGAAAGGTAAAGAACATGTGTAATCATCAACTTTGTTTCATTAAAGGTATGTAATATTACTGATAGCTATTTTGTCAATACTTATTTTTACTGCCTGTAAGACTCACACACCCAGGAAAACTACACTATAAAACTAGATATAATGTTCAACATGGTTAATATAGTGAACACTGCTGTATGTTACATATGAAAGTTGTTGAGAGAGTAAATCCTGAGAGTTCTCACCACAAGGAAAAAAATTTTTTTTCTTTTATTTTGTATCTATATGAAATTATGTATGGTCACTACATTTATTGTGTAATCACTTCATGATGTGTGTACGTCAAATCATTATGCTGTATACCTTAAACTTACATAGTTCTGTATGTCAAATTATGTCTCAATAAAACCGGAAGAAAAAAAAGAATTTTTAAAATTAAAAAAAAAAGCTAGTTTCCATCTTGAACTTTATATGCTCATAGGAAACTACGGGAAGAAAATGCTCTAACACTGAATCATCTCTTTCATGAAAATCAGTCTCTAGGAGGATTATCCAATTATGAAAAATAAATATTTTAATGAAAATGAGAGGTGGTTATTCAAACGAAAACAGCATGCTTAATTATAATAATGCTGCTAGGTACAGTTAATGACCCTATACACTAAGGAAGGTCGAACTTTAATGACCTGGACCACACCAAGGTCACAATTGGTAGCAGAACATTGATCAACATATAAAAGCCACCGAACACATGAAAGGAATTACAGTACATAACACATCAAACATTTTGGCCTGGCGCTTCCTTCCTCTAATCCTACTGGCAGGAAATGCTCTACATATCCTTTAAGGTGACCATACACATTTAAAAGTAGTCCCTTGTTAAAAAAGCTCTTGGATACTGCAATTTTCTCCAAAGAGAAGAGCAACTTCTGCTCAGCACTGTTGCACTACATTTCTACTTGCAGCACAGAAATGGAGCTCCACTGATGAGGTACTGTAACTGCATAATGTAATTTCTTCTCTGAAGGGTTAAAAGCATAGAAAATAAACCTGTAAAAATAGGTTTTCACATTTTATATGATATAATATCAGGCAAGTTGACTCATAAATGTTACAGATTTGACTATTTTATTATAGATATATGTAAATAAAGTTAAATATTATATAAGTAAACATGTTTTGACTTATATCACCTTATAAGTTAGATTTTCACCAGAATATATTTATGACACTAAGAATAAATTTTAAAAGAATATCTTTTTAATATGCCTACACTTAATTGGAAAATGTACAAATGATTCAGTTACACTATTCAAAATGAAGACTATGAAGTTGGAAAAAATTAGTGACCAACTCAGACTGAAGGATAACTTTCCCAGGAGGATATCTGTTGTGGTATGATCTAGGATAGAAAAAAAGCATTTGATTTCATTGTTTTATTCTACATCATGAATATGCTTACAGCATAACGTAATGCTGTTTACCAGAATGACAGGATATTAGTAATTACTGTATATTTCATTAATATCCATTCCGTCACCAAACTGAACCAATGACATTGTAATTCTGTAACTATGCATATTATTCTTTTCCCTAGTTTTTGGATAGTTCTTAAAGTTTAGTGGGACTATACCTCAGTTTTATCAGGTGTTATTTAAAATCACCTGGAAATACTGAGGTTGTGCTTCACTGAACATGAGCTTCGTGACTTCTATTCAGAACTTAACTGGAAATGCCAAAGACATGCTGTCCACAGTGTGTTTGATAAGCTGACATGGGACAGGGATTCTTTTCACTGTTGTGTCAGTTTATCAAACCCATACCTGGACGACAGTCAATTCAGTTAGAGAACAACAGAGTCCTGGAATACAAATAATTACTTCCTTTTGAAAAGCAATATACTATATAATGTACAAATGCCACAGACATATGCATATGACAATTTGCACTAAATAACTGTGGTAATAAATAAAACTCATAGCAATTGGTTCAAAAGCTCAATTATAACCAGAGTTATTAAGGTATATCCTTCATCAGAATTTGATGAATAGAGATGTTTATTAATAAAAAATTTAATATTCATTCATGGCACCTTTATTTTTTCCTTATATTCATTAGTGATTTACATGGAAAATATCATAGTGGATGAATATACAATTTGATATTAAGGTATGACTAACTGAAGTTAAAAATTGCTTTTTAATTTTGATCAAAATCATTTATATCTTGAATTGTATGATTTGACATTGACTTGACTATGTCAAGTAGACTTATAGATGATAAATTATGTTGAGAAAAAAGTTGTCACAACTTAAAAATTCATTTTAACATTTACTTATGTCAAAACTAATCTATGGCTATAGAGGTAAGAATAGTGGTTATCTTTGGAGCTCAGGGTACTGGATAGGGTGGGAATGAGGAAAGTTTCTGGGGTGTTGGGTGGTTGTAACATGGCTACATATATATATATATATAAAAGTTCATCATGCTTTATACAAATAATTAATGCACTTTCCTGAATGTTAGTTATAACTCAATAAAAAATAGATATTAAAAAAAAGTTCAGACCAGTAAAAAATTAGCTTTGTGCTGATTTATTTTTTTATCTATTTTTGCAATCACATTTGTATTTTTCATTACCTTTGTCAATGTGGAATGATTTTCAGGAAAGTTTTTGTTCACAGATCAATGCTAGAAACGACGGGCAAGAAAAGTATTTCAGATTGAGGAAATACCTTTCTTCAGAACAGAGGATGCACAGATTCAAAACAGCCAGTAAGTATTTCTACTATATAAAACAGTTAGAATTATAGTTTATTTCAGGGCAGTGACCTAGTGGACACATAATAAAATAATAAGTAAAGATAAGTATATTTATTAATAGCTATTGTTTAAATTGGTACTTTAGAAAATAATAATTTCCTTTATCTCCTATAAAAATTACAAGGATTTTAGGGCTTCCCTGGTGGCGCAGTGGTTGAGAATCTGCCTGCCAATGCAGGGGACACGGGTTCGAGCCCTGGTCTGGGAAGATCCCACATGCCGCGGAGCAACTGGGCCCGTGAGCCACAATTACTGAGCCTGTGCGTCTGGGGCCCGTGCTCCGCAACAAGAGAGACCGCGATAGTGAGAGGCCCGCGCACTGCAATGAAGAGTGGCCCCCGCTTGCCACAACTAGAGAAAGCCCTCGCACAGAAACGAAGACCCAACACAGCCATAAAAATAAATAAAAATAAATAAATTTAAAAAAAAATTACAAGGATTTTGGTGTAGTAGCATCTCATTAGTGGTTAGCAAGTGCTCTTACACAATGTGTAGAGGTACTTTATTATTAGTCTTACATATTAAATGAATGCATAGATGCTTGCTTCCTACCTTGCTTTCTAATTAGCGTCTATATTTGTGGAGGGGATAAGAAGGGCTTGGCTGAAAACAGCCACTAATTAACAAGGGTAAAATGGGTCTTCCTCAAATTGCAGTTACAAAGCGGACACTGCAACTCACATTTACAAGTTTCTTAAACTCAAAGCTGGTCAAAGATTTTTTTATCAATCAATCATCTATCTCTCCTGTTAAATCCTTTTAGAATGTTGAGCATGGTACAGTATATGAATAACTATAAGAATAAACATGCAGGCTACTCTTTATTTACAAGATTCAATCTTTGTTATTAATGAGGAAAAAATGTAATTCTTACTTTACATCAGACACTTAGTAGCACAATGTTTTACTTTTTTTTAAAGAGCTGTCTTGTATGTCAGTGGTTCTGGTGAACAGTCATCATATTCCAGAAACTCTGAAGATGTATCTGGAAGGTACACAATGCTTTCTCTCAGGTGAATTTAAGCCCAGAAGTGTTTAGGTAATAATTTCACATGATGTTAGTGCCTCATTGAGAACACACAATCAGGAATGCATATAATAAGATATTACATATCCAGCATACTTTATATAGCCAGAATGTATCTAAAATAAGTATAAGATAGATTTTCCAAGTTCACGATAAAAAATTGTTAGGATGTAAATCCAAACAAATTCTATTATTCTGTAGCTTTTTTCCAACAAGAATTTCTAGAGGAAAGCATCAAAAATATCAATAAAAGAGTTAATACATTTAATATAACATTCTAAAATTTATGACAGTAGAACTTATAGTCAGTTTCAACACCGATATTGAGGTAGATTTTGGCGGCAAATAGAAACACATTCATAGAAACCTACATCCTGCTACAGGAAGCCACAAAAGACGCAGTTACTTTGGTGAAGGCCAAACATAAATCCAAAGCCTTCACACTAGATCAACTGAAGAACACAACAGGGACTAAAAGTCTGCCAACAGTATTTTCAAACAAAGCTTTTAGGCAAGTTACTCTAAATACCTACTATCCCAATCTCTTTGATTTGCTAAAAGGGAGTTATTTGAAACCAACACTACGCATTACAGGATTAGGGACATAATGTCACTAGATATGAAACATGCCTTGCCAAAAACCAACACAAAGGTTATTTTGAGAACATTTATATAGAAAGAAAATTAGGAAGAAATTAATGGTTGGGAGGGAGAGGGCGTAGTTTTGTAGAGATTTGTAGAATTTAATCTTTACAATGTATCTGGGAACTACAACTCAGTGTTAAAGCAGATGATAAGCTAGGTTTTATGAGAAACTGTAAAGACACATAGAGGAGCAATACCATATCTTGAGCTGCACATTCATCAGGAATAAAGAAAGGTCATATTACTATTTCCAGAAAAGAATAATTTTCCTGTTTTGAAATAAAAATAATTTTTCAAAGCATACTGCACAACTGTTAATGATGTTAAGCTCATCTAAAGGATGTTAGTCTCATCTATGAATTTCTGTAGGTCATATGCTTCAACTGTCAATTGTTTGGGCCTACGTAAATTGTTGAAGTACACATGTAAAATAAAATTTAAAAATTAAGTTAATCTCAACCATGAATTTCTTGGTCACATCAATTTAATGTTAGTTCATATTGGGAATATTAACCCTTTGAGAAGTCAGGACAACCATAAGAAGGTTAAAAATTACAAAATGATATTGTTAATGTTTTAATGTATGAAAGAATTGTGTTGCCATCTTGGATTGCATCAAGGTCTATTTGTTTAAAACCTTTAACGAGGTACTTGATTCTTGATTCTTAGTAAACTATGATTTAAAAAAATCTTAGCACAGTGATTATACATCAAAGTCAATAAAAAATTAAAAGACATTTTATAGTAGTAAAAAAAAAAATTCTGCTTAGTTTAACAAGCTTCCAGTAAAGCTTCCATTTAGGAAACGTGCATTTTTTTGTGTTGAACATTTATGCTTCTGAAATATTACTCATGAAGTTAATTTTTATAATGAAAGTTAAAATTTCCCATCAACTAGATAAGAACAAAGCATGATTTTCCATTCTTCCTGTGTTGATGGTGTCACATCAGGTTCACAGTGAGAAATTGAGAGGAACCACTGTTGCAAAACTTGCCCATAAAAAAGCAATAAGGAGACAGAAAACAAATTGTGTATATACTGCTGGAAGAACTCTACTAATGCAAGTCTTCTAAGAGTAAAAATGAATCAGCTCCCCTAACTTTTATATTTCTTTAAAGGTAAAATTCCATGAATTAAACTCCTACAGATAGGGTACACCTGTCAGAAGCCTCATTTATAAAAGATGTCTAAAAAGTTTGCCAAAGTTACCATGGAATTTTCATATAATGCTTGTGGACAATTTTTAAGAGAATGAAATTCTCTATGGAGAAAAGCTGAAACCCAATACTAGATTCAAATCTATTAAGTACTGAAAGCACTAAAAAGGATTAGCAAATGTCTACAAAAAAGAAATGGCTAAAAATTCAACAACTGACAAAGTTTTTAAAGAGCTATGGGATAAATTAGTCACAGATAAAATCCCATAAGGGACATCAGAAGACCCACAAATATTTAAGGCATGAACCAAAAGCTATAGGCAGAAGTTCACAAACGTCCAATTAAAAGAAGGATATAGTTTCCTCAAGTAAAAGATGAAAGTTAAGAAACTTTGTAATTAAAAATACTACAAAAGCAAAAAGTTCTGTTTTTAACATTTTAAAATTCTTTTAACAAACATAATATTTTGGAAAGAAGTATAAACTAAATTTTATTGTTACAATCACTAGTTTATTTTTTAAATCTTTTAGTATAGGTATTAAAAGACTGTGAATTTTTAGACCATGTGAAAGAGCAATGATATAGGGAGACAACATGTAATCTTAAATGGCTTCCAAATTTGTGCATCTAATTCTGTAAGCCCTATTTTCAAATACGTAGCTTAAATACAGTATTTCTCAATTGCATAGGATTAGAGAGAAAAAGCCCAAGTTAGTAGAAACCTTCATAACATACATATTCAACTTGATATAATTTTGGTGTAGAAAAATACATGTGAACAGATAGTACGTAGTTGTTTTTAAAAAATAAAATCAGTATTTTCTTCAACACAATTTAGAGAAGAATGATATGTAAGAATACTCTGGGAAGAAGAGAGAATTATAACAAAGAAAAGAGAATTTTAACTTATCTCTTTTTCTTTCATAACTCTGAGATAGAACTAGAGTAATAACTAAATTATACTGAGGTAAAAAGAGAAAGATGTCTCTTATGAAATAAAAATCATAAAAGTATATTGAGTTCATTAATCAGCAAACCTATGTTAATATTTATATCTGGTCATGACCCACTTCAGACCTTATAACAGATGTGAGAAAAAGCTTGATGATGATCAAAATCATTAGCTAGGTATGCAAATGGGGAGCTATTTTCTGTAGATCTAATGCAGTATTAAGTACAACCTAATGAAAATTCTTTTAATTTTCAAGTATCCTCAAGGACTGAAGACCTCAAACACTAGGGTTATAAGAGTTTTTACCATAAATTATGGCTATAACATCTATAATATTAAGTCCATCTTAGCTTAGAATATTTTCCAGAACCTAAGGAAAATGCATTAAAAATGTACTAAACTTGGTACCTAATAGTTTTTTTCAGTTTACTGTTAACAAGAAAGTTGTTAGAAAAAAACTATAGCATCTAAACAGTAATAAAATTTAATGGAGTATGAATGTGAAATTTCAAAAAAATTAAGTTTCAAACTCATACTGGTTAACTAGAGTTAGTTAAATTAAAGCCAGTCTGTCTTAAATTCAGTTACAGGCAGCATGTAGTGGTAAAGAGCATGGGCAATGGGAATTGGTTCTGTTCCTTATTTTATGTGTGACCCATGAGAAATTATTTAATGTCTACAGATTCAGTTTTTTGTCTTTAAAATACAGATAATCCTAATACCTGACTCTTAAAGTTATTGCGATTCATAGGCATTGCATTGAAAGCATCAAGCAGAATCCCTGACACAAAGAAAACACACAATAGATGTTAGCTATTACTGCTGCTACCACTACTACTTCTGCTGCTGCTACTAGTATATTACAATTATAGAAATGTAGGTCAGACACTAGTATAGAAGGCCAAAGAAATGAGACATTACTTCTAAGTGAACTGATTATGAAACGTTTTAAAAAGAGAGCATGAGTTAAGTGACACATTAAAAGACAGATGTGATTCTTAAAAAAAATTTAACTAACAATGCTGAACACCAAAGGAAAAGAGTTTTAAAGAATCCATAACTGCACCAATGTAAAGATTTTATAACAAAAACTCTTTGAAAGGCTAAGCTGGAAGAAAGCTTTATTTCAAGAAAGTTGAAAATTCATACATAAACAAGGGCCATAGAAAAGGACTTACTAAGCATTACTGGGGTAAATAAAATACTTAACTTGAACAAGTGTCTTATGTAAGAAAACAATTAGTGGTAAGATTTGAAATCCAGCTTGAGGTCAGATCATGGAGGAAGATGCACGTTGGGTTAGAAGACAGGGATTCTACCATGTTAAAAATTGAGCACTATGACAGATGTTAAACAGAGCTGCCATCATCAAATATGTGGTATGTTAAAGCCAAAAAAGCCTACAACATTTTAATTCATACAGCAGTGTTGAACTGTGAATCACTTGGCCTTTGCAATTCAAATGGTAACAGACAACACTTGAGCTATAATAATTTCAGTTTCCTATTGTTACTGATCTATTTGTTCCCACCCTAGTAGCTATTTCACTGAAGGAAACGCCTTTCACATTTTCTCAGGTATAATAATGTTCTGAAGTCTTGGTCACAAAATGTTCTACAAAAGTTAAGTTTTCACGAAGCTTTTTAATAATGGAGAATAGTCTGTTGGTTAGAGATAAAAAAGTAGTCTTTAAAGAGTCTTCTGATCTATGCCGTCTTAAACAGTTAGTTCAAAAACAGGCAAATATTTCTGAATATGATGACACTGAAGGATGTCCACAACGTATTACTGAGTTTAAAACAAATCCAAGTTGCAGAGCAATATGTTGAGCACAATCCCATTATTTAAGACAGAGACAGTCACACACACAACACACATACACACACACACACAAATGGTCTAAAAGAGTGTCAACCTAACTATTAACAATGGCAATAAAGTAAGGGAGCAATCAGCACTCAGAGTAAGCCTTGGAATTCCATTTTCTATGCACACACACTTTGATTATTTATATTTTTAAAATAAACACTATATTACACTTTTATTTAAAAAATTTTAATAATACTGGTTTATTAATAGATTAAAATAAAGGTAGATTTGATATTTAAAAAGTCATTCTACCAATTGACTTGTAAATTATTTTTTATTCGTATTTTAACTTTTCATATTTTAATTTGATAACAAGATGACTGAATAATGATAAACTAAACTGTAAACAATATTTTTTTAAAACTTGGAATACAAAAAATTTTTTTTAAAGGTACTTAAAATGTACTGAAAAAGTGATATATTTTACTTATATAGCCTCATGAATAATTAACGTTAACATTTCTATTCCCTTGGCTACTTTTAAAAAGAAAAAAATTTGAACAGAATTAAAGAACACTTTTCTCTATTCCTTCCTGTGAAAACTACAAAACTAGATGGAACTTCTGGAATCATTCTTTCCTCGCATAATAATTTTCAAAAGATGCAGGACAGAATGCTATAAGGACACTTACAATAAAAATGGGACCATGGGGCTTCCCTGGTGGCGCAGTGGTTGGGAGTCTGCCTGCTAATGCAGGGGACACGGGTTCGAGCCCTGGTATGGGAGGATCCCACATGCCGCGGAGCAACTAGGCCCGTGAGCCACAGCTACTGAGCCTGCGCGTCTGGAGCCTGTGCTCCGCAACAAGAGAGGCCGCGATAGTGAGAGGCCCGCGCACCGCGATGAAGAGTGGCCCCCGCTCGCCGTAACTAGAGAAAGCCCTAGCACAGAAACGAAGACCCAACATAGCAATCAATCAATCAATCAATCAATAAAAATAAATAAATCTTTAAAAAAAAAAAAAAAAAAATGGGACCATGAAAAAAAGTTTAGGGCACAAGTTCATAACTTCTGATTTTGCTTATTTCATCAATCTAGGCATTGTGGGAGGTGTTATAGACAAAGTAAAATTATTAAATTATTAATGTTATCAAATCTAGCAGAGCTTCACAATGTAATTTCACTGACTCAAATGATGTGGTTGAGGTTTTAAGTTCCATGGAGGGAGGTACCATGAGTTCTAGTCAAAAATATCTATCGTTGGCATCAAATACATTGTCGGCACTCAATAAATATCTGTTAAATAACTGAAATAATTAATCAATGTATATTTAATAAATAAATGAATTAAAGTAATGAATGAATTAATGCATGCAGACATGTAATGGAATGGCATAAATGGCTCAAAGATACCTACTGTCCTAATGACTGATATAGGGCTATTTATTCTATTTCTCATATGGAAAGCTATTTTTGAAAAATTATTTAAAACAAAAACCAAGTCAACTACTTACAGATAGAATTCAGGATCACAGTCAAAGAAATTTTTAGAAAAGGCTTAGGAATAGAAATAATATAAATCCAATGTAATTTTTCTTATAGCAGTTATCCTATAAAATGGTTAAGATCCTGACTGAGACCTATTTCCATTTTTTAATAAACAATCGTAAACACTATAATTAATGAGCTACAGATAATGTACCAGAATTTGTAGAACATAAAGTTTCTAAACAATATATAATCCATTTATATAAGAAAAGAATAAGCAAATTTATTAAATTCTTAATATGTTTAAGTTACAAACACATTTAAACATTTTAATTATACTTCTTTATAATCCCTATATTATTGTAATTTCCTTAAATCAGTCTAGCATAGGTAACTTTTTAAAAAGTCTGCCTTTATAATCGTTTATCCTTAACTGTTTTTCCTGCTTCTCTTTTAGCTTGAGACAAGAACCTGAATCATCTCTCAGGAAAAGAGGTTTTGCAAGATAAAGGGAAAATCTTAATATTAGGCCAGACTGTCTGTGCTTCAGAACTTCGGTATAAGTCAGGGAAATGGTTGAACACATCATAGAATAGGAACATCTCAGATTGAGCTGAAAGTCAACTGGGAGATTGTCTTGTCCAGGAACAAGCAGATGTAAGATAGTTAGATCAGTAGGCAAGCAGGAAGCAGGTAAAGAGCATAGATAGTTAAGAAAGGAGCTCATGACTATATACAGCTGGGCATGAACACTGAATAAATATGTTATATATGTTCTGTTGTTTTCTAGTGGATCAGATGTTTTTTTAGAAGAAGAATAAAGTATGAATTCATATAAGGTGTTAGTAACTTAATAAAAGTTTTATTATTTTACATTTCCAGAGTCAAAGATTCTAAAAGTAACAACTATCAACTGAAAGTTTGTAAAAATTATGAAGTTAAAAAAAGACTCCACTGAGTGATTTTGTTATGGAGTGGGTGGGAAAGCATGGGAGTGAAGGATACTCACTTTCTGTGGTAGAGCCTTTCATAATGCTTGAGTTTTTAGCATTAAAATTATTAACATTTATTAAAAATGTATTTTTGGGGCTTCCCTGGTGGCGCAGTGGTTGAGAATCTGCCTGCCAATGCAGGGGACACGGGTTCGAGCCCTGGTCCGGGAAGATCCCACATGCCGCGGAGCAACTAGGCCCGTGAGCCACAACTACTGAGCCTGCGCGTCTGGAGCCTGTGCTCCGCAACAAGAGAGGCCGCGACAGTGAGAGGCCCACGCACCGCGATGAAGAGTGGCCCCCACTTGCCGCAATTAGAGAAAGCCCTTGCACAGAAACGAAGACCCAACACAGCCATAAATAAATAAATAAATAAATAAAATTCCTTAAAAAAAAAAAATGTATTTTTAAAAAAATCCTCTTTGTTCAAAACTTGTAAACCATTGATCTGATTATGCTACACAAGGTGTGGTCCTTGAAGCAGCACATCGGTATGATCCAGTATCAGTGTCATACCCAATCACTCTTGGTAGAAATGTGGAATTTCAGGCCTCATTCCATACCTCCCAAGTCAAAACCTGCATTTTAAAAAGATCTCCAGGTGATCCATATGCGCATTAAATTTAAGAAGCACTAGTCTAATTCAACATAAATCATAACCCTCTCTAAGCCTTCCATGTAGTTGATCAGCCTTTGCTACATCAGCAATGGGTAGCTCAGTACCTCCTGAGACAGTCAACATTTTCAAAGATAAACTCCTGAACTCCGCCTGCCCATCCCCCAAACTAAATCCTCCCACAGTCTTTCCTTCCCTCAGTTAATGTCATCCTTCTAGTTGCTTATGCCACACAACTGAATTATCCTTATGTCCTTCGTCTCAAACCCCATGTGCAATCCATCTGCAAATTCTCTTGGCTCTACCTCTAAAACATCTCCAAAATCTGACCACTTCTCACCACCTCCACAGCCACAACCGTGGGCCAAACCACCATCATCTCCTGCCAAGATTATTGCAGTAGTCACAAGCCCTTGCCCTTCCCTGCCTACAGTCTATTCTTCACATATTGGCCTGAATTATGTGTTCAAATATAAATTGAATCATGCCACTTCTCTGCTCAAACCCTCTTAGAGTTTCTCATTTGATGAAGAAATCAACCCCTTAATAATCAAAAAAACTTATATCACACATTCAGTTGACAAAAATAATAGAAATAATCCTTAACCTTTAGAGATCAATATCAAACTCCCATTGGCTCTTTTGAACTGTGACTTCCTTTGTTTTTAAATATATATTTCACCCCTTTTCTATCTTTGTCTATCTTTAGTCCCTGCTGGTGAGCCCTTCACTTCCTTCTGTAGATAGATATTTAGTAAACAACAGAAGCAGTATTTCAAAACTGGGCATGTGTAAATTATTTTCCCCACAACTACATCTCACTCAAAATAACAGCCAAAGTCCTCACAATGGTCTATGAGTTTCCTCCATAGTGTCTCTCACCTCACAGCCTACTACTTTCCCCGGGCACACACTGTTTCAGCTGCCGTTGGCTTCTTGGGCACACTCCTGCTTCAGGATCCTGTGCTCTCTTGGTGAGATGTCCTCTGATTAGGGCCATGCTGTCCACCTCTAGCTTCCCATTTCCTATCTTCCTCCCTGCTGTACTGCCTCCACAGCATTTCTTATAGTCTAATAGACCAGATTCTTTCTTTATTTATTTATAAATAACTGTCTCTCTCCTCCATTAAATTTAAGACCAGGGATTTTTCTTTGTCTTGTTCACTGATCTATACTCAATATCTAGAATAGTGCCTGATGCACAGTAGGCTCCAAATAAACATTTGTCAAATAATGACTAATGAACAAACAGTCCCATTTATGATTAGACTTTTATAATCTGAAAGACGTTTATTTCACTGAGCTGCAATTAATGTCATTATAATATCCACAAATTTAATGGTCCTAGGTCTATTCTTAGCTTCAGACGGAATGACACATGATAAGCCAAGTATTTGAAGAATGGCCGCACATCAACTAGGAGTTTTCTCATCTTCAAATTTAAGGTGTTCAGTTATTTTGGTCTTCCTGTTTTCCTTCAAAGGTAATATGTCTTTTTTTTTTTTTTTAACTGGCTGCATTTAAGATTTTTCTCAAACTTCAGGAAAGACAAAAGCATCTCATCTCTCCTGAGATCTGTCTTAGGCCTTGAAACCTGTGTTGGGGGATGCAGATCCTGTTGCATTTTCTCTGTCTTTGCTCAACATCCTGCCTCAGCCCGTCAGGGAGGAGTCTCTTTATCTTCTATCTTTGATTTTCAATCATTTGAACATGTACCTAGGTGTAGTTTTCTTTGCACTTATCTTGCTTGTATTGAGGATAGGCTTCTTGAGTCTGCTAGTTAATGACTCTTGATAAATTTAGAGAAGTCTCAAGGTCTATCTCTTTAATTACTCATTTTATTCCATTCAATCTTTCTTCTACTTCTTGTACTCTCATTACACGTTAGACCATTTGACAGTGCCCCACATGTTTTCCATTTGTTCTCTTTCTTGCTCCTTTTTCCTTTTCTAATCTTTTTCTTCCCTCTCTGTGCTTCAGTTTGGATAATTTCTCTGAAGCTATCTCTAAGTTCACTAATCCTATCTTTTGCTTTGTCCATCTGCAGTTATAGCTATCCAATGAGTCCTTAATTTCAGATACTGTATTATTCAGTTTTAGGATCTAATTTAAATAGAGCTCATTCCTATGAAATCTTCAATTTTTTCAACATTTTTCTTTACAGTATTAATAACAATTATTTCAAACTCCTTTCTACTAATTTCAAATCTCAGTCATCTGCGGGCCTTTTCTACTAGCTAAATTTTCTCCTGATAATGGGTCAAATCTTCCTGCTTTTTGGATATCTTTTTTCTTTTTTATCATGTATCAGACACCATGTATAAAAAGGCTACAGAAACAGAAGTCAATGTTATTTTCTCCCAGAGAAGGCACATCTATTCTCACCAGGCAGCACGGATAAGGGGTGGATCATTTCCATCCAGTCGTGAACTGAGCTAGGCTGGGGTTGGCTTGCAACTCTAACTAAACCCAATTCACCTTTGGATTCAAACGTCTCAAGGGTGAGACGTCCTGTGTTTGTTGCAGGCCTTTCCCTACAATGTTGTACTGTTCAATAGAAATATAATGCAAACCACAATTGGGAGCCACTTATGTAAATGAAAATTTGCTGGCAGTTACACTGATGAAAGGATTGAAAAAAACAGTGGAAAACAGTTGTAAGAACATATTTAACTCAATATGTCTAAAATATGGTCACTGCAATATATAATCGATATAAAGATTATTAATGAGATATTTTATTTTCTTCTTAATTCTTCAAAATCTTCAGTATCTTTTATACTTACAGAATATCTCAATTTGGCTTACCACATTTCAAAAGCAGAACAGTCACATGTAGTCAGTGTCTACTGTACGGAACAGTGCACCTCTAGCATGGCTTTGCCTTTTAAGGAATGTGAAACTTTGAGAAACTCAATTTCTTCTTGCCAGCTCCCCTTCCACACTTGACACACAGAAAAAAGCACTGCAGAGGACTGACTGTATGTTTGAGGCTTCTCCAGATTCCAATATGTCACTCTAGCCTACGTGACTGATAAATGTCCCTTGATTTCTACTTCCCACAACAAAATCTCTCTGCTTATAGCCAGATGAGGCAAATAATTCCAGAGCTGAAAAGAGTACCCAGTGTCAAATGTAAAATAGATAGCTAGTGGGAAACAGCTGCATAGCACAGGGAGATCAGCTCGGTGCTTTGTGACCACCTAGAGGGGTGGGATAGGGAGGGTGGGAGGGAGATGCAAGAGGGAGGAGATATGGGGATACATATATACATATAGCTGATTCACTTTGTTATACAGCAGAAACTCACACACCATTGTAAAGCAATTATACTCCAATAAAGGTGTAAAAACAAAAAGAGTACCCAGTGTCCACTTACCTAGAAAGGGTGTTTTTCTCTCTGAAATTTAGTTCCTCTGGACCTTTTTGTGACATCAAGTAATATTTTTTTTCTTAAATCAGTTTTGTTGAGATATAACTGACATCCCATAAAGTTTATCCTTTTGAGGTGTACGATTCAGTGTTTTATTTTGTATACTCTTATTTTACTCATTATATATCATTCATTGTACCTCACTACTATCTGATACTAGAACATTTTTATCACCCCCAAAAGAAATCCTATACCCATTAGCAGTCATTCTTTTTTCCCCTCCTAGTTAACACTATTCTACTTTCTGTCTCTATGTATTTGTCTGCTCTGGAAATTTCATATAGATAGAATCATATAATATGTGGCTCTTTGTGTTTGGCTTCTTTCACTTTGCATTTTTCCAACATCGATCCATATTATAGCATATACTTCATCCCTTTCTATGGCAGAATAATTTTCTATTTTATGGGCATAACACGCTATGCTTAACCATTCATCAGTTGATAAACCTTTGTGTAGTTCTGACTTTTTGGCTATTATGAATAGTGCTGCTATGAACATTGGTGTGCATGCTTTTGTATGGATATATGTTTCAATTCTCTTGTGTACATTACTAGGAGTTAAATTCCTGCATCATACGGTAACTCTATGTTTAACCTTATGAGAAATTGCCAGTTTTCCACAGTAGATGCACCATTTTACATTCCCACTAGAAATGTGTGAGGGTTCCAATTTCTCCACATCTGTTGCCTTTTATATTATAACCATGCTAGTGGGTGTCATTTTGACTTGTATTTCCCTAATGACTAATTGGGTTGAACACCTTTACATGCGCTTATTAGCCATTTTTATATCTTCTTTGCATATATATTCAAATCCTTTGCACATTTTTAAACTGGTTGTCCTTCAATTATTGAGTTGTAAGAGTTTTTTACCTATTCTGGATATAAATCTCTTATCAGATAGGTGATTTGTAAATATTTTCTCCCATTCTGTGGATTGTCACTTTCTTGATAGAGTCCTTTGCAGCACAAACGTTTATAATATTGATACAGTTCATTTTATCTATTTTTTCTTTTGTCCCCCATGCCTTTGGTGTCATTTCTAAGAAACCATTATCTAATCGGAGGTCACAAAGATTTACTCCTATGCTTCCTTCTATAAGTTTCAGAATTTTAGCTCTTAATTGTACGTCTCTGATCCATTTGACTTAATTTTTGTATATAATGTCAGGTAAGGGTCCAATTTCATGTGGATATCCAGATTTCTGAGTACCATTTGTTGAAAAACTATTCTTTACCACTGAATTGTCTTGGCTCCTTTATTAAAAACCAGTTGATAGTAAATGTGATGGTTTATTTCTGGACTCTCAATTCTATTATTGATCTGTATGTCTACCTTCATATCAGTACTCCACTAGCTTGATTATTGTTGTTTTGTCATAAATTTTGAAATCTGGAAGTGTGAATCCTCCAACTTTGTTCTTTTCCAAGATTGTTTTGGCTATTCTGGGTCCCTTGAAATTCCATATGAATAATTTTCCATATAGAAACTTTGCCAATTTCTACAAAGCCAGCTGGAATTTTGATGTGGATTATGTTGAATCTGCAGATCATTTTGAGGAGTACTGACATCTAACAATACCAAGTCTTCTGATCTATGTAATTGGGATATAATTCTGTGTATTTAGATCTTCTTTAATTTCTTTCAACAATTTTTGTAGTTTTTACAGTGTAAGTTGTATATTTATTTTGGTAAATTTATTTGTAAGTATTTAATGCTCTTTGATGCTATTATAAATGGAATTGTTTTCTTAATTTCACTTTTAAAGAGTTCATTGCTTATTGTTATTGTGAACTGATATTTACACAGTCGTTCCTTGGTATCTGTGGGGGAATGGTTCCAGGACCCACCGGGAATACCAAAATCCATAGATACTCAAGTCCCTTAGAGTCAGCCCTCAATATCCATGGTTCTGTATCCACGGATTCAACCAACCATGGGCTGTGTAGCATTTACTATTGAAAAAAATCCACATATAAGTGGACCCATGCAGTTCAAACCTGTGTTGCTCAAGGGTTAACTATATATTGATTTTTTTATCCTGCAACCTTGCTGAACTAGTTTATTGGCCCAAAAGTTTTCCAGAGGCTACCTTAGGATACTCTATATACAAGGTCATGTCATCTGCAAAAAGACACAGTTTTATTTCTTCCTTACCATCTGGGTACCTTTTATTTCATTTTCTTGCCCAACTGCCCTGGTTAGAACCTCTAATACAATGCTAAATAGAAGTGGTGAGAGCAGATATCTTGTCTTGCTCCTGATCTTAAGGGGAAAGCACCCAGTCTCTGACTATGAACTATATTAGCTGTGGGTTTTTTATAGATGCCATTTATCACACTGAGGAAGTTAGAAAAAACAAGACAGAAAGAAGAAACACAAAAGGCAGATTAAAAGAAAGAGGAAGTAAAAACATATGGAAAGGGAGCAGGAGAATGAAATTACTAAATCACATAATCAGGGGGAGGGACTAAATGATAGAAATATGAATTTAAAAATAACTGAAGAGAATTCTAAAGAAATAGATTCTGAAATGCTCTGCCATTAGATAAGTATATGCTTTTGGAAAAAACACATAAAAATTCTGTTTGCCTCAGTTTTGTCAATTAGAAAAAGAAAGTAAGGGCATTTATTCTGTAAACATAAAATAGCTATTATGTACTTTTTGTGTACATATTTATATGTATTTTGTGTGAGGCAGGATGTAAGGCATTGAAGATCTAAAGAGATAATGTACATTTTTAGACTTTATTTTTTGGCATTATATTTCTATATTCTATAAAATAAGTCAAACTATTAAAATAGTGAAATGGAATGAAATGAGATACAGGGAAAGAAGGTAGAAAGTAAAGAGAGAAAAAATATGAAAAGGGAAAAGGTAAACAATGAAGAAAGATACAGAAAGGGAAGGAAAAATAAGGTCTGAAAAAATATAGAGAAGTGAATAAGAAGAGAGACTGAGGGAAAAAAAGTTCAAGAAGGACAAAGGGGAGGAAGCAATGAAAGGGGCATAGGAGAGCCACATCTCCACAAATGACTGCTGAAGAGCCAGAAAGGGGAAAGGGTAGAGGAGGAGAGGAAGTATCTTAGTGGTTCACTTTATTGATGGTGATAGGGTCTTTTAATATGAAACATATTTCTTTCACCAAAAGGAAATTAGGAAACTCTTTGAGGACTACTTAGCTCTGAAGTGGAAAAGAAAAGATAAATATACCTAAAAGAATTTCCAAATGTTAGAAAATTAAATTGTTTTCACCCAGAAAGGATTCTGCTGTAATCCTTTCTCTAGATACTGAGGAAGTCAAAATATGAGTTGTGATCTTGGCTCTGTCCTTACTTGACTAGAGACAATTATCCTTTTGACTCCTCAGTTTCCTAATCTATAAAATAAGGAAGTTGGATTAGATGATTCCTAAGGCCTACGTCAGTTTTGACATCCTTAAATTTTACATAAGTTAGCAAAATAAAAACTTATTTAAGGGATGAATACTCTAAGCTACCAGAAAAAGTAATACAAGAAAGAAAGCAAGATATACAATTCAAAGGCAAAAAATGTCAACACAAATAACAGAAAATATTGAGAAAACAAAATACCTAGGTCCACTTAAAGTAAAAATAGCTGTCATCCTCTAGGTGGTAAATGCATTACAAAAATCAGAATCTTTCTCAGCAGTAACATTTATTGGAGAACAGTAGAAATTTTTTCTGATAAGAGTGAGAGACTACAACATCTGAAAAACAGACCAGCAGGAAAAATAAGACACTTGTTCATCTGTATTTCTGTGACTTTTCTCACTTGGCATTATTTGCAACTGTACTTTTATGTCTGGCAGCAGTGCCAACTTCAGTACGAATGATATATTATTTTTATCATGTTGATTACATGTGTTCACCAGTTTAGTTGTCCATATATGCTTGGTGTGGTTTGCAAATAGTCAGTGACAAAATCCAGAGCGTGGCATTTTCACAGAAAGTGTTTACTGTGAAATTTCTCCTTAGAAGTTTGCTTTTCTTTACAGCTTTGATCCATATGACACGCACAGTCCTACATTTCAAATAATGGCTTATAGTTAAGTTAAGAAAATGCTTCATTTTGATGCAATATGACTATATTAGGATGTGGTAGTTCTAGAGAGGACCTAATTTTCTCATGTAATTAGAAATTTGGTCAAATTTAAAGTCTGCTAAAATTTTCCAAACTGCGCTTCTTCAGTTTTATGGTGACTTGGTACTTACATTCTGTTATTCATCAACACTTCACAGAAATACTTGATTTGTCTGAATGAATTTAAAAACCCACAACTGAAGAAAATCAGAAAAACCTGGTTTTAAATATCAAAAGATCCCGAATGAAAAGTATTTCTACAGGCCACACTGAGCAAGTTTTATTGATCAGTGTACTTCTTTGCAGTATGAAATTGTTGCAAGATTGAACATAAGAAAATAAACTTACTGGTAAATATCTTTCCTGAGGACAGATCTGCCAAGGGGATTGTCAGCCTGGGGAGCCATAGCAACAGAGCCAATCTTCAGAACCATGGTGTCTTCTTTTGCTGCCTGATTAACTGTAAAAGAAATAGATTCATGAGGTATACAGTAGATCTGTATGCAACTTCAGCTTTAAGGAAAAATTTTTGAATAATGGGATAGACAAATTAAGATAAGACCATAAATGAGGACAAGGAAAAATTTGTTTAAAATAGAAATAGTTAATGCTTTTCTTAACTATTTCCTTTATATCCCAATAAGTAGTTCTCTGTATAGACAATTAAAATGGCAATGAAAAAAAACTCCACTCAACATGAAAACATGTGATATTAATTATATATAAGTAATATTGAAGCAGTATGTTTATCTAATTTCATGATCTGATACTACTACATCTTTCTCCCAAGTGATTTTCAGCCCTGGGGTTTCAACACTGCATTGTTGTTTACAAATATATTGAAGGATATCAGAAAGGCAGTAACAAATTCTCAAAGTTACTTGAATTTACACAATTAGTAATAATTAAATACAACACACACACACACACACACACACACACATACAAACACACAATAGCACTTTAGGCTGTAACATGTCAGCTTAATGGCTGCAATGGTGAAGAAAATAATGGCTGCAATGATAAAGAAAGAAAACCCCAGTAACTGATTAATACGTAAGGACACTTCAACTTTCTATTCTAGGTACTTTTTAATTTTAATAATTTCTATAGTGGAATTACTTGAGAAATAGTAATTTCACACTTGTGTAAAACTTCTACTTCCTAATGGAATCTAAAGCTAAGTATTCTCAGAAAACAATAAAAGGTAAAAAGGTATATTAATTCTGATTCTTTTCTCTATACTGAATAAAAAAATTTTATCACATGTTCTCATGATATAAAGCTTAACAATTTTTCCATAAGTCACTGGCTAATTTAATGTCTTTTTCTAAAAATTATTTGGAATGAAAAGGTGTTCTTGATGGCCCCATTAATTTATATTAAATTTTACTCCCTCTTCCCCCACAGATGAGTCTACTGTAGTAGCTGTTTAAAATTGTTAACAATATACAACCTTTTGGGTTGTGAAGAAAACATATACTAAAATTCATAATTTCTCTCAAAGAACAATCATCTGCCACAAATGGAACAGAAAAGGACTGCCTGCAAGACCTCAGGAATATCCTGAACAGAACATGCCTACAAAGGCATACAATCCATATTTCCCAAACTGTGGTGGCCAAAGAATGCAAAAGCTAAGAGATTATTTCCAGCTGCTTCAGCAGAACACTCAGTATGGTCTGACTTAGATTAGTCTAAAAAAGAAAGTCAGAATTAAGAAAATCAAGAAAAGTAAGAAGAAAGATATTCAGCAAGGAAAAGAAAGAACCAGAATAAGATGTACATAAAGGGAGAGCCAAAATGGCAGGGGAAGGGGAAGGACAGCAAAAGGGGAAGAAAGAGACAAGCTATCATAATCAATATTAGCATGTGGATGCTACAATAAAGATGGTATTTTTAAATGTCCATAGCAAAAAAGATCAAATAGAAAACTACTTCTCATGCAGTTGTACTATTTCAAATGACTAGAGGTCTGGCTTGATTATAGGTCCTTATACTATGAACACTGTTTACATTTCATATATCTTGCATTTTATGCCATGCTTATCAAATAGTTCCATGTGGATAAAAACCTCTGATTAAGCAGAAGGCCTCAATTAAATCAATAAATAGTAAGCCTGGAGAATAGAGCATACCACAAAAGTGCAATTAGTGTACTTGCTAACTGTTCTTCTAGGCTACAGATACTACCGACCATATGAAAGTCTGAAATGTAATAGAAAAACTGCAGTAAATGAAGTACATATGGAAGAAAAATGACGTACTTAGTGTTACATACAAAGCCAGATCCAAGAACAGAATTCTGTTTCTGTTAGAGCCAAAACTATTCTCACTATATTAAACTGACTATGAAGTTATAATAATAATGATAAAAAGCACTTAATGCAGATCATCCACAAACTAAATTAAAGCAATCAATTTTATTATAGAAAGTATTCAAGCTTATCAAAATGTACCTTTGAGAGATACAAAAAAATAATAAAAATAGATATTTATGCAAGAAAGTGCCTTGAATCATTTCTTTAGTTACTTTATAGTTGGAAAAAAAAACAAGCTTCCCTTTTTTTTTTTTTTAATTTTGGTATTCTTTTTTTTTTCTTTAATAAAAACATTTGAAGTTTGCAAATTTCACACCAATACAAGCAAACAGTACCATTAACAGAAACAGCTGAAGATTAGGGGAAAGATGATGATTCCATATAGGTTAATACGTATTTCGTATAAACAGCTGAACTGTGGTGGGAGTGGTAGTAGCTGTAAGCAGTGGTTGAAGGTGTACGCGGGCAAGACTTCTGGGTCCTTGCTCTGGCAAGGATCAGACAAGAGATGTGGTCCACCTCGTCAGAGCTCGCAGCTAAGACTGCAGTCAAAGGCAAGACTCCTGAGCCAACATCATGGAAAACAACACCACAGATCTTTTCTATTTCTGTCCATCCAGAACTGGAGGGAATAACTCTCCCTGACAAAGCCTATTCATGCTATCTATGAGATGGCCTAATAATTAACTCTGGGCCTTCCAACCTAACATGAATGTTGGTAGGTAATGCAACATCTTACTGGTGAATTAGTCTTTATGAATTTATCTATCCCCACATTTAACTTAACTATATATATATATATATTTTATATATATATATATATATTTTAATAGAACTTTATTGGAATATAATTGCTTCAAAATACCGTGTTAGTTTCTGTTGCACAACAAAGCGAATCAGCCATATGCATACACATGTCCCCATATCCCCTCCCTCTTGAGCCTCCCTCCCATCCTCCCTATCCCACCCCTCTAGGTCGTCCCAAAGCACCGAGCTGATCTCCCTGTGCTTTGCTGCTGCTTCCCACCAGCCAACTATTTTACATTCGGTAGTGTATATATGTTGAAGCTACTCTCACTTCGCCCCAGCTTCACCCTCCCACCCCGTGTCATCAAGTCCATTCTCTATATGTCTACCTCTTTATTCCTATCCTGCAACTAGGTTCATCACCACCACTTTTTTTTAGATTATATATATATGTGGTAGCATACAGTATTTGTTTTTCTCTTTCTGATTTACTTCACTCTGTATGACAGACTCTAGGTCTATCCACCTCACTACAAATAACTCAATTTCATTTCTTTTTATGGCTAATATTCCATTGTATATATGTGCCACATCTTCTTTATCAATTCATCTGTCGATGGACATTTAGGTTGCTTCCATGTCCTGGTTATTGTAAATAGTGCTGCAATGAACATTGGGGTGCATGTCTCTTTTTGAATTATGGTTTTCTCAGGGTATATGCCTAGTGGGATTGCTGGGTCATATGGTAGTTCTATTTTTAGTTTTTTAAGGAACCTCTATACTGTTTTCCATAGTGGTTGTATCAATTTACATTCCCACCAACAGTGCAAGAGGGTTCCCTTTCCTCCAAACCCTCTCCAGCATTTGTTGTTTGTTGATTTTTTGATGATGGCCATTCTGCCCAGTGTGACCAACTACTCACTGTAGTTTTGATTTGTGTTTCTCTAATGATTAGTGATGTTGAGCATCCTTTCATGTGTTTATTGGCAATCTGTATATCTTCTTTGGAAAAATGTCTATTTAGAGCTTCTGCCCATTTTTGGATTGGGTTTTTTGTTTTATTGATATTGAGCAGCCTGAGCTGCTTGTATATTTTGGAGATTAATCCTTTGTCAGTTGCTTCCTTTGCAAACATTTTCTCCCATTGTGAAGGTTGTCTTTTGGTCTTGTTTATGGTTTCCTTTGCTGTGCAAAAGCTTTTCAGTTTCATTAGGTGCCATTTGTTTATTTTTATTTCCATTTCTCTTGGAGGTGGGTCAAAAAAGGATCTTGCTGTGATTTATGTCATAAAGTGTTCTGCCTATGTTTTCCTCTAAGAGTTTTATAGTGTCTGGTCTTACGTTTAGGTCTTTAATCCATTTTGAGTTTATTTTTGTGTTTGGTGTTATGGAGTGTTCTAATTTCATCTTTTATATGTAGCTGTCCAGTTTTCCCAGCACCGCTTATCAAAGAGGCTGTCTTTTCTCCATTGTATGTTCTTGCCTCCTTTGTTGTAAATTAGGTGTCCATATGTGCGTGGGTTTATCTCTGGGCATTCTATCCTGTACCATTGATCTATATTTCTGTTTGTGTACCAGTACCATACTGTCTTGATTACTGTAGCTTTGTGGTATAGTTTGAAGTTGGGGAGCATGATTCCTCCAACTCCATTTTTCTTTCTCAAGATTGCTTTGGCGGACTTGAGGACATGGGGAGGGGGAAGGGTAAGCTGGGACAAAGTGAGAAAGTGGCATGGACATATATACACTACCAAATGTAAAATCGATAGGTAGTGGGAAGCAGCCACATAGCACAGGAAGATCAGCTTGGTGCTTTGTGACCACCTAGAGGGGTGCGATAGGGAGGATGGGAGGGACAGAGACGCAAGAGGGAAGAGATATGGGGATATATGTATATGTATAGCTGATTCACTTTGTTATAAAGCAGAAACTAACACACCATTGTAAAGCAATTATACTCCAATGAAGATGTTAAAAAAAAAAAAAAGATTGCTTTGGCTATTCGGGGTCTTTTGTGTTTCCATACGAATTGTAAGATTTTTTGTTCTAATTCTGTGAAGAATGCCACTGGTAGTTTGATAGGGATTGCACTGAATTTGTAGACTGCTTTGGGGAGTAGAGTCAGTTTCACAATGTTGATTCTTCCAATCCAAGAACATGGTATATTTCTCTGTTTATGTCATCATTGATTTCCTTCATCAGTTTTCTATAGTTTTCTGAGTACAAGTCTTTCACCTCCTTAGACAGGTTTATTCCTAGCTATTTTATTCTTTTTGTTGCAATGGTAAATGGGAGTGTTTCCTTAATTTCTCCTTCTGATTTTTCGTTGTTGGTGTATAGGAATGCCAGAGATTTCTGTGCATTAATTTTGTATCCTGCAACCTTACCAAATGCATTGATTAGTTCTAGTAGTTTTCTGGTGGCAACTTTAGGATTTTCTGTGCATAGTATCATGTCTTTGGCAAACAGTGACAGTTTTACTTCTTCTTTTCCAATTTGGATTCCTTTTATTTCTTTTTCTTCTCTGACTGCCGTGGCTAGGACTTCCAAAACTATGTTGAATAAGAGTGGTGAGAATGGACATCCTTGTCTTCTTCCTGATCTTAGTGGAAATGCTTTCAGTTTTTCACCATTGAGTATGATGCTTGCTGTGGGTTTGTCACATACGGCCTTTATTAAGTTGAGGTAGGTACCCTCTATGCCCATTTTCTGGAGAGTTTTTATCATAAATGGGTGTTGAATTTTGTCAAAAGCTTTTTCCGCATCTATTGAGATGATCATATGGTTTTTATTCCTTAATCTGTCAATATAGTGTATCACATTGAGTGATTTGCATATATTGAAGAATCCTTGCTTCCCTGGGATAAATCCCACTTGATCATGCTGTATGATCCTTTTAATGTGCTGTTGGATTGTTTGCTAGTATTTTGCTGAGGATTTTTGCATCTACGTTCATCAGTGATATTGGTCTACAATTTTCTTTTTTGTGTGATATCTTTTTCTAGTTTTGGTATCAGGGTAATGGTGGCTTTGTAGAATGAATTTGGGAGTGCTTCTCCCTCTGCAACTTTTTGGAAGAGTTTGAGAAGGATCGGTGTTAGCTCTTCTCTAAATGTTTGATAGAATTCGCCTGTAAAGCCATCTGGTCCTGGACTTTTGTTTGTTGGAAGATTTTTAATTATGGTTTCAATTTCATTACTTGTGATTAGTCTGTTTATATTTTCTAATTCTTCCTGGTTCAGTCTTGGAAAATTGTACCTTTCCAAGAATTTGTCCATTTCTTTGTGGTTGTCCATTTTATTGGCATATACTTGTTTGTAGTAGTCTCCTGTAATCCTTTGTATTTCTGCAGCGTCAGTTGTGATTTTTCCTTTTTCATTTCTAATTTTATTGATTTGTGTCCTCTCCCTTTTTTTCTTGATGAGTCTGGCTAACGGTTTATCAATTTTGTTTATCTTCTCAAAGAACCAGCTTTTACTTTTACTGATCTTTGCTACTGTTTTCTTCGTTTCTATCTCATTTATTTCTGCTCTGATCTTTATGATTTCTTTCCTTCTACTGACTTTGGGTTTTCTTTGTTCTTCTTTCTCTAGTTAAGTGTAGTGTAGATTGTTTATTTGAGATTTTTCTTGTTTCTTGGGGTGAGACTGAATTGCTATAAACTTCCCTCTTAGAACTGCTTTTGCTGCGTCCCATAGGTTTTGGGTCATCATGTTTTCACTGTCATTTGTTTCTAAGTATTTTTTAATTTCTTCTTTGATTTCTTCAGTGATCTCTTGGTTATTTAGTAGTGCACTGTTTAGCTTCCAGGTATTTGCATCTTTTACAGTGTTTTTCCTGTAACTGATTTCCAATCTCATAGCATTGTGGTCAGAAAAGATGTTTGATATGATTTCAATTCTCTTAAAGTTTCTGAGGCTTGATTTGTGACCCAAGATGTGATCTATCCAGGAGAATGTTCCATGTGCACTTGAGAAGAAAGTGTATTCTGCCACTTTTGGGTGGAATGTTCTATAAATATCAATTAGATCTGGTCTATTGTGTCATTTAAAGCTTGTGTTTCCTTATTTATTTTCTGTTTGGATGATCTGTCCATTGGCGTAAGTGGGGTGTATAAGTCCCCTAATATTATTGTGTTACTATTGATTTCTCCTTTCATGGTTGTTGGCATTTGCCTTATGTACTGTGGTGCTCCTATGTTGGGTGCATAAACATTTATAATTGTTATATCTTCTTCTTGGATTGATCCTTTGGTCATTATGTAGAGCCCCTCCTTATCTCTTGTAACAGTCTTGAAAGTCTATTTTATCTGATACGTGTATTGCTACTCCAGCTTTCTTCTGATTTCCATTTGCATGGAATATCTTTTTCCATCCCTTTACTTTCAATGTATCTCTAGGTCTGAAGTGGGTCCCTTGTAGACAGCATATATATGGGTCTTGTTTTTGTTTCCATTCAGCCAGTCTGTGTCTTTTGGTTGGGGCATTTAATCCATTTACATTCAAGGTTATTATCTATATGTATGTTTCTATTACCATTTTCTTAATTGTTTTGCGTTTGTTTTGTGGGTATTTTTCTTCTCTTGTGTTTCCTGGTTAGAGAAGTTTCTTTAGCATTTGTTGTAAAGCTGGTTTGGTGGTGCCAAATTCTCTTAGCTTTTGCTTGTCTGAAAAGCTTTTGACTTCTCCATCAAATCTGAATGATCCTTGCTGGGTAGAGTAATCTTGGTTGTAGGTTTTTCTCTTTCATCACTTTAAGTATATCCTGCCACTCCCTTCTGGCCTGCAGAGTTTCCACTGAAAAATCAGCTGATAACCTTATGCAGATTCCTTTGTATGCTATTTTTTGTTTTTCCCTTGATGCTTTTAATATTTCTTCTTTGAATTTAATTTTTGTTAGTTTGATTAATATGTGTCTTTTTGTGTTTTTCCTCGGGTTTATCCTGTATGCGACTCGTTTTGCTTCCTGAATTGGGTGACTATTTCCTTTCCCATGTAAGAGAAGTTTTCCACTATAATCTCTTCAAATATTTTCTCAGACCCTTTCTTTTTCTCTTCTTCTTCTGGGACCCCTACAATTCGAATGTTGGCACGTTTAGTGTCGTCCCAGAGGTCTCTGAGATTGTCTTCAATTCTTTTCATTCTTTTTTCTTTATTCTGCTCCTTGGCAGTTATTTCCACCATTTTGTCTTCCAGCTCATTTATTCGTTCTTCTGCCTCAGTTATTTTGTTATTGATTCCTTCTAGTGTATTTTTCATTTCAGTTATTGTGTTGATTCATCTATCTTTGTTTGTTCTTTAGTTCTTCTAGATCTTTGTTAAACATTTCTTGTATTCTCTCAATCTATACTTCAATTCTATTTCTGAGATTCTGTATCACCTTTCTCATTACTCTGAATTCTTTTCCAGGTAGATTGCCTATTTCCTCTTCATTTATTTGGTCTTGCAGGTTTTTACCTTGCTCCTTTATCTGTGACATATTTTTTGCCGTCTCATTTTTTTTTTTTTTAAATGAGTGGGATTGTGTTTCTGTTTTACTGGTTGTTTGGCATGAGGCTTCCAACACTGGAGTTTGTAGGCTATTGGGTAGAGCTGGGTCTTGGTGCTGAGATGAGGATCTCTGTGAGACCTCACTCTAATGAATATTCCCTGGGGTCTGAGGTTCTCTGTTAGCCCAGTGGTTTGGACCTGGAGCTCCCACCACAGGAGCTTCCACCCGACCCCAGGCTCGCGAACCAAGATCCTGCAAGCCACATGGGGTGGCAAAAAAAAAAAAAAAGAGAACAATAACAAGGTAAAAAATAAATTTAGACTAGGAAACTAACAGATATGTTAGAAAGTATATAAAAATAAAAATATATATGAATCAACAACCGAAAGGTACATCAGTACCACAATAGGAAGAAAGAGGAGGAGGGGGGGAATAAAAGTGTGTGTGTGGGGGAAGGCCTTGGCTGTGGAGGGCGGGGCCTAAGCCAGGGCGAGGTTTGGGCAGTGGGCGGGGCCAATGCTCAGGACCACAGGGCTGGAAAAGGCCATGGGGGCCGTGGGGTGTGGGGCTTAGGCTCAAGAAACAGAAGGGGCCCAGGCGTGCCCTCCACCCCTGGTCTCAGAGGGCAGCGGACCTCACCTGGGAGCCCAGCAGGTTTCCTGAGCTCCAGTGGGCAGGGCAAACACTCTCCTCTCCTCTCCTGCTCCTCTGGTCTGGGGTCTGGGAGGGCCCCTCCCGCCTGCCTCTCCTGATCTCCCCGGCCTCCCTCCTATGCCCCCAAGGACTCACGCAGCCTGGAGGGGGTTTGGAAGGCAGGGTATCGGCCTGGGAGCTCAGGAGGCTCCCCGTGCCTGAATGGGTGGGGCAATCGCCCTCTGCTCCTCTCCCGCTCCTTCCCAAGGGCCCCTCCCACCTGCCTCTCCTGTTCTCCCCTCTGCCTCCTTCCTATGCCCCCAAGGACCCACGTGACCTGGAGGGGGCTTTGGAGGGCAGGGGATCTGCCTGGGAGCTCAGCAGGCTCCCCTGGCCTGAGTGGGCGGGGCAAACGCCCTCTGCTCCTCTCCTGTTCCTCCCACAGGGCCCCTCCCGCCTGCCTCTCCTGATCTCCCCAGCCTCCCTACTATGCCCCCAGGACCCACATGGCCTGGATGGGGCTTTGGTGTGGGGGGGACCGGCTCGGGCGCTCAGCAGGCTCCCCGGCCCAAGCGCGCCAGGCAATCGCCCTCCACTCCTCTCCTGCTCTTCCTGGAGAGTCCCTCCCACCTGCCTCTTATTATCTCCCCAGTCTCAGGGGTGCCGATCCTTTCTGGCCTCCACTTCTCCTCCCCCCTCAGTCCCCCTACGTGCTACCGGTTCAATCTGGGGTTCCTCCCATCTCCTTGGGCATCAAAGTCCCCCACCGGCGGCTGGCAGGCACCCTAGTTGTGGGGAGACGCAAACTCCGCGTCTTCCCACACAGCCATCTTGACTCCACCTCAAAGCTTCTCTTTTTTGGTTTATTTCACCTGCATTTAATAGTTGGGCCAAATGAGGAAATGTTCCCTCTAGAAGCATTTTCAACACGAAAATGAATGCCTTCCTTCTTTGCTTTAACTGTATTTTTAAAAATTAAGCCTCATGAGGAACTAGAAGACTAGAAGACTCATACTAGATCCAAAAACCAGTCCTCTGTTATGAAATAAGTAGCTCCAGCTGGAAGCCAAACACCTGTAGATTCAGAATCTTGATAATAATTGCACATAAAGCAAGCAATATTCAAGTTGAAAACCAGACTTTCAATATCACTTCTTTAAATATTAGAATGTTAAATATATTTTTCTTATTATTAAATTTTAAGATGAACTATTATAAACTTTTACATTTACTGTAAAATGAAACGTAAGTCTGAAAGATTTCATCTTTTCTTGAGGCGAGAGTATGTATTGAAAATGAAAAGGCTATGAACAACTCTGAAATTATGAGTTTGTATAAGTAACCAAAAGCTTAAATAAAGAGCAGAATTTTCATGTAATTGTCAGACAAAGTCAGACTGTTGTTCATAACTCAGTTTTCTTAAATTCAACATAAAATAAAAGCATTTTAGAGACTTCAACTTTTCCTTTAAGATTCTCAATATAAACTCTACATAATAAAACATCTAAAGTCTCAAGTTTTATAAAGCCACAACTGTACTGACAACCCTACACAAAGCCATCAACAAAAGGTTTTATTAGTTATTGCCATACTTGCAGTTGAAGACAGAAAGAAGGTTCAATAAATGTGTAACCTAATGATTATGTATATTAATGGGAAATGTAGTTGCATCTAGTTTACCAATCATCTCTGATCGACAGGCACACATTGCTTGGAGATAGTTTTATAAAATAGTTCCTGCTGAGAAGTATGATATAGCAGCATTTCAGTATGCTATCACACTCAGTAAGACATAATTTACATTTGGTTTAATTAATCTGATAAAAATATTATGACCATTTGAATTAAGAGTAGCAATGCCAAAAGATAACGTGTTAAAAAAATTTAACATAATACAATATGTCAAAACCTTTGAATTTTTGGCATGCATTTTTATATATTATTTTGTGGATAGGCACATAGTTTGGCAATTCATAACATCTCAGGTAGATACAGATATGAGAACAGGTATAAATAAAGATATGTACATGTAGATATAAATATAGATGTACACATAGACACACACACACACACACAGAGGGCAAAAACACCCCCAAAATGAAAAGACATATGCAATACAGTGTAGGTCAAACAAAAGGCTTAACACAAAGAGCTCTTAATAAATGATGAAGATGAGCAACTCCTTAGAAAAAAAGTGTACTTTTCATTAATGAGACTGAGAAAAGACCAAAAAGTTTCATAAACCTCTGTTAGAATGACAGTGTGGAAACAGTATACACTGGTACAGCCATTTAGGTTTCATAAACCTCTGTCAGAATGACAGTGTGGAAACAGTATACACTGGTATAGCCATTTAGGTTTCATAAACCTCTGTTAGAATGACAGTGTGGAAACAGTATACACTGGTATAGCCATTTAGGTTTCATAAACCTCTGTTAGACTGACAGTGTGGAAACAGTATACACTGGTACAGCCATTTAGGGGGGCATTTTGACATCCCTTAATATTTTGAAGATATTTATACCCTTTGATCTAGCAATCCTTTTGCTAGGAATTTATTCTCTCTCTCTATATATATATACTTACCCAAGTCATGAAAAATGCCACTAAAAAGGTGTTTATTACAAAAAGTATTCACACAAGCAAAGGATTAAAATTAACCAAAGGCCACAGAGAAATGTGGCAGACCATATTTTCCAAAGATGGCTATAACAAGATCCCACCTGCAGCCTCACCCCATACTCTTATTCAAGGTTACCTGCTTAGCAGGTGCTTAGGAATCAGAATTTTGAACTTATACCTTAAAAATCCCACCACAAGCACCACCCAAAAAAGAAAAAAGCAGCTTTAAAAATACAATAGCAGGAGTTTAGAAATTTTCTTGCAATTACAATCAATTGGAGATTTTCCTAGTTATAGCAACCAAATGGGAAATTTAAACCAACATCAACAAAACTGTGTGATATATAGTATTAGTCATGAAACATAACTAATTGATCATAAAACAATAAGCCAACAAATGACAAACAAACAAAACAAATGCAAACACAAAGGAAATAAAGCTGTTCCTTTCCCACCCTTTTCTCAAATAGCCAGATTTGTATTCCTTCAGACATCTACACAAATCAATGAAACACAGAACCTGTTTCAATAAACCACCACTGAGTATGACAGAAAAATGAAGCTAGAGTTAACCAGTGAAACTGCTGACCTGTGTCTCATTGAGAAGGTGCTCAGCACACAAGTACTACCACCCCTACTAAGAGGGAGCTCCCATTGCTCTTCCTGTTGACTCAACTATGCCTGCACATTAGTATTGTTCAGAAAATACCATAAATCCTGTCCTAGTCAAAAGGGCTTCCAAGCAGATTGATGGTTACTCAAAAACATAGAATTCTAAACAAAGAACTACATATAAGCCAGCAATTTCACTCCTAGGTATATACCCAAAAGGATTAAAAATGGGCTCAAACAGACGGTTGTATATAGTAGCATTACTCACAATAGCCAACCCAACAGTGGAAACAACCCAAGTATCTGACAGATGACTGGATAAACAAAATGGGGTGTATCCACACAATAGTTATTATTCGGCCATAAAAAGAAATGAAATTGTGATACATGCTACGACACGAATGGACCCGGAAAACATTATGCTAAGTGAAATAAGCCAGACGCAAAAGGACAAATATTCTGTGATTCAACTTTTATGAAATATCTAGAAGAGGAAAATTCAGAGAGACAGAAAGTAAATTAGAGGTTACTATGGGGGAGTTACTGCTTAATATATAAGGTATAGAGTTGCTGTTTGGGGTGATGAAAACATTCTGGAAATAGTGGTAAAGGCTGCACAAGACTGTCAATATAATTTATGCCATTAATGCAGTGTGTGGTGTGTTTGCTAATTTTTTAAAGCAATTTTTAGTTATCTTAGGTATACAGAACACAACATTTGAGTTTAACAAAACAACTGAAAGTATAAGCTTTACTAGCAAAAGACCTAAAGGAAAAAAATCTCATATTTCTTACTCTAGTAATTAGTAGAGTCAGAAACATTCCCAATATTTTGATATAACTCCTAAAGATTTAGTTGTAAAGTGACTATAACATATTTACTCTTTTTAAAATACACCAAACTGCAACCTACAACCAGCTACCATATTACAAAAAGAAAAACTAAAGTCCTTAGATGAAGGTTATTGAAAATCAGAGCAAAAAAAAAAAAAAAATTCTGAAGACATACCTTCAATACTTGGCTGCATTTCTTCTGATTTTGGAACAAAAATTCTGATTACACTTGTGTTGATATAAATCAAAGGTAAATTGCGTGAAGTCAGCGTATGGGTCCTCATGGGCTGACCAGGAGATTTTCTTTTCTCTTTTTGGGTCCTTGGTAGTTTTGCTTGAAATATACTTGCAATGGCATTAAGTAAAGGAAAACAAAGGACAATATCAAAGGCTTGTGCTGAAAGAAGTATTTCATGAAGAAAATGAGGGGAACCATCTGTTAAACCTTCAGGTAACTTATGAAAACTTCTTCGCTCATTTCTTGTTGTTAACTTGTGGCGAACATTTTTTGTTACAGCTTTTGTATATGTCAAAGAGAGAAATCCATGCTGCTGATGAGAGCCATCTAGAAGTTTTGCAGTTGTCTGTTCCAGAAAAAGGAAATCACAATACATGTTTTATTAAACAAAGGAAAAAAAACCCAAAACAAACTATTTGAAAGCAGAAAACAATCTCGGTTGATACTTTAATCTTTTATCACGTCCACACTTTTTTTTTCATGACTGGTCAGCTGTTTATTACAAATAAAAAGATAAAAGCACACTTCTTAATGAGCATATTACTGATCAATTCCATAGACAGGGCAAAAGCCTCTAAGACAGAATGACTGAACTTGAAGTTAGGAATCCTGGGTTGTAGTTCTAGATCTTGAGTGAGGTAATTAACCTCTTTGTGCCTGTTTCTATAATTTCTACTTTTTCTGTAACATTCAGAATTTAGAACAGATCATATCTAGATTTATCTTTTCATTCTTGATAATTTTTCATTAAGAGTAGCAATATGCTGTCATAATTTGGGTCAGAGAGGGGGTTTCTATGCACGCAAAATTGAAATACCATGTTATGTATTTCCATTTGTGAAATGGAACCAATAGTTTTCCTGAACCAATTAATGTACATAAAATTCTATTTTGCATATTACTCAAAATAAAATTAGAGTTAAGTCGTTATATTCCACATTCCCAACCCCTCTTCCCAAGGCCTGATGAAGATTTTTAGTTATTAGAGTCCAAAGAGTGATGTTAAGAGAGGAAGTGAACCGAGGAAGAAGAACAAGAAGGAAATACATTCACATAAAAAAGAAAAAAGTTAGAAGTAGCAAAGCAGCAATGTGTTTGAGCCTTTATCCCATCACTAGTAAACCTCTTCTACTTCCATTTTCTTCCTCTCATTTTGTTGCCTATCACCTAATGAAAAGAAAATAGTATGAAATTCAGTTTTCACTGTTAATTTTGTTTTTAATCTGGACTTCATAATGAAGAAAGGTGAGATAAAATTTACCTTTGCATATGTTTTTTTCTCAAAGTTAATTTTCTCACCATTAAAAAAAAAACTTGGAAAGTAGGCATTACATGAATATGCAATATAATCACTTTTCATATAATTGTCCTGCCCTCAAAGCATTTTTTACTATTTCCAACTTTCTCACTGCCCCTTATCTAACTTCCCTTTCTTTTTGCTTTCTACACTCAAAACAAAAGGAAATACAGTAAAACAAGAAAAAGTGATCCCAGTCTTATCGCTATGATGCTAGATTGCAGGCAACAGTGGATGGAGAAGGGTGCTGTGGTATGGCCCCAATGGAAGAGGCCATAGCAACAGTGTCTCTAGGTGTCTCAACCAGGAATTAGGGTGGGGAGGGGTAGAATCAACCACTAATCTAAATAACCCACCTCAAATCTTAATTAATGGCAACATTTGAATCCTGGAAATAGTATAAAAGGTGTTTCAATGTATAAATGTTTTGATTTGGGGAAGATATTTTTAAACATGTTGAATGTAGGTACTCTTGAAAGGTCAACACCCATGAGAGAAAGTGTGTTGAACTGCTCTATCCCTAACTCCCCTAATAAAAGGGGGGAATAATTAAAGAATGAATGAATACTAACTGGAGTTGAGATAAAATAAATATTATTTTCATGTAGTAATAATCAATATTTTATAGTATTTAAAGTGAAAAGTTAGAAAGCAATGATTACTGAAATGTTAAGAAAATTTTAAGATTTAGAAAAATTGATAAAATTGTAAAGGGCATTAACATGGTGTCCTAAATGGGAGGCAAATCCAAAAGGGAGGGGATATATGTATATGTATGGCTGATTCATTTTGCTGTGCAGTAGAATGTAACACTGTAAAGCAACTATACTCCAATAAAAATTAATTTTAAAAAACTCAAAAAAAAAGGGCATTAACAATAATTTTGGTTTTCTTTCATGAATACATGTTAAAATTAAGAAAGTTCCTCATGGACGCTAATGAACACTTAAAGAGAAGAAAATAAATCTAAACAGAGCTTCCACTGACATGAAAAATTTTCCAGACTAGACTAGAAAAAATTCAAAATCAGAAACTAGTATTTGCTATGCAAATACAATGTTAAACACTAAATCTAGGAACACAATTATTTAAAATATTTGGCTAATTTTTACGCTCCCAACCTCATTCTATGAGGCCACCATCACCCTGATACCAAAACCAGACAAAGACACTACAAAAAAAGAAAATTACAGACCAATATCACTGATGAATATAGATGCAAAAATCCTCAACAAAATACTAGCAAACAGAATCCAACAACACATTAAAAGGATCATACACCACGATCAAGTGGGATTTATCCCAGGGATGCAAGGATTCTTCAATATACGCAAATCAATCAATGTGATACACCATATTAACAAACTGAAGAATAAAAACCATATGATCATCTCAATAGATGCAGAAAAAGCTTTTGACAAAATTCAACACCCATTTATGATAAAAACTCTCCAGAAAGTGGGCATAGAGGGAAACTACCTCAACATAATAAAGGCCATATATGACAAACCCACAGCAAACATCATTCTCAATGGTGAAAAACTGAAAGCATTTCCTCTAAGATCAGGAACGAGACAAGGATGTCCACTCTCACCACTATTATTCAACATAGTTCTGGAAGTCCTAGCCACGACAATCAGAGAAGAAAAAGAAATAAAAGGAATACAAATTGGAAAAGAAGAAGTAAAACTGTCACTGTTTGCGGATGACATGATACTATACATAGAGAATCCTAAAACTGCCACCAGAAAACTGCTAGAGCTAATGAATGAATATGGTAAAGTTGCAGGATACAAAATTAATGCACAGAAATCTCTTGCATTCCTATACACTAATGATGAAAAATCTGAAAGAGAAATTATGGAAACACTCCCATTTACCATGGCAACAAAAAGAATAAAATACCTAGGAATAAACCTACCTAGGGAGACAAAAGACCTGTATGCAGAAAACTATAAGACACTGATGAAAGAAATTAAAGATGATACCAACAGATGGAGAGATATACCATGTTCTTGGATTGGAAGAATCAACATTGTGAAAATGAGTATACTACCCAAAGCAACCTACAGATTCAATGCAATCCCTATCAAATTACCAATGGCATTTTTTACAGAACTAGAACAAATAGTCTTAAAATTTGTATGGAGACACAAAAGACCCCGAATAGCCAAAGCAGTCTTGAGGGAAAAAAATGGAGCTGGAGGAATCAGACTCCCTGACTTCAGACTATACTACAAAGCTACAGTAATCAAGACAATATGGCACTGGCACAAAAAACAGAAACATAGATCAATGGAACAAGATAGAAAGCCCAGAGATTAACCCACGCACCTATGGTCAACTAATCTATGACAAAGGAGGCAAAGATATACAATGGAGAAAAGACAGTGTCTTCAATAAGTGGTGCTGGGAAAACTGGACTGCTACATGTAAAAGAATGAAATTAGAATACTCCCTAACACCATACACAAAAATAAACTCAAAATGGATTCGAGACCTAAATATAAGACTGGACACTATAAAACTCTTAGAGGAAAACATAGGAAGAACACTCTTTGACATAAATCACAGCAAGATCTTTTTTGATCCACCTCCTAGAGTAATGGAAATAAAAACAAAAATAAACAAGTGGGACCTAATGAAACTTCAAAGCCTTTGCACAGCAAAGGAAACCATAAACAAGACAAAAAGACAACCCTCAGAATGGGAGAAAATATTTGCAAATGAATCAACGGACAAAGGATTAATCTCCAAAATATATAAACAGCTCATGCAGCTCAATATCAAAGAAACAAACGCCCCAATCCAAAAATGGACAGAAGACCTAAATAGACATTTCTCCAAAGAAGACATACAGACGGCCACGAAGCACATGAAAAGATGCTCAACATCACTAATTATTAGAGAAATGCAAATCAAAACTACAATGAGGTATCACCTCACTCCTGTTAGAATGGGCATCATCAGAAAAATCTACAAACAACAAATGCTGGAGAGGGTGTGGAGAAAAGGGAACCCTCCTGCACTGTTGGTGGGAATGTAAATTGATACAGCCACTATGGAGAACAATATGGAGGTTCCTTAAAAAACTAAAAATAGACTTACCATATGACCCAGCAATCCCACTACTGGGCATATACCCAGAGAAAACCGTAATTCAAAAAGACACATGCACCCGAAAGTTCATTGCAGCACTATTTACAATAGCCAGGTCATGGAAGCAACCTAAATGCCCATCAGCAGATGAATGGATAAAGAAGTTGTGGTACATATATACAATGGAATATTACTCAGCCATAAAAAGGAACGAAATTGAGTCATTTGTTGAGACGTGGATGGATCTAGAGACTGTCATACAGAGTGAAGTAAGTCAGAAAGAGAAAAACAAATATCGTATATTAATGCATGTATGTGGAACCTAGAAAAATGGTACAGATGAGCCAGTTTGCAGGGCAGAAGTTGAGACACAGATGTAGAGAATGGACATATGGACACCAAGGGGGGAAAACTGCGGTGAGGTGGGGATGGTGGTGTGCTGAATTGGGCGATTGGGATTGACATGTATACACTGATGTGTATAAAATTGATGCCTAATAAGAACCTGCAGTATAAAAAAACAAACAAAACAACTAATACTAAACTTTCATTGGGTTATTTGTATGGAAATATGTTAATATAAATGTTTCAGACATTACATGAAATTTCTAAAAATCTTATATGTTCTGGTATAATGTTATAAGTAATAATCCTAGTTATTACTTTAAAATGTATATCTCAGAAAGAACTAATTTTCTTGTCAACTGCATTATTATGAACTTTCATCAAATCTTTAACCGTGGTCATTTTTAAGTCTTTTGTCATTTACAGACAGTTCTGGGTGTACTCTGATGATTTTGCAAATATGTTCCTATAAAAGGGTTTCATCTTTAAGAAACTCATGGAAAAGACTCTGAGAAGTACAGGTTTCTGGTAACTGAGTGTACTGCTGAACTGAATGAATAAGCATTTTCAGAACTCTAATGAAAAACTGATGAACTCATAAAAGTGCTAACAAAAGATCAAGATGAAAAAAAAAAAAATTAATTACATGGGACTGAGTGAACTGATGAGGATGAGTATAATTTTTGTGACTTTCTGTCTGAATTAAAAAAAAAAAAAAAATCCCACAAGGACTCAGAGGCAAAGAATATACAAATCAATTTTCACTGAAAAGTAAAGGAGCTGTTACAGTGGAGGATTACTGGACTGAATGTCAATATTATGACATAGTATGAGTGTGTTTCATGTTTGGTAATTGCAATCATTGTTGCTTTTGTTGTGGTCATCCATGTACAATGCTTGGTGTCAGTCTATTTATCTCTTGTAAAAGTAAAATACAGTGTGTGTGTGTGTGTGTGTGTGTGTGTGAAAAAAAAAAAATGGAGAGAACAACCAAAAAAAAAAAAAAAAAGTCACTTAAAAGAACTTGCTTAATAACATAATCAGATATTTTGTACCACTAGGGAAAAAAAGGTTCTGAACTTCTAAAACCCACTGGTATACAGTCTACCGTTCATCTTCCGTCCAGTAAATGACAGACGTACAGCCTTGTCCAGATATAACAGGCACCAAATAAGGTACTTGGAGTTAGTTCTGAGAAGGAAATGGTATAATAATAGGGGAAAAAAAGCAATGTAAGGAATAATCATAAAAGGAATGACAAAAGCAGTATGGTCAACTCTTGATCATTCAATACATGTATAAGTTAACAAGCATGTTCAACATCCTACTTTGATTTTCTAATGCTGATGGTAAAATTAGTTTATATTCACAAAACCAGAATGACAAATAGCATACTCAAGTAACCCATAAACAAATTATAGTGAAAACCAGTCTATGATTTAAGAATACATTATAGTTCATTTACAAAGTGAATGATACAGAGGAAGATGAAAATCAAGAGTTGACTCTATGGATAGTTCAATTCCTTCTCTGGGTTCCTGTTAATGGGAGTTCTGTAGCATAATTTAAAAATGATTTCTTACAGAAGGAAAGAAGCCAGAGCAATTACTGAAAGGGTCCTGCTTGCTGACGGGTCGAACCAACAAGGTGCGTCTGTTCAGCTTGTCAGTACAGGAAAGGAAGACACCTCCACATTGCCCCAGAGACCAACACTCTTCCCCAAGGCTTGAGGTGATGGACAGGAGCAAAGAAGGTGAAAAGACAAAAAGCAATAAAAGCCATAAGCAAAAAAATCTGGATAGTTTTAATTCTGCTCAAGTTTGCATAGGTTTAGGTTTGAGCCACTGCTAGGTATGGCCTCTGCCCGGACCATCTTCTGCAAAAGCATTGTTAATGGAAGTAAACAAAAAATAGTTGCTTTTATTGTAAATGACTACTTTCAATTTATAATAAAGAACAATCCAATATGAACTCACTTATGATTAGGAAAAACTTCTAAAAGGTCAACATAATAATACACTAATGGTAAAGTATATTAATAAAAGCAATCCTACCTTTGCGTTATTGAAAAATTTACTTAATTGCTCTAACAGGAAAATGGTTACAAAACACAAGCAGCTGAAAGGAAGTAATAGTTTTATTTTATAATGTAATATTGGAGGAGAAGGTCAAAAAGAATTTACTGAGCTCTAATTCTTATAACCATTAGTCCCATTGCATGAAAGAACAAAGAAAAACAGTTTATAATATATTTTTTAAAAATCATAATTACTAAATGAATCTCACCACAGGTTTTTCTTTGCACTGTAGAAATACTCCTTCAAAATGTCCTGACTGCCAACCTTCCCCTGGCCTGGAAAACATAAGTTCACCTTATCTGTTCTCTTCAATTTTTCTGAGTTAAAAAAATTGAGCATATATAACTATTTCAAGTAGTTCTGATGCAAACAACACTACACTGAACTAAAACGTGGATCTGACAATGCAATCAATAGAACAATTTACATTAGCACCACACCCTGGTAGTTCTGCAGAGAAGCATTTGTCTTAATGGTAAATTCTATATTTACCAAGGTTATTTTTCTTTCTCACCCATGAGACTCTAAGGTCCATAAGGGCATGGCTTATGTCTATTTTTTTTAAACACTGTATCCCTAGTGCTTAGCATAGTGCTTGGGACATAATATACATTCAATAAATATTTTGATTAAATGAATGAATAAATAAATTATCTAAATATTTAAAGCTTACATAAATTGAACAGTAAAATCATTGATAATCTAGAACATAAATTGTAATATTCACATAATCAAGAAATTATTTCAGCAATAAAATAAAATTCATGTATCACTTGCTAGGATCATTTTGATATAGAGATATATAGCATTCAAAAGAAACTGAAGAGCTAACCATTCCATTATCAAAAATCAATTAATGATTCACTGTTACTACAACAAAAACAATTATCATACACTTGTTAAAATAATACTATTATAACAGGTCTTAATATAAACCCAGCAAAATATTTTGACCATCACTGTTATGACACAATTTTTTGGCTGTGACGGAGTTGAGAGTTATTTTCATAAACAATATGATATGTATAATAAAGAATGAAAGTTCGAATGTTTTTAACGTAGAATTAGAAACCCGTTAAATAAAAAGACTTCGGCTTTTAGAGTATATAATGCATCAATAAAGGTACAGAAACACGTGTACTTGTGGAGACACTTAATTGCTGAATGAATAAATATTATGAATCCAGGAAAAAAAGGACTGTAAGGTTGTTTCTTTGCCAAAATACTATGAAGCAGAAAATACGATGCTGTTTAAAAAATAATTTTTAAAAAGCACGTGTGAGTTTTATGGTATGTGAATTATATTGCAGTTAAAAAAACTCAATTCCAGGGTAGTGTTATAAAGCAAACAAAACTCCCAAAAGCATTCGTATTTTTATTTGGGAAAAATTAATAATAAAATTGCTATGTATCTTTATGAAAATATCTAAAACGTTACTTTTTTACTACCATTACTTATTACTATAAACAAATCATATTTACTTATAATCTACTTCTGGTAGAAATTTACTAGGAAGGAAAAATATGGTTCTAGGAACATCCACCACATGTTCATTAATCATCTGTGAGGTAAGAAAAGTACTCAAAGTTGTAAGGAACATGATATGCTGCTCCATTTCAATCTATGGTATAGGGAGTGGATGAGGAGTATTCAGCAAAAACCAGAGCCATTAACTGTGTCCCAGGCATCTTGGCAAAGACACAACATGCATAACAAATTGTGAGGTGATTCGTAAAAGCAGCTTATTTCATTCAATATGGCAGTGTGGATATTTACGAACAGATTTGCGTTCTCAGAAAGCAAAACTTTATTATATTCCATATATGAATGAATACCAAGTAAAATTAACCTGGTAATATACCTGGTAAGAACCATCTCTGGGAATATGTACAGTATTTTTTTAAAGATTAAGGCATCAAATTAAAATATAAAAATTCTTTTATAGACTTTGCTCAAGGAAACTATAGCTTTTCCCATATTCATTGTTCATTAATTACCTGCTTCTATAGTGATCAATATTGAAACTTTCTATTTTACATTTCACTTTGGTGTACACATCCTGGACATCTATGGAAGCACTGAGATCTTCTAGTTCACTGACCATACAAAGTTCTGCAATAAGAAGCAAATATTAATATCAGTATAGGGTTCACAATCAATATTAAAACTTTCTATTTACATTTAACGTTAGCATGTATATCCTTGACATCTACAGAGGGACTGAGACCTTCTGTTCATTAACCACATAAGATTCTACAATAATAAGGAAAATTAATATCAGTATAGGCCTCAAAATTAAGATACGATGCTTATTTCAAAACAGGGGAAATCCCAGTTAATGTATGAAGTGCTACATCTAATATCAGTCAACAGTCTTTGCAATACATTTAGTGATATGACCAATGAAGAAATTACTTCATGGCTTTTGAAGTGAATTTTAATACAAATAAGACAAAATTTAGGTATTATAGGCAACATGTTAGTATTACTAATAGAAATCACTTGAGTTAGACTTAATGATTGATTTAAATGCCAATGATAAATAAAACTAAATCACCAATTTCTTCTAAAAATAGTGTTTAATATTTTATCTTTTCAGTTGAAAAGTAATCCTGTACCTGTGCCTTTATTTTCAGGATCTGGAGCAAAGAGCTTTATAGTAATTTTGGGGAGCACCCACTGCATCCACAGACTAACACGACCACTGGATCCACCAATGTTACTTGTAGTTTGTTCCAAGGTAACAGAATCCGAGAATGGTGAATCATCAACTGCTTGTACAGAATCTCCCTGGGATGAGGAATAACAACAATACTTTGTAACATAAATAAAAATAACTAAAAATTTATAATTTAAAATCTGCAATTACTGCTTTAACTTATCATATATGCGAATGCAAATCATATGAATGCTTATACATAATGCCAGTAATATAAACATACACTAATCATATGGTTTTCATAGTTACAGTGTACATGCATGCCATTCCAGTTCCTCTAAACGAGTTAGGATCACACCAATGAGTATTTCCTTATAGAGTAGCTATAGCCAAGGGCCAAATCGGGCTCTATTTTTGGAAATAAAGTCTTACTACCTTCACAACCACATCCACTCATTTATCTATTGCCTATGACTACCGATTAGCAGAGTTAAGTAGCTGCTTTAGAGCTGCTATGATCCACAAAGCCTACAATATTCACTATCTTGTCATTTATGGAAAAAGTTTGTCTACCCCTGCTATGGTGTATTTATGTATGAATATATAATAACCATAGTAAAACACAGCATAATCACCATGATTTAAGAAACAGCAAAACATTCATCATGCCTCACATATTTTAATATTAAGGAGACATTTAAAAGTTAGCAGATTTGACAACAGATTTTTTAAATGATTTATATGGTTAAAAGTCTCTTAATTAGAGGTTAAGAGCATGAACGTGTGTGTGTGTGTGTGTGTGTGTGTGTGTGTGTTATGGTTATCTTTACAGAAATATATTCTGCAAATTATACATATCCTACAGAAGGGTACAATAAAAATGATAACAATGAAACAAAATGTAAGTAAAATGAGCAGGCTTTTGATAAATACCTCTTAGCTCAAGAAATTTTCCCAGGTTAATATTCAATGTTTTGCACATTTGGGATGGTATTATTTTGTAATTTGATGTACTTCAGAGTGTGTTTCCAGCCCAATAAAAGGCAGTTGAAGCCCAAGAATATAACCCTTGGATCACAGACCTCAGCCCAGAAGAAGGGAATCTTGCAGCTTCAGAGAACCTGCCATACATGCTGGCCCCAAACCTTCATCAGAACATAAGCTTATTCAGTTCAACAAATACATACTGAATTCTGGATACATATAAGGTCCTAAATTTGGTACTAATAAACTTTCTGTAAAAGGTCTGTTGGGTTGTTTATCTTTTCAGCAGCTGAAAATAAACCCTGGTTTGAAGATGAACAGCTTCAGTCTCAAAGGCAGGAAGAGATGGTGCCAGAGACAGTGATCACTCACTCATGTATTCTGTTCTTTTAGCATTAGCTACCAAGTATTTGGGTTTTTTAAATCCCAACTTTGCTGTCCATCTAAAACCTTCAAAAAAACTCCAGAACCTAAACTCATTCTCTGTGAACTGATCAAATACACCAGAGCATGCTTACTTTTTAAAACATGTATATATATTTAAATATTAGTTATATGTACTTAAGCTTAGTTTGGCAGGCAGCATGATGTATTGAAGACAGTATAGCCATTCTTTGTTCCAATTACACCAAGCAAAGCAGAAAGCTCACTGCTCGTGATGTTTTCATCTAGATGCTTTTCCAAAACCAAATGGTCCTAAATCTGCTAAAATTGAAATTCCTAGAATTTGAGAAGCTATATAAAAATTCAGGTTTTTGGTTAGCTGTCTAAAGTAACACAACATCTAATGAAAAGCACAAACTAATCCCAGAAAAAGATACATTTTACAAAAATTCAATAAAAGACAGCATAATGTAGTCAGTATGCCTTTCTCTATGGATTGGGTCTTAGAGCAGAAGAATTCATAAATTAAATTCTCCCTCCAACACTTAGAGGAACATTATAATCCCAAGAATGGAAATTGTAGGGAAAAGACCATCTCAAATCAATGAAACCTTGATTGTTAACACTATTAAGTATACCTAGTAGGAATGCTAAGGAAACTGTGGCTTCAAATTTAATAAGCAAGCACTCCTGAGAAAAAGTTTTGCTCTCCTTCTTCATGCAGTTTCAATTTTCATTTTGGATTTACAACATTTGGTATGGTATTGTTAAATATGTTTGTGCATCAATTTTCTGCTCTATTTCTAAATCTATAGCAAAAATTGAGCCAGAATTGGAGACGCTGAACTATTTTCCCACACCTCTTTAGCCAAGGTCTAAAATATACAGTTCAATTCTTTCACCATTTTGTCGCAAATTGACCAAAATACTGAGTTTATTATGCTAGCTGAATTTATCTTTGTTCATCTGGAAGAGCAAACACTTCAGCCCTTCATCCTTGGCCTGCTTCAGAGCTCAGGGATGATCATACTTTTGGCCACACTGCTACTCTCCCTTATCAAAATAACTCCAGCATTCTTTTTCAATCACAAAACTTCCCAAAGGTCTAAACACTTCCACTGCTGTTTGTACTTAAGTCAACGATAACAAGTGGACTGCTGTGGTTTCCACTACCTTTGCTCTCACCATTTCAATGTGAAGGGTGGGAAAAATGAATAACTGTTTTTAAGCTTACTACTTAAGCCTGCCACTCATATTTCCCCTTCTACCACCACTGAGATCGATATTCAGGAAGCTAGAGCTATATCCACTGAAAAGTATACTGCTCCTTATCAACATGTCAACATAAAAAGAATTACTCATAGTTTAAAGTATAAGTCATCCAAGGATCATATAAGCAAATACTTCTACTTAACACAAGCAACTGTTAAGAGTGTGCTTTTTTAAACTAGATTCATTTATAGTGAATTCTTTATGTCAAAATAATTTAAAAATAATAGTTCTTACCCAACTCAGCAACAAATACCTTAAATAGTGTTTTTAAATTTTATGGACTTTTGGAATGCAAATATTAATTAGAAATTTAAACATACAGATACATAATATAAATAAGCACAACAAATGTAAGGTGACCTCAGATAAATAGGTTAAATTTATGTAATAAAATTTTTGCATAAAAAAATAAGTCAATAATTGAGAAACTAGAGACATCTTCCAGCATGATTATTTTGAAATATGAAAAGCATGACAACAAAATATTGTGTTGATTCATATGTGAAGGCTAAACAATAACCTGCTTTGATATATGTATTATCTTGGTTCTTTCAACAGCTACTCAATTAATTAGATGATAATCTAAATGCTAAGATTTCTACATTTTGAATAAAAGTTTCTCCCTAAATGTTGAAGATAAAATCATTTAAAGGTAAATATTTAATGAAATAAGTCTATTTTGAGGAAGAGATTTTAAACTATTATGAGACATCCTTAAAATATCAACTGAGTAAAAAAGTTCAAACTAAACTTACTTTCTAAAAGGTTGTCTAGAATAATAATTTGAGGTAGATTACTGCTTAGGTTAACTGCACTTAAATCACTGAAAAACTGACAATAGTTTTGCTATAGCAGTTGATGCCAAACAACTTCACTTTTTTTTTTTTTGGAGATACAATTGACATATAATATTATAATAGTTTCAGGTATAAAACATAATGATTCGATATTTATATATATTGTGAAATGATCACAGTAAGTCTAGTTAACATCCATTGTCACACAGTCATAAATTGTTTTTTCTTGTGATGAGAAATTTTAAGATCTACTCTCTTAGCAACTTTCAAATACACAGTACAGTATTATTAACTACAGTCACCATGGCGTACATTACATCACTAGGGCTTATTTATTTTATAACTGGAAATTTGTACCTTTTGACCACCTTCATTCATTTCTCCCCCCAGATTTTCACTTTGGATTTAACTGAAAATAAATGCATTTTAAATAATTACTGGGGACTAAGAAATGAACCACTTGATGCTGGATTGTTTTCTGGAAATATATATATTTATAATTGAAGTATAGTTGATTTACAATACTATATTAATTTCAGGTGTACAATAGAGTGATTCAATATTTTATAGATTATACTGCATTTAAAGTTACTATAAAATATTGACAATATTCCATGCTATACAATATAGCTCATGCTGGATTTTTTTGAGAACTAGGCTGCTGAAGTAATTTTAATTCCAGAATCAATAAAATATGCAATTCGAATTTTGCCATGACCCTAACCTCCCAACATTGTTGGTTAATTTGTCAATTTTTACCTTAGGTTGAGTTATAAATCAATATTCTAGCATTCATTCAGTATTTTAGATTTTTCTAAAGCTTTAAAATTATTTCTTTAAAATGCTGTGAATAAGGATGACATTATCAAAGACATTATACACATATACAAGAAGCTAAAATGAAAAAATGCTTAATGGTTTGCCTAAAATCACAACTTAATTGGAGGGATTTAATTTCATGAACACAATATAGCTATCCGTAATAACTGTCCTTCCTATATCACCTTTATGGAAAGTACTGAAAATCCAGTAGTTCAAAATAACATTTTATATAATTAGAACAGCTTCCAAAAGACTTAACAGTTTATGTACTTACCCTATAAGGGAAACATGTGAATGTGTATGTATTTGTGTATTGTGTATCTATTTGCTTTGTTTACTTGTTATTAAAACAAATCATCAAAATGTTAGCACTTTCAAAGGCAGTTTTTATTGTTGGGCTATCTTGTAAGCAAAATGGCATAAATATTTCAATGAACATGATTATACAGTGTTTCACTTTCCTGAACATCTACCTGAACACAAATTTTGGACAACCTTAACTAGCTGAAATACAGTGAAATATGTTCTTCAAGTGTACAGGTAAAGCCTTACTTTGGGTCCATGATAAGAATTAGCATGCCAGAGACATCTTGTTTTATAGCAAAATTTTTGCTCACCCTTCTATGTAACACAGAATTTTCTCTGGGAAGCAGCAATGCAGTGATGGGCTAAATTTCCCAGTGCACCTATATATTAGGTGTATACACATATTCATCCCCAAGGTTAAATATTATAAATTCTGCTAAAGATAAAGGACTGAGTCTTAAATGCTTAATTTTTTTAAAAGCTGAATATTATTAAGCTAAGTATCCAATTTAAGAAATTAGAAAAACAACAGAATAAACCCAAGAAAAAAGCAATATCTATCTTAGCCTAGGTAGTGGAAAAAAGTTACCCTTGAGACTTTTTAAACACAACTCTGGGTTACATGTAGCTTTGAGGGCTTGATTTCATACTACCGAAATGTTTCAAAAAACATCTAGCTATGAAATTAACAGTAAAGGAGTCCCAGGCTAGTGATGGCCCTTGGAGTCCCTCAGAGAAGGAAACACAGAAAATCCCTATTGGGGAACAGGCCCTCATATGCTACGTAAGAGTCTCATAAAGTCGCACTAGTGAAGAACTCCCAATAGAAGAGCACATAACACATACGGAAACAGTCTACTAAGAGCAAGGGTTAAGAATACAACAGTAGGATTAGACTCTCAAGAAATTCAGATAACAGATCTGATAAATAATATAAAAGAATTATGTTTAAAACAACAAAAGACATAAAAACAAACAAAAAATAAACTCAATATATGCTTTTATGAATTCATATCAAAATATATTTGTAGTGACAATGAATATATACATCTCTATGCCCCGTACTATAATAAATCAGGTTTAATTTGTTCAAAATGAGTTGACTTCCCAAATCGTTTAACATCCATATATTAAAGAACAATGTGTTTAAAACCTACTCTGTACCAAGCACTACTGCTTGGTACAGAGTAGGTACTGGTTGCTCAAATTAGGGTTATCCTATGATGATAAAGATAATAGGTGACAGGTGATAATAGAAAGTTTATAGTTCACATCCAGTATGGCACTGAAACAGTATAATCATTATTTAACACTGTTACTTCTGAACCAATGTAAGCCTCTCAGTGTAAATCATTTTACCTCCAACCCATAACGTTTGACTTAACACTTATTTCAGATGAAAAAAATAGTATAAAAAGTACAACTAATACGGGAACAGAAAAAGCAACAGTGTCAAACTTTCAATACATCTTTTGCTATTTGAACAAAATTTGTTAGTGCTGAAACATGCTAGAAGGTTTCCTTCACAGAAAATTATTATCAAAAGAGAAAATTATGTTCAACTTGAAAATATTGCCTAATATTTAAAAAGTTAAGTGAAATATTTATTCAACATATTACTGGAAGTCTTAGCCAGAGCAATTAGGCAAGAAAAAGAAGTAAAAAGCAACAAAATTGGAAAGGGAAAAAAGCAAATTGATCTCTGTTTGCAGACAACATGACCTTACATGTAGAAAATCCTAAAGATTCAACAACAAAAAATTTTAGAATAAACAAATTCAGCAAGATACAAACCCACATCTGTGTTTTTGCACAATAACAGTGAACAATCAGAAAGGGAAATTAATAAAACAATTCTGTTTATAATAGCATCAAAAAGAATAAAATACTTAGGAATAAACTTAACCAAGGAAGTGAAAGACTAAAAAATATTGCTAATAGAAATGAAAGAAGACACAAACAAATGGAGAAATGTCCCATGTTCATGGATTGGAAAACTTAATGTTAAAATGGGAAGTTATTGTTTAACAGGTACCACATTTCAGCTGGGAAAAATAAAAAAAGTTTTGCAGATGGTTGATGGTGATGGTTGCACAACAATGTGAATGTACTTAATGTCACAGAAGGGTACTTTTAAAAATGGTTTAAAAAGGTAATTTTATGTTGTGTATATTTTACCAGAATAAAAAATTTGACATAAAAACATTAACTGGGACATAAAGTCATAATGGCACAGTATCAAAAGACAGTGTATTTGTTTAGCATCTATAAAAACTATGTTCAGTAGTTTCATTTTATACAGCCTGGGCTACCAGAACTCCATAAAACATCTTTATTTTACCATTAAGTATTACTTTATCAATAATGAGTAGTATAAAATTCATTTTCTAGGAATACAGCAATAGCATTGTTGGAGTTGGGAACCTGGAACAAGATGCATGCCTATATTCCCTTTATGATGATAACATTAGTGTATTTTGTCTATCCAGTCCTTACCTCTTTTCTAATAATCTTCTAAGTTAAAACTTCTTCTATATGCAAAGAATGCCTAAACTAAGACCCAGTTTGGATGAGGTATGTGTTATACACTAGTGCCTTTTCAATTAGGATTACCTTGTTGATTATCATGGGAATATACAGTGACTGTGAGAATTTCCACACAAAACATATTTTTCTACATAATAAAACAAGGGGGAACACTTCCCATATCATTTTGTGAAGACAGTGTAATCATGATACCAAAATACAACAAAGATATTATGTAAAAGAAAAGTTAAAGGCCAGTATCACTCATGACTATGAAACCAAAACCCTAAATAAAATATTAGCAAACACAATCCAGCAAGATATGAAAAGGAAAATATATTACATCTAAGTTGGGTTTGTTCCAGAAACGCAAGATCAGCTTAATATTTGAAAATCAACCAAAGTTACTAGTCACCTTAAAGGAATAAAGAAGAAGAAACAAGTACTGAATACATAATCGTATCAACTGAATAAAAGTGCCAAATACTGAAGTGTACTCCTATAACAAAATGGTCAAGACTTCTAAAAAGAAAACTAAAATCTTATTGAAATTAAAGAAAACACAAATAGAGGAATGTGCCACAATCATAGAGTATACGGACAAACTATACATACTCAGTTAATATTTGTACTAACATATTGAGATGAATATTAACATTATCCCCACTTTTAGAGATGATGAAACTAAAGCACAGAGGTTAAATAATGTGATCATAAACTGCAGAAATTAAAAACTCAAGTTGTCTGATTCCAAAGTGACTTCTATAGATTCCATTAACTTAGAATCACACTCAGATGAGCTGGCCCAGTCCCTACTTTGTGTGACACTAACTTCAATTCACTGCATTTCAATTTTCTAGTAAATGATCTTCCAACAATCCCTTTCAATAGTATAGCTGTAAATTGATGGAATTAAGAGAAACATCTTTCTCACTTGTCAAGCTCTGCAAAATTATTATACCAAAGTCAGAGGAAGGCAATTCTTAAAGCTGACAAAGTAGAGAGTCTATGACAAAAAGTGGGAAGTAGCACACAGAATTTAGCTAGTTTTCCCCAGGAGAAAAAAAAAAATACACCTTAGAGAAAATAAATTACCATCATTCTATTTTTCTGTTTGCAAGGTTACTAGGGAAACTAAATAAACGACTTCTAATTTTCACTTTTTTCCCTTTAGTACCACATTTTTTGGCAAAGCTTTGAAACATGCTTGAATACATTTAGGGATAATATTAAATGCCATTTTAATTCTATACCATTCATGCTGGTACTAAGCAAATCTCATTAAAATGACAGAAATGTGCTCTTCTGAGTAAGAAAATCAGGACTAAATAAAGTATATTTAATGATTCTGCATTCACTTTCCTCTACCCCCTAATTTCTATACCAAATAACTCAGTTATCAACGTATAGGGCTGGCCAAAAAGTTTTTTCGGGTTTTTTATAACATCTTACGGAAAAACCCAAACGAACTTTTTGGCCAACCCAATATTTCAACAGGTAAAGAAAAATTAAAATAGCATTTCTGGTATTAGTTTTGAAATGGTTTGTCAGGCACCGGTCATATAAAATGCATATAATATCTTCAGGGCAAAATTACTTCATTAAGAGTTAATCAACCTTTATTCACCAATGTTCATAGAAGCGTTATTCATAATAGCCAAAAGGAGCAAATAACCCAGACGTCCATCAACAGATCAATGGATAAAAAAAAGTATGCTATATACACAAATGGAGTAACACTCAGCCATAGAAGGCAATGAAATTCTTATACATGGATGAATGTATAAAACATTCATCTTACTACCTGGATGAATCTCTAAAACATTATACTAAATGAAATAAGCTTAACAAATACTTATGATTCCTCTTATATGAGGTACCCAGAATAGGCGAATTCACAGAGACAGAAAGTACAGTAGAGGTTACCAGGGATGGGGTTGGGAGGATGGGGAGTCACTGTTTCATGGGAAAAGAGTTTTTGTTTGAAATGATAAAATAGTTTTGGAAATGGATAGTTGTTATGGCTGTGCAACACTGTGATTACTTATTTAATGCCACGAAATTGTACACATAAAAATGGTTAAAATGATAAATTTTATGTTCCTTATATTTTACCACAATAAAAAAAAAATTCAGCAAAAAAAAGTTACCAATGATATTGAGAATCTAATATAATATGTACAAGGCAGAATGAGAAAAACAAAGATTCCAAAGACCAGTTCTTAGTACTTAATGATGTTAAAGAAATTTAAATTCAAGTAACATGGCAGACTAAGTTGAAATGAATGTTTTCCTTTTCTACTACAAAAGCACTGAAATTCTAGGTAAAACACAAGAATTTGTTTTAATACATTAAAGTGCTGTATATCTTTTCTTTGGTCTTGTAGACCTACCCTTCAATCATTAATACCCTCTCTACCTGGGAGGCTAACCTGTGCGAACAATATGTACAAATATTCTTGTCCTCTGGTTTCTGGTCGTTTTCAGCTAATGAGGAACATGGCAGGAGATAGAAAGGAGGGAGGAGAACGAAGTCAGTATTATCCCCTGTTCTCCCTGCCCGTAAGCCTATTTATGGCAAAAACATTCCAGCGTTACTAGCTCCAGGTACTGTACTATCTCCTGTGGTTTCCCTTCCCAGTCAACACCTTTGTCCTTATGAGAATGCCATCTTTTTCTAACTAATATAATAGTCAAACTTGAAATAAATAAAGGGACATCTCAAGATGTCAGAAATGAAGAGGAAACACAAAGTCAGGGTAATGACTGGGAACTGAGTCATTACAGACTCAGTTTTCCATTATAGATTATTACAAGATATTGAGTATAGTTCCCTGTGCTATACAGTAGGTCCCTGTTGTTTACTATTTTATATATAGTAGTGTGTAGATGTTAATCCCAAACTCCTAATTTATCTCCCCCCTCACCCACTATCCCCTTTAGTAATCATAAGTTTGTTTTCTATCTCTGTGAGTCTATTTCTGTTTTGTAAATAAGTTCATTTCTATCATTTTTCTTAGATTCCACATGTAAGTGATGTCATATGATATTTGTCTTTCTCTGTCTGACTTACTTCACTTAATATGGTAATCTCTAGGTCTCACTGCAATCCCACTCCTGGGCATTTCTCTGGAGAAAACTCTAATTTGAAAAGATACATGCATCCCAATGTTCATAGCAGCATTATTTATAATAGCCAAGACATGAAAGAAACCTAAATCAACAGATGAATAGATAAAGAAGATGTAGTATATATACACAATGGAATCTTACTCAGCCATAAAAAAAAATGAAATAATGCCATTTGCAGCAACATGGATGGACCTAGAGATTATCATATACCATATATTTAAATTTGTATGCAGACAGTTCTGTTGCTTACATGACAGTGTTGTCCACAGAATGTCTTCTTATAATCAAAAGATTATTAGTCAATGATTAGCAAGAGCAAAGGGATGCTAGAGCTTCCTGGGAATGCCAGGTCAAATAGGCATAAAGGCCTATTATGGATTACAACAAAATATATGCATACCCTCTCCACACTGTCCTCCCTAGCCCCATTCATTAAGTAGTTTCTCCAGTGAGAGGACACGGCTTTATCTCCATTCAGTCAGTAACACATTTAAATATACAGGAAACTTCATGAAAGTTAGAAAAACATTTTTTAAATGGAATTCAAAGGATCACAGTAACACATCTACCATGTTGGAACTCAAAACAAAAGGAATAAAAATTACAAAGGTCATTACACACAATTTTAGCAGCACTATAAACAAAAAGAAATGAGAAATGAAAGCTTGGGCACAAATTCTGACTTCTGGATGAATTAAACGGCCACAGATTTAATCATAGATGAAGCATTCATACAAAAAGGAGAAAACAATGACTATATTTTCTGATGTCATCATTTACTGGCTAATTCTCAAAGAGGTTAATTTAAACTCAGATGCAAACATAGTTAATCTTGATCTCCACATAAATATTTTCTTGAGAGCAAGAAGAGAAATTAAACATGAAATGTTCAATACACGAACACCTTCTAATTTGTAAAGTTAAATCAAAGTCTTAACATTGATCATCATATCAAAATTGTCTACACAAAAATCTTCCTGCCCTTTATGGAAAACAAACCAGCTAAATTATTTTAAGATATTTCTCAGGGAACAAGCTTCTCAAGTGAGTGTGGGTTTCAAATCCATACTGGGCTGCTAGTAATCACTCACCTCTTTCTTTTCTTAACCACACTACGTAAACAAAAGAAGGTACATTTTGAAAATATTTACCACATTTTCCCCCATAGCTCTGTTACCTTAGGTAAGCTGCTTTATATGGTCTTTCTGGAATATTAATGTGAACCTTTTGCATTAAGATTCTTTCACTTTCAGATCTTTTTCACACAGATCAGATTAAATCCATACCTAATACAAAACTAACAAATCCACTAGAAGCATCTTCATTATTTATCTTTATAATCCAATCAGAATAAAATCCTCAACATTCTAAGTTTAAATTAATTGCAGTCATGTAAGGAACTTATTTTTTAAATCAGAATTAATTTTTTTAAGTGACTGAGGAAATCTCTCCCTTTGTTAATCTCTCCCTTTCTTAACTTCCTCACCATTCTTCCAGTCTATCACATTTATTATACACCTACTAAAACAAAATTGACACTAATGTCTTTTTCACTTTTGAAGATCCATCTCATATGTTACTGCCTTTGTAAAATACCTACAGATCCCATAGAATGAATTTGTTAATAACTTCTCTATAATTGCAGGGCATGCTCGTCTCTATTACATCTTATAATCAGGGTCACCATGTCCTTCTGTATAGGTTGGACACTACACAATTCTAGAAAGTACCATTCAATCTGTACTTTGTGTGAATGGCAGGCTCTAGATGTATGACCAACAGGTGTGACCATTCCACATGAGCCCTGTCTTTTCTGGGCTTGCAATGTTTTCTTAAACATTTCTTTCTAAAAGACTACTCCCAAGACAGGTACTCATTTTCATCTTGACATTCCAATGAATACAGTACTTAGTGAACAACTGTTTAATGGAACACTCTCCTTTCTGCCAAATGTCCAGAATATTTAACTTCATTTATCAATTTCACTTGTACTAGCTTTGTCTAGCAATGTATCACCCCAAGCTTTGATTACTCTACCAAAGTATTTCACAGTGTATTTTGTGCAATGTTAACATGTAGGCTATGATAAAGGGGTCTTTGGTTAAATGAGTTTGGAGAGTACTGCGGTGAAGAAAGTCAAAGTTTTCTTTACTGCAAGAGCTTTTGTATTCTAACAATATTAAGAATCTCCAAGAAAGGATTTACTGTTTTTACCCTCAAAGGATATGTCCCATTGACTCCATAAGGGCACACTTCTAGATTTTCATTTGGGGGGAAAAAAAGTAATCCTATCACTTAGGTCATTGTGTTTCTTAAGATTTGGAATGAGCAGGGATAGAGAAGTTGCTTATGCAGGGGTCAAATAGATCTACTCCAGCATGTGTTTATGCAAAAACAAAAACATAACTTCTACCTCTATTATATTACAGTAGTTCTCAGTGGTAAAAATTCAGGCCTCTATGGGGTGTTTCAGAAATGTATTAGGGTATTTTTGGTTGACTCAGTGATTGGGTGTCACCACTGGAATTTAAGGGTTAGCAGTTAGGGTATCAAGAGGTCCTATGATATATAGGACTGTCCTGAAAAATGAACACTATCTTACAGACACTGAAGTAGGTAAAAATCCTGTTTATAAGTCAACATTTGAGCATAAAACTGAATTCTGTTTTAAATCTAAACACAATATTTTTGCATTTATGCATGATTTTATTATATATTAAGAGTTCCAGAAATGCAACTACTGAAATGAAAAGAATAAAAACTTTTGTTTGAAACTTTATCAAGTTTGCCATTACCTCAGGAAATCACAGCAACAACAACAGTACCAACTTGTGGTATTTAACATAGACCTGCACAAGTCTATTTGTGGTAGATACACTCACAGTAATTCTATGTACCTGGCTACTTCATTACAACTTCTAATGTAACCATGCCTGAGCATTTATATATTAAAATAATAATTATTATACCTTAAATTACCTTCCTTTAATCCTTTATATTTTATTCAAGATACTAGATATTTTTGAAATTATATGTATATGTAGCTTATATTATGTTTATTTTCATTTCAGGATAGTAAAGGGGGCTTTATAAAACATTTGTTATTAAAAGGGGCACTGGCATATTGGGTGAGGTGATGGTGTTAAAAATGAAAAGAAAGGCTTCTATGATCAGAAGGAAGAAGGAGAGAACTTTGGTTCAGACAAGACTGAAAAATCACTAACCTAAAGATAACAAAGGCACTCTGGTTCTGAGCCTCTGTTGTATCAGCTTCTACGTTTCCATACTTCTGAGGAACCATACATTTACTGTCTCAGTTTTTGCCATTTCACAGAACCCCTACTGTCCTGAACTACCCCACTAACTACTGAAAGTGATTAAAATACTTGGACCTAAAAGAAACAGTAATACACAGCCACTGCTACCATAGCTCCTCACGAACCTTCTAAACTCACCAGCTTCCACAGAGGTGAAGTCATCTTCATTCTCAATCCTGATACAGAACTCTGTGGTATATATACCACCCTTCATTTAGTAACAGAATTTTTCAGGAACACTTACCTCAGTAGTAGTTCCAATGTCAGCAGATGGGCTACATGTGCTGGTATCTGGAGGAGCTGTGCCTATACTGCTTCTAACTGGAGAACTAGGGACAGGCCCCACCATCGACTCCGGATAAGCTGAAAAAGAACTGAGATTGCCTCTCTTCTGAATCTTATTCCAGACTTCATTCATGACATCAGTTAGCTCATATAAGAGCTGCACCTAAGCAGAAGGGAAAAAATAAAAAGGAAAAACAAATCTTTCAACTTCTGGTCACAACTGACTAAAATATTAAATGTGAGAAAATGAAAACAAGTCCAGGGAAATAAGAATATATGAAACAAAAATCTATCAATGTATCACTGATCATGGTATTAATATCATGACCTATAATCTGTGATATATAATTACTATATATTATATATACTGTAATTATTATATATAGGATCATGACTATTTTGTCATAATACCACAATTCTGATGAGATATAGAGAAAAATAATTCATATAAAAATATACAATATTAAACATTTTATCATGAATTGAATTTGAGAAATATAATGAATTTATTCACACTTGTAATTTGCCACATAGTCACATTTTGATATTTTATAAGCAATTTAGCATTTCTGTGGGAAAATAATGCTAATAAAATAATGTTAATAAAACAGCTTATTATGGGACAGTAGATTTCTTTTAATATATGACAAATAGAACAACCACAAAGAAATGCCTCTTAAACAGAGGTCAGGATCAAAATTAGAAGTCAAATATATCCTAGTAAACATGATTATTTAGTTATACATGAAATAATTACCATTCTTATTTCTGAATTATTTACACATTTAAACTTTCTCTATTTTCTGAAGAATAAATCTGAAACTGGATATCTTGCCCAGCAAAATAAAGTAAAAAAGAAAGATATAACACAGAATAGTAAAAGGAAAATGTTACATATGAGACTTTTCTACAGATAAAGAACATAAACTATCCAACCTACTATTCCCCTCAGATTTGTCATTCCAATATTCAGAAAAAAAAACTGTTTAACTTGCACGTTGTTTGACTAAGTTCTAAGATATTTACATAAGATTTCATAAATAAGCATTAATCATGGAATCTATATGACAACATATTGCCATATACTGTATAAAACAAGCCTAGGGGGGGAAATGCAAACACAATGTATAAGCAAATCCACAGCTGGATACCATATTCTGCTTGCCATTAAAAAAAAAAAAAAAAAAAAGAAAGAAAGAAATTCTCATATTTATAAGAAGTTTCAGCCCCAGGACACATCCAGATGATAAAGCTGGCTTCTTATGTGGGCAGAACAGATGCCTAAAAACAGTGTTGTCAATCCTTATTTGATATAGAACAGTATATGGGTTACAGTTTTCTCCTGCTTTTTGTGTGATGAAGTCTCAAATCTCAGGTTATAGCTCTTTTTGTTTAAAAAAAAATCTAATGGCTAGAGATCCTACAAAAAAGCTCTTAGAAAAATTTTAGTTCAAATTCTTTTGTCTTTCATAATCATGAGTGTTTTCTAAAAAGAAACCATTTTGTTCCAAACCAAATTTTTTAAAAAGATTATTTTACTTTTTCTTAAACAATTAGAACTGACAAATAAGGAAAGCATAAACAGTTTCTAAATACTTTCAAAGGCATAAGGTTTATTTACCTAAGAGAATTGATGCCGTTTTTACTGTCGCGACTTCTGGTTTCCTTTAACCGTTACCGTTAAATAACTGTATATGAATGTCACCAAGTACACTGTGTATTCAGCATGCCAAGCAAACACTGACATAAACTTTAAACGTATTATTATTTTCAAAGAAGAAAGTTGCTATCACAGAACCCAGACTTCACAAATTCAGAGGTTTTAAAAAAACAGGGCAAAAATGCTGAAGATAAATGTTCAACTCTTATCCTTCAAGCTGTACTGAAAACCATGCCAACTAAAGCCACAATGAGCTACCACTACCTACCTATTAAGACGTCTGAAATTAAAAAGCATAATCAGACCAAGTAACAGTAAAGATGTAGAGCAGCTAAAACTCTCATTTACTCTGATGGAATGCAAAATTTAGAATATTGTTTGGCCATTTCTGAAAAAAACATATACCTACCATGTGAATGAGCCATTTCCTAAGTGTTTCCCCAAGAAAAATTAAAGTCTATGTCCACACAAAGACCTATATAAAAATGTTCATAGAAGCTTTATTTGTAATAGTCTAAAACTGGAAAAAAATCTCAAATGTTAACCAATAAGTTAACCAACAATACAACAGAATACTTAGCAATAAAAAGAAATAAATTATAGATTCATGCAAAACCAAGAACTAATCTCAAAATTATTATGCTGCATCAAGGAAGCTAGGCGAGAGAGAGAGAGAGAGAACACAAACTGTATGATTCCATTTATACAGAATACTAGCAAATGAAAATTAATCAATAATGACAGTATCAGTGATTGCCTGGGATTGGGGGAGGAGTAAAAGGGAGGATTACAAAGGGGCACAAAGAAACTTTTGAGGATGATGGATTAATGCATTATCTTGATTGTGAAGATGATTTCATGGGTATACATAGTCAAACCTTATCAAATTAGATAATCTAAACATGTGCAGTTTATTGTATTTATGTCAATCCCAAAAAAACTTTTTTAAAAGATCTCTAAAAAATGAGCATCACGTGAGGCAGCTTTATATAGGTTATGTGTGAAGGTGATTGAATATCAATAATATTTTGCATATCAACTACTGATTTGATATGCAAGATATTAAATATAAAAAAAGTAACATTTTATTGTTGAAAAATTAACTGCACATACATTTTCTCATTTAATCTTATAACCAATCAGAAAGAAGACTTAATTGGAGTGGAGAGGCTGAGACAAACCTCAAGGAAATACATTCTTGAAGGATAGATAGGATTTAAGTGGGTGCAAAAAGCCATTCCAGTCATAAGAATACCAGGAGCAATAGCCAAGTGCAGGAAAGGAACAAGACATGACATAGGGGCCATGACAAGTTTTGCAGCATATTAGGAGAGTCAGATAGAAGAGTAAATAGAAAGGTAGACATGGAGAAGAAAAACCATGGATATACAATGTCAATGGAAACCAAGCAGGAATGGAACTTCAACAAGCAATTACTGATCCATGTTGAACAAAAAAGAGCTCTAAGTAAATATGAATTTAGAAAGGCTATTTCATTTGGCATGCAGGTTATTACTAATCATTAAAATTCAGTTTCAAAAGAAAGAGTTTTTGCCAAAAACAAAAACATCCTTTTCATACAGAGCATTACACTTAGTCTACTTTTGTTTAAAAGATAAAAATAAAAATCAGGAGCTCAGAGAAATTAAAAATGGGTGATTTGTGTAAGAATACAAATCCAGTTTTGTCCGAACTGAATGCTTGTGTTCTTAGACAGTGATGCCAAATTCCATTAGCTTGGTGAAAACTGAACTTACAGCAATAAAAACTATGACAAAATGGATAGGAAAGGAGCATAAAACCCATTATTTCTCTAGTTTTACAACTTAAAACCAAAAAATGCAAAGATAGTTTTATGTTTCTCGGAATGCCTTATAGGTGGACAAAATGTATCAATTTATTGGTAGAGGGAAAATTGAAATTTTATTATATTAAAGAAGATTCTGTATTAAAGAGGATTCATTTAGTTTTGGAATGAACACAATTTTTAAGGTCTGAGAGACTAGTGCCTAAAGACATTAAAGGGAATTGGGTAACTTAGTAAAACACTTAAGATAAAAGGCAAGGTTGGTGGAACTCACTCCTAGGAACAAATTCTCTGAATATTCAACCAGGTTAAATATTTACAGTGTCTAAGGCTTTTAATGGCAGTGAGTTCCAGAAACTGACACAGCAATTTAGGTCTCTGTAGCTGATACAGAGATCTACAACAATGTCAGACATGACAATAAATTTGGTCTAAGCTTGCCCTACATATAGAGCTTGCACTATATTTTAGAGTATATAAACTACTTGAGGGCTCTGAGCAATAATGAACCAAATTAATTAATGTACAAGTGCAAACACTTCTGACGTCACTCTAACGAACAAACAAAAGAATGGCACTGAAGTAGGAATTACTTGAATGGAATCAAGAAGCTTATACACTGGCTATAATCCAAAGTTCATAAAGCTTCTGACAGTGTATGTGAAATTTAGTGGGCGTATACATTGTTCTGGGGGAAAGGCTTTTATAACATTCTCAAAGAAGTCCATGGCACAAAAAAGGATAAGAAGTACTTCACAAAAAACACAAATAAGAAACAAAAAAACCCCCCCGATTAATCAGTGAGAAATCACTCACAAGAAAGAGGTTTATTTTGGGTCATTAATCTTAAAAGGAAAAATAAAAATAGTAAAAGAAATTTTAGGATCTTATATGCATATGGATATTTGGAATTTAGGGCCCACAATACACTTTATATAAGGCAGGACACCCAGAAAATAAGAAGAGACATATAGATATATTTCACTAAGAAAGATTAAACGCTTTTGGCCAAAGATGCCATAAAGTTTAAAGGCAAATAACTGCATTACAGATACAGGTTTTGTATTTATAGAATATAAGGGAGGCTCTTCAAATTGCTAAGAAATTTAATAGAAAAATTAAGTAAATGATATGAAATATCAACCATAAAAAAGCAAATTCACTGGCCAATAAACATTGAAAAACCTGTTCATCCTTATTAATAATCAGGAAAATACAAATTAATGTAAACAACATGAACTGCCAATTCACAAAAGAGCAAACTCAACGGCCAATAAACATTTGAAAAGTTGCTCAAACACCTGGTTTCATTTCCCTTCAGCATGAAGGATTTCCTTTAGGATTTCTTGTAGTGCAGTCCAACTGGTGATAGATTCTTTCATATGAAAAATGTCTTTATTTTGTCTTCATTCATAAATGTTATATATTTTTTTACTTAGAATTTTGGGTTGAGAGGCTTTTATTTTTCTTAATTTTCACGATTTAAAGATGTTGTTCTTTTGATCACTACAGTTTCTTATGAGAAGTAAGCTAACAAAATCTTGGTTCTCTTGCATGTGTCATTTTTTTCTCATGATACCTTCAAGATATGCTCTTTATCTGTGGCTTTCAACAGTTGGATTATGATGTGTGTAGGCATGGCCTTCTTCATGTATTTATCTTATTAATCTTTCTCCCCTCATTTCTGGCCTACATGTAGCACTCAATAAATATCTGCTGAATTCACTTAGGAAAAAAAAAAAAAATCAAGTCATCCTTTGTAATTTTGACAGAATCCAGAGGGAGTCTGGAAGCACAGGCTAAAGCAACCACTCACAAAAAAGAGGTTTATTTGGAGTCTCATGTTTTACCATTAAAATTTAGGTTAATCTGGCACACAAGGATATAAAAGAGTACTTACTCCTTACTTTTTTCTTTGAGTACATGTTGATTCTTCAGAGTGCTATATTGTTTTGTGACTTCCTGTCCCTTTAGGAATACCGCTACAGTCCACCAGGGATATTCATACCAATTTACACAGAGGATCTCACATTTTACATCAGAGTCAATCTAAACTAACAAAATGACATTCATATACCATTGGAGAGTTTGCAAAGTATTTTCATAACTATCTCACTTAAACTTCCCAACAACCTGGTGATCAACTTTGGATATAGCAGTTGCTAACAATTTTACAGAAGTTGGTTTATCAGGACTTATCAAGAAGATAAAGTAGAATTAAGTGCATAAATAAAATTCATTACACTTTGGGTGCAAAGGGATTCTCAGGGCATGAGGTTCATTCAGTCTTGGTTTAATTCTCAGGAAAGAAAAAAAAAAGGCCCTTGGTATTTGGGGAGCAGCAGCAAGGAGCCCATGGGAGTCAAGTGATCAACAAAAGGACAAAAGGAAGGAGCAGACATAAGAAGGTAATGCCAGGCCGAACATAAATTCTATTTATGTGATGACTTGGCTTAGAACTGGTTTATATTTAAACAACAACAACAAAACCTGAGCTTAGTTCTAAATAAGGTGAATATCTAAAGAAGATATCCCAGAGCTCTAGTTTTGAGCCACAGTCCTGCATTTAGTAAGACTCCACAGAAATCACCATACTATTGAGTATCTCAAAGTAAAAGAAAAAAAATTTTTTAAAGATTAATAATAGTGGAGTCCCAGGCTAAAACCATAATGGGAACAGAATTTATTCTCAGCTGGGATTGCTATGGATAACCAGAACACGTGGAGTAGGCCAATCCTCCCAAGGCTATAATGACTCCTAAAATAAGTCTCTAAAATATAAGGTCTCTGGTAGATAACTCCAAGTAGTAGTTAGCTGTCTATTTTATAGGGACTGAGCTACTACTAAATATAAACTATGAATAAAAAATTTTTTCTTATTATCCTCAGAAGTTTCTTCATATCCCTTTGTAGTCTATCCTTCCTACCACCCCCTTCTCCTTCCCTCTCCCTGCCCTGCCTCCAGGCAACCAGGAACCTACTTTCTGTCACAATGTAGTAGTTTACACATTATAACATTTTATATAAATGGAATTATACAGTAAGTACTCTTTTTTGGTCTGGCTTCCTTCACTCAGTGTAATGACTGCAATATTTTTTCATGATCTTGCATTTTATCAATAACCCAGTCTTTTTTATGGCTGAATAGTATTACATTGTATGGATAAGCCATAATTTGTTTAATTTGTTAAATTCACTTACTGATGAACATTTGGGTTATGTTTAGTCTTTGGCTATACAAATAAAGCTGTTAAATACATCCATGTAAAAGTCTCTGAGTGGATGTACATTTTTGTTTCTCTGAAGAAATACTTAGGGAAGAATGGCTGGGTCGTATGTTTTTTGTTTTTTTCTTCCCCTCCAGGAACTTCAAAGTTGTTTCCAAAGTTGTTACGTAATTTTTACATTCCCATCAGTAGTATACAGAGTTCTAGTTGGTTCATAATACTCCATCTTTTAAATTACAGCCAATCTAATAGGTATGTAGTGGTATGTCTTCATGTTTTATTTTGTTTTTTTCCTGATAAATAATGATGTTGAGTATCTTTTCATGTGTTTACTGACCAGTCACACATCTTGTGTGGTTCTAATCTTTTCCCCGTTATTTGTATTCATGTTATTTTATTTATTGTTCTTTGTCTTCATGTTACCAAGTAGAAAGGATTCCATAAATATTCGGTAACAGTTTGATAAATGTGTTGCTAATACTTTTTCCAAGTGTCTGGCTTTCTGCTATCTTAATGTGTCTTTCAAGGAGAAAATGTTTTTAAACTTGATTATGCCCAATATCTAGATCAATTTGGGGACAGCTGCCATCTTAACAATACCGAATCTTCTAATCTATGAACAGGTATCTCGCTCCAGTTAGATGTTCAAGTTCTCTCAGCAATGTTTTGTGGTTTTCAGGGTAGAGGTCTTGGACATCTTTTGTTAGAGGCATTTGTGTATGTTTGTTGGCACCAATATAAATGGAACTGATTCATTCCATTTTCCAATTGTTAGCTGCTACTACAGAAAAATACAATTGGTTTTTATATATTTATCTTGTCTCCTACAACCATAATAAGTTTATTAGTTCTAGTAATAGTTTCTTAATTCCTCCAGGATCTTCTATAAAATATTTGATCATATGAAAATAGGGAGAGTTTTACTTCTTTTCTTATCTTTGTGTCTTTTATTTCTTTTGCTTGGTTAATTGCAACGGCTAAGATGGCCAGTATGACAAAGAACAGGTGATAGAAGGAGGCATTCTGGGCTTTTTCTTGATCTTAGTGGGAAACAGTTCAATATTTTACAATTAAGTGTGATATCTGGTTTCTCAGATATGAGTTATTATTTAATGTCCAGATATTTATAGTTTTCCTAGTTAATTTATTATTGATTTCTAATATAATTTGACTATGGTTAGATAATATACTTTACTGATTTTAATTCTCTTAATATAATGAGACCATGTACACCTGAAAAAAATGTGCATTCCATGGTTGTTGAATATAGTGTTCTATAAATGTCAACTAGGTCAAGGTGAGTTCACAGTATTTTTCATATCTTCTATATCTCCAATTATTTATTTTTCATCTAGTTGTTTTACAACCACTGAGAGAGATCGTATAAAAATTTCCTAATATGATTGAATAGAATTACCTATTTTTTCCTTTAATTCTGCCCATTTTTCTTTCATGTCCTTCTTTATCTCTGGTAATACTCTTTTTCTTTTTGTCTATTTTATTTGATATTAAAATAAATAAGTCCATCCTTCTTATGCTGTTTGTATGGTGTATTTTTTCCTATGCATTTATTTACATTGTTTCTTTATATTTTAAGTGTTTCTCTTTTAGGCAATGTATGTAGAGTCTTGCTTTATTCCTACCCTAATAGGAGCAGTTGGACCAGGGGTCAGCAAACTTTCTGTAAATGGTCAGATAGTAAATATTCTAGACTTTGTGAGCTACATAGTGTTCTCCCTTGCTGTTACTTAATTCTGTGGTTGTAGCATGATGGCAACCTTACACAGTATGTGAAAAAAAGGGTGTGGCCAAATTTATCTGCAGGCCTTAGTTTGCTGAATCCTGGTCTAAACACTCCCAGTTAGGATCATAACATTTAATGTAATTCTTGCTAAGGCAGGATCAGCCCTACAATTTTATTTTTTGTTTTCTGTTTCCATCCTCTGTTTTATGTAACTCTGTCACCACTTCTTCACTTCTTTAGATTATTTGAATACTTCTTAGTATTTCATTTTAATTCATCTATTGGCGTTTTGGTTATATCTCTTTGTATATTTGCTTTTTTTTTTAGTAGTTATTCTAGGAAATTTTAATATATGTAGAAAAACTTTCAGTCTACTTTTAAATTTATACTGTACCACTTCATGAGATATTTAGGAATCTGACAACCACTAGGTCCCCTTAGCCCATCCCCCACTAACTTTGATGATGAAGTTGTCTTTTTTTTTTTTTTTTGGCTGTGTTGGGTCTTCGTTGCTGCTTGCGGGCTTTCTCTAGTTGCGGTGAGCTACTCTTCCTTGTGGTGCGTGGGCTTCTTATTGCGGTGGCTTCTCTTGTTGTGGAGCACCGGCTCTAGGTGCATGGGCTTTAAGCTGTGGCACGTGGGCTCAGTAGTTGTGGCTTGCAGGCTACAGAGCACAGGCTCAGCAGTTGCGGCACACGGGCTTAGTTGCTCCACAGCATGTGGGATCTTCCTGGACCAGGGCTCGAACCTGTGTCCCCTGCATTGGCAGGGGGGTTCTTAACCACTGAGCCACCAGGGAAGTCCCAAGTTGTCTTGTATATTAAATCCACATACATTGATTGAAAGCTCTAGCAGACAGTGTTCCGCATTTTGCTTTCCACAGTCATACATATATTTTTTTTAATTATATGGTTAGTCTTTAATGGAAACTTTTGCTTCCCAGATGCTTTTTTTTTTTTTAATTAATTAATTAATTTTTGGCTGTGTTGGGTCTTCGTTGTGGTGCGCGGGCTTCTCATTGCGGTGGCTTCTCTTGTTGCAGAGCACGGGCTCTAGGCGCGCGGGCTTCAGTAGTTGTGGCTCGCGGGCCCTAGAGCTCAGGCTCAGTAGTTGTGGCACATGGGCTTAGTTGCTCCGCGGCATGTGGGATCTTCCGGGACCAGGGCTCGAACCCCGTGTCCCCTGCATTGGCAGATGGATTCTTAACCACTGCGCCACCAGAGAAGTCCCATATTTTTTTTAAATAGTTAAAAAAAAAAAGATTTATCAAGCTATTTATCATTTCTGTTGGTTTTCCTTTATTTCTGAAGATGCAGGTTTTCATTTGGTTCCACTCCCTTTTAACCTGTAGAACTTCCTTCAGTATTTCTTGTAAAGTAGAGGTGCTGGTGACAATTTTCCTAGTTTTCCTTCATCTACAGTGTCTTTATTTCACTTTAATTTCTGTGAGACATGCACACTGGCTTGACAGTGTTTTTCTGTTAGCATTTTAAAGATATTGTTCTAATGTCTTCTGTCCTCTGTGGGGTTTTTTGTTTGTTTTTTGAATATTTATTTATTTGGCTGCACTGGGCCTTAGTTGCAGCAAGCGGAATCTTCGTTGCCACGTGCGGGATCTTCGTTCTCACATGCGGGATCTTTAGTTGCAGCATGCAGGATCTAGTTACCTGACCAGGGATTGAACCTGGGCCCCCTGCATTGGGAGCGCAGAGACTTAACCGCTGGATCACCAGGGAAGTCCCATGTTCTCTATGGTTTTTAATGAGAAATCGGCACTCATTCAAATTAAGCCATATATAATGTATCTTCTTGCAGCTGCTTTATTTAAAAAAAATTTATCTTTGGTTTTTAGTATTTTAATCACAATGTATCCAAGATAAACATGCTTGGGACTAGGTAAACTTCATGAATATGTAAAAGCCTATCTCTTGCTGCAAATTTGGGAATTTTGTACAATTATTTGTTAATATTTTTCTGGCCCCAGCTTTTTCTCCTTATCTTCTGGAATTCCAATTACACATATATTCGAACATTCTGTCCCACAACCACTGAAGATTCGATCCTATTTTTAATATCTTTTCTGTTTTCCAAATTCAATAATTTCTATGCACAATGTTCAAGTTCAACGACTCTTCTGTCACATGAAGGCCACTTCTAAGCCCATACGGTATGGTTTTTTCTTTCAGGTATTGTATTTCCAATTCTCAAATTCCATTTGATTGTTTTTATACTTTACTTCTCCATTGAGAATTCTTACATTTTTCATTCAGTGTTGCTTTCCTTTACACCTCATAAAAAAAAATTATAATAGCTGTTTTAAAGTCTTTTCTGCAATTCAATTATTTAAAAAGCAAATTGGAAACATTCATTTATGTTGTTAGTTTTTGCTTTCTTTTCCCCCAGAGTATATAGCAATAATCAGTGGGACTGATGGGCTGAGATGGGCTTCTGCTGCTATGATAGAACTAAATCTATTTTTTTCCCTTTTAACAGCTTGTGTGATAAAGGAGCTAAAGAAGGTGAATCTGTTTCTCTATAATCTGTTTGCTAGAGCTGCCATATAAAAGTGCCATAAACTGGGTGGCTTAAAACAACAGAAACTTATAGTTCCATGGTTCTGGAGATTAGAGAGTCCCTACTCAAGGTAATAGCAGGGCCATGCTCTGGGACTCAGGAGAATCCTTCGTTGCCTCTGGTTCTTCTTCTGGTAGTAGCCAGCAATCCTTGTGTTCTTTGGCTTGAAGCTGGATCAGTCCAATCTCTGCCTCCATTCACATGGCACTCTCCCTGCGTATCTTCACATCAACTTCCCTCTGTGACTGTCTACTTCCAAATTTCCCTTTTTATAAGGATATCAGTCACACTGGATGAGGGCTCACCCTAATGAATTCATTTTAACTTGATTACCTCTGTAATGATCCTATTAACAGATAAGGTCACATGATGAGATACTACAAGTTAGGAATTCAACATATCTTTTGTCGGAGACACAATTCAACCAATAGCAGTTTTCCTTCCTCTAGGAAATGCATTTCAACAACCATCAGCAGTAGCATTCAAAGAATAATCTAAGAGGAGGTAAGTCATTTCATAATTATTCTCTACTATACTACTATGGGTCATAATAGAATGGCAAATGGCCATTAATCTGGAATATTTACTATTGTTCAAAAGAATTTACTACTGATTATAAAAGAAATTACTTTTATAATGGTGGATAAGCTATTAGTTTAGTATAACTGCCTCATCATAATTCTAACTGTATGTATTTTTTTAATAAGGCCATCACCAAGATTAAATTAGCAGGTCCGATCTTTTCAAAATGCACAAATACATATGAAAGTTAAACGAAACTGTAGAGTATACAGTAGGTGGAGCAAGGCAGAGAGAAGAGGGGAAAGAAGGAGGATGGTTTCAGTAAGGAGGCTCTATAACATGTGGAATAATATTTGAACCCACTTAAAAAAACACACTTCAAAAACTAGCTTGTCACCACTAATGCTGGAATAAACAAAGATTTATCGACATTGACCTAACAGATCCAATAAAACTCTAAATAGTATTGTTTTAAAAATATAATTTCAAATACTATTCAACATTGATAATCTGCATAGAAAATATACAAGAGTCTGCTTGAGGTCAAAGAAACAAGTATTAAATTATATGTAACTAATAATTTGTACAAACCCAGGAGATCTGAATTCATACTAAATTATAAAACTGTAGAATATAACATGTTTGGCCTATACCAACTGGAATGTTAAAGGATTAACAAAATGCCTTTTTTAAAGAGTAAACAGTGCTTTTTTTTAAAAAAAAATACTACACGTTGAGCAAAAGAAGTTTTGAGTGAGAATCTGATTGGAAATTACATTTGATCACTTCAATAGACTCTTCCAGTCTGACAGTAAAGTAGTTCTTCACCATTTAAAAAACTTTACATCTGCAACTGATTTCATTCCATCAGCCAAAAGATGCATTTATGCTGCCACCATTACATTTTCAGAAGAGTTTGAATTACAAAACTTGAGAGAACTTCAAAGCAATACTTAATCTAACCATTCTGATCTTGATGGCCCTGTTAAAAATAATTTAAGACACTTAATAGAAGAGAAACCCTTCAACAAAATGAGTAACAATTGTTCTTAAATCACATTATTTTAAATTTCCTTTCATAAACCAAATGTACCAACCTGGGGGTTCGAGCATTTTATCTCAAGTGACTCTAGGTCAACATGCAGACAGACAACAAATGAATGCCTCGTATCAGGTCCTGTAGCGAGTAGTTTTTGAGATGTAACAGCTAGAGTAGAGGTACAACCCATAGGTTCCACTAGGCAGAGTGTCACTTGTTTTCCAAAAAGGGTGTATATGCTGAAATGATGCAAGCTGATTGTCCAAGGAAAGGCATCACCTGATAATGGGGACAAAAGGGGGTAGGCAGGCACACAAACAAAAATATAGTTAATTGTCACTTGATAGTAAGGTATCTACTGTTAATATTTGAAATATAAAACAGTTAATATGGCATCATAAATAGCGTATGCTGTATCCCAGAGACCAACATGTTAAACAGTTTACATGTTATATAAGGGTTACCTTTTAAAAATGTTTATATTTGTATTTATTATAACATACTACTATATCAATAATTATGTACATTATAAAACATACAAGTAGAAATTAAGGAAATGAGATAAAAATATAAATACAAGTTCTAACTTTTTCCTCCCTCACCCTTGTACTAGTGGGTTGTACAGTGCAACTGCTGGGATGTATGCATTATACCTTGGAGACCACAGAGAATGTGTTAAATTAGGAAAATTAGGAAAATGAACTAAAGGTGACCACAGATCTGACTGCAGAATAAAAAAAGAATAAACAATTTACTATGGTCTGTCGGACCATCTGCATCAGAGTCATATGGGTGCTGATATAAAATACAGATTCCTGGTTTCTGCTTCAGACCTACTTAATCAGAAATCTCTGAGAGTTAAGACCCAGGACGCACGTACATATTTTCAGTTGGTGATTCTTATATATGTTATTTTTAAATCAAGTATATTTTATTTAAAAATAAAAGTACTCATACATTTCAGAATTAAAAGCAAAATTTCTTTCATTGTTTTAGTATTTTTTCTTTTATTAATTTACCAGAGAAAAAAATTGTTAATATAAATTTATGAGACAAAACTATCTTTTTTTTTTATTGTGGCTATAGATAAAATACTTTGTGAAATAGCATTTAAAAGTGTACTCAGTATTAAAACATTCATAAATATTCATTACTGGGATGCCAATTTGATGGAAAATATGTTCCTATGACTTGTATTTTTGACTTTGCAATTCTACTAGCACTTGATAGTATAGATAGTATAATACAGACTTCTTTTTAAGTATCTAGATTATTTTAAAACAAATTGAAAATATTTATCTTCTAATTAGAGAGGTACTAGTGTCTCACTGAAAATAACTTAGAAGATATAATATATAAAGAAAAATATCAAAACCAGTCATAATTCACCTTCCATCTTACTACTCCCAGGAATATGCACTATTAACATTGTTATTATTTTTCCTTCAAGTCTTTTTCTTTTCCCCCTGTAGTGTTGGACGTGCTCACACAGAGCTGGAACCAGATCACATCGTACTATTAGGTTCATATTATATTTTAGTAAGAAAAAAAATACCAAGTGAATAACTAAGTAGATCATGCTATAAACATATATACTAAAGGAATATAAATAAGCATTTGAATTGTGAATGGTGATACTCAGGGGATGCTACAAGATAGATTCTCATATGCTTGAACATTCAAAATGTCTTGATCAAGTAGTTAATAAAATTAGAATTGGAAACTTTGAAATTGAGACCTGAATAATAAACTAAATCTAGCTACATAGCAGTCCACAACAACTTGACTGGAAACAATGGAAACTGCATAATAATATGCGGTCAGCACCATGGTACTCTGCCTGTCTTAAGACTTAAAATATTTTGCCCCCAGGAAAGAATGACAAACTTTAAATCATCTGTAACTAATTCTGAAATTATTTTAAAACCTACACAAAGTTCCATGCTATTTACAAAATAAAGGCTTTGCCAAATTTGTCTTAAAATACTTTGGAATGATTTCAGGTTACATATTTTAAAATCTGTAGCGAGCTATATACATAGTCCTTCAAATTTTATGTTATCCAAGAAATGTTAAATGGTGATTATGTTGGGTAAAACGCACCACATTTAAATTCATGAAATAGAAAAAAAGAATTCCAAATGACATTGGTACTATCTCAGATATGTGTCTCTGCTTCTTCTTTGGAATCAGACCATTAGCTGAAATTGGGTATACCATATTCTAAGTCTTAAACAGAACCTTTTAAGGTAATATTTTACATCCATTTATTTAACAAGCAGATCATCTATTTTAAAAAGTACACTCTATCTAGAAGAGCTTAACATGTAATGACAAACATTCCCACAATTAATCACTGTGAAAAAATGATCAAAACGTAACACATCATTACCTGCACACCTATTCCTTTTACACACACACACACACACACACACACCCCAAAATAAAAAGCACCTCATCTATTTACAACACTGGCAATATACTGTTCTGAGGACTCCGTAAAATATGCTCAGATATCCATGACGGACCAGGATCATGTACTATTCTGAGACCTTCAAGACTAGTATTTTAACTTTAATTAGAAAGTGTTAAGGCTATAAAATGAGTCTTTCATTTTAGAAAAATTATTTATTGCTGGCAGAATTCAGAAATAGTCAAATTGTCTAAAGAACAAGAAAAAAATAAAAACGAAGCAGGAAGATTGAAAATGCCATTTCTGTGTGAATTTGTGAAACCTCTACACTATCAACAGAGAAAAGAATACCAATAAATTAATTCTCAAAAAATGATAACCAAACACTAATGAACTTCAGATGAATTAATGTAAAAGAAAGTGAATATGGCAAAGCTTTGAGACAAAATGAATAAATAAAATTCAGTGTGAGACTAATTTACAGTCTTCAATACTGGTGGGCAGGGATCAGTATTCTGCAAAGAGAATTGGTCTTTCCCTTTCTAAAGATGCTGTGCTTTATTATAGGAAAAAGTATATATACTTTGCACCAAGGTAAATCACCTTACAAAGATCAATACAGAAAATGAAGAAAGAAAACTGTTCAATATTAGAGATACTCCCCCTCAGTTTTCTTTCTTTCATAACCTTAGTCATTACGTGTCTTTCGAAACAAACAAAACAGTGTCTTTCCTCTTCTCCTTAACTCTTTTCCCTATGTCCCACAATCCAGTATGTCTCAGGCAGGTTTTTATTTCAAATATGAAATAGTGTAATCAGGAATATTTTACTGCCAATTGTGAGGGTTAACAATTTGGAAACAGATGCAGTGTATTCTACAAACATAAATGAGCCAAAAGTGCTGACACTGTTTCCCCAAACCACTTAGCACTAAACTGATTTACAGACAGTTGAGATAAAAGGGTTTCTTTAATTCTACATGATATTAATTTAAGCAGTGGGAATGTTCAAGGAATGAAGGCATTAAAGAAGATATAAAGCATAATCAATTCTCCTGGAAGAGGAGAACTGCTGAAATGCCTGGAAGAGAAGGAAATGAAAATGAGCAACATATAGTTTTATTTGCTCTGTAACCAAATTTCTACTTTGGAAGAAAATACTGCTTTGTATTAGGAAATGTAAAATGTATTGCATGTATAAAATAATATAAATTAAAAATACATAACATTTATATAAATATATACAATTTATATTGAAAAATATCATGATTATTAATTCATGATAAAATAGATAATTCATTTCAAATTTGTGAAATATTTTCTTCATATCTAGAAACCCAAGCATTCAGTGCTTGATTCACTTTTTTAATCCTTCCATAGGCCTTTGTACATATATAAATGTTTATAAACTCAGCATGTATTTAAAAAAAAGGGGGCGGGGGGTTCCCTGGTGGCGCAGTGGTTAAGAATCCGCCTTCCAATGCAGGGGACACGGGTTCGAGCCCTGGTCCAGAAAGATCCAACATGCCGCGGAGCAACTAAGCCCGTTAGCCACAACTACTGAGCCTGTGCTCTACAGCCCGCAAGCCACAACTACTGAAGCCCGTGCACCTACAGCCTGTGCTCCGCAACAAGAGAAGCCTCCATGATGAGAAGACTGCGCAACGCAACGAAGAGTAGCCCCTGCTCGCGGCAACTAGAGAAAGCCCGCGTGCAGCAACGAAGACCCAATGCAGCCAAAAATAAATAAATAAAATAAATAAACTTATTTTTTAAAAAAAGCATTCAGTGCTAACTAGTATTCACGTCTGAAAGTTATTACTGGTTTAATCATAACTTAATCATCAAATTTTCATTACTGTATAAAGAAATATAATACTGTTAAAATTTTAAGATTCCTTAAAACTTATGATTGCAGATATAAACAATGCAAAACCAGAACAGTTATTGCTTTTAAAACTAAAAGTAACCTCAAAGACTAGTGCTGTCTTTCAAGCAATTAATATATCAGTAATTACTTTACAGTTTTAAAAGAGGTGTCGAAATTATAGCAATGCAGAATTTATTTAAGGTCATATGGTCAGCTAACAAGACATACCCTCAGTTGCTACAGCTTGTCAAGATATGTTACAATTAAACATTTTCTAAAGTGACTTACCACTAACTAATGGCACTTCTTACCTCACTTAAATTATTACACAGACACCTACATAATTAAGGAAACATTATCATAAAATATTTCTTGGGTCTCATGACTCAGTGATATGATATATGGATTATAACTTAAAAAATAAATATAGGGTATTTTAAATATCCTTATTTTTAAATGCTATTCTTTGCTTCCTGATTGTTTTCTACTTTAGCTTTTTCTTAAATAACTGAATAGCCAATTATCCCTTATTAAGCTTTTTTAATTGAATATGTATTTTACAAACACCGTGTTCTCAAAACTTTAACAACATAAGAAACATGATTCCCTTTCCAAAACATTTTCAACTATATACATTGTATTTACAAAAATAATAAAAATACTTATAAACATTTACAACACAAACATCCTAGATAATAAATTCATTTATCATTTCCCTTAACATAACACATAGTACATGTAGACATTTTAGTCAATTTGAGTTAAATCTATTACCTTCCCAAGACTTCTGCAAAAGAATTGTTTACTGCCATTAGATGAAAGTCAAGACTGACTAATGCATAAAAGCTTTGCCATGTTAACCTTCCTAATAAATGAGTATTTGTTAGGAATAAAAGATACACATTTGTGTATTCATTTTATATTACTGACAGAGTATATCAATTTACTTAAGTTGATAAACTGGTTTACTGAGTGCATTAGAACACTATGACACTGCCTCTACAGCATGAGCCTGTATTTTGCACCAGGGAGACTTAGGTAAATATCCTAGCTCTAACTATCCCTTAGTATTAGAGGAGAAATGCTAATTCCTAATTCCTCTGCTTTTTCCACATGAAGTGCTAAGCCATTTCATGCCTTTCCCTTCACAAGAATTGAGTGGACTATTTCATTACAGTAAAAGAACCAACTTAGTGACAAAAGAAAAGACATAAGAATAAAGAGCAAAGAAAAAGGAAAAAAGTTTAAAAAAAAAAAGGTAAAAAGTAAAGTCCTGATTAATTTCACTTCTTTCATTATTTGGTATTATTATTTAAAGAATTTTTTTGGAAGATAGGAAGTTCACGGATGACCCAAGGACTCTTTCAGTTCAAGAAACTATTCCAAATACTAAATTAAAGAGTTTGGGGACTTCCCTGGTGGTCCACTGGTTAAGACTTCACCTTCCAATGCAGGGGGTGCGGGTTTGATCCCTGGTCGGGTAGCTAAGATCTCCCACATGCCTCAGGGCCAAAAAAAAAAAAAAAACCCATAAGACAGAAGCAATACTGTAACAAATTCAATAAAGACTTTAAAAAAAAGTGTGATAAATGAAAGAGTCTGAATCAATGAATTGTATTTCATGAAAACCTCATACAGAAGGGAATTATATGGAAGAAAACCTGAGTCGTGGAGATCATGTTTATCCATAACTTGGCACCTCAAGTATGGTTTCATTCTCTGGGGCTCAGGTGAACCACTTTAAAAACATGCTAAAGCTGACAGGTATGACCAGCGACTAGCTGTGAAATTAGGAATAGAGCAATTTTGGTATTGAAAATAACTGTTACTCTGTAGCACAAGATTCTATCATGTTATCAGTGCCAACTGATGGACAATCTAGGTCAAACAGATACCTAAGGATATAAAAAAGGAACAAAGAAGTCAGGTATGTGACAATCTCTTAGATTTGTAAACCGTCAGAGAAAAGGTGACAGGTTAAGTATAGGTATAGATGAGAATACCTAGTAAAGCTATAAATATGAAGAACACCTATCTTTAAAGAAAGTGTAGAGGAAAGGAGCCCATGAATGATATTCAAAAGAAGTAGCCACTATCCACAGAAAACAAATCAAGGAAAGTGGTTATCCAGAAGTTAAGAAAGAATTTCAAAAAAGAATCAATGAACATCAAGGATTAAAAGGTTTCCACTGGATTTGCAAATAAGAGGTTTGTTCTGTTAACTGAGTAAGCTGAAAGAAATTTTAGCATTTTTAGATGACAACAAGGGTTAAATAAGGAGGTTATAACTGATGAAGCAAGTTCCGTAAAAACGTAGTGCATAGCATATAGTATGCACTCAATAAATATTTGCTTTATGAAGGAAGGAAGGAAGGAAAGGAGAAAGGGAGGGAGGGATGGACTGAGATGGATAAATGAATAAAAATGGCTTGGTCCTAAGCAATGTCAGCAGACGAAAGACTTATTCCAGGTAAGGTAGATTCATTTGTTAAACAAGTATTTACTGAATTAAATATATGCCAGATATTATTCTAGGATCTAGGGAGAGAGCAGTGAACAATATAACCTCACTGTTCTCATGGATCTTGCCTTCTAGTTGTGGAAAGAAGGATAATAAACTAATAATTAAATGACATATAGTATGTTGATGGTCCTAGATGTTCTGAAGAGCACTTAAGCAGGGTAACAGAACAGGGTGCTGCCACTTTAAGATAGGAGAGTCCAGAAAAGCCACTCTGATAAAATGACATTCCACAGAGACATAAGGCATGAGGCTACTTGGGAAAAAAGTGTTCTGGAAGGTGAATAGTAAGTGTAAAGGTCCTGTATCAGGACCCTGTTTGGATGGGAAGTTGTCAATGCTTTCATTAAGGTAATAAGGAGGTTGTATGCTGGGTAGGGGAAATAATCAGATAACCTTGAGGAAAGTGGTGAAAATTTATAATAGCTTTCATAGGGAGTGGAAAGGTATTAAAGGAAGTATAAAAAGTTTACAAAATTATCAATGAGGGCTAGAAGTCATTTTTTCCCAAAAAACTGTCAAGAACTTCAGAAAGGAAGCTCAAATGTCAAATAGTTGGAACGATCCAAGGCTACACTTCCTTCCAAGAAACTGAGAATCCACAATATCCAAAATATATAAAGAACTCATGCAACTCAATATCATAAAAACAACCTGATTAAAAAATGGGCAGAGGATCTGAATAGACATTTTTCCAAAGAAGACATACAGACGGCCAACAGACACAGGAAAAGATGCTCAACAAAACTAATCATTAGGGAAATGCAAATCGAAACCACAATGAGATAACATCTCACACCTGTCAGAATGGCTATTACCAAAAAAGATGATAAATAACAAGTGTTGGCGAGGATGCAGAGAAAAGGGAATCCTTTCTGCACTGTTGATGAGAATGTAAATTGGTACAACCACTATGGAAAACAGGATGAAAGTTCCTCAAAAAATTACAAACAGAACCACCATACGATTTAGCAATTCCACTTCAGGGTATTCATCCAATGAAAACAAAAACACTACTAGAAAAAGATATGTGCACCCCAATGTTCAGAGAAGCATTATTCACAATATCTGAGATATAGAAGCAACCTAAGTGTCTATCAACAGATGAATAAAGAAAATGTGATGTAGGAGGAAGATATCAAGCTGGCAGAGTAGGAGGACACCAAACTCATCTCCCACAATGAACATATCAAAAAAATACATCTACATGTGGAGCATCTCTCACTGAAAACAAACTGGAGACTGGCAGAAAGGCTACTCTATAACCAAGGCTGTAAAGAAAGATCCACAGGGAGTCGGGCAGGAGGGAGGAGAAGCAACAATTGGGGGAACCTGTACTCCTAACAGGGGACACAGAAGAGGAGGGTAATATCAAGGGCTCAAAGATCCACCCTGGGGAGTAAGTGGTTTGTACCACATTTTGGACACCTCAGTCCTAGAATCCAAAACCAGGAAGACAAGTCCCCTTAGTTGGTTGGAAAGCAATGGGACTTAACAGAAGAAACCAAGACTCTACTCCCGAAGAATGCATGTGCAAACTTGCTAACTCCTCGAAACAAGGCAGAGGAAGCAGACTGAAACTGCCCAGGGCTCCGGCGGGTTTCCTGCGACAAAGGTCACAGCACGTGCTCCTGCCTGCAGCAGGTGCCTGCGCCTGCCCCTCTTACTCTGTCTGGCTCAGCTCCCTCCAGGGCAATAGCTGACACTGCCAAAGAAAGTACGCACCTGGGGATGGAACCAGTCAGACCCAGCACTGCATCTGAACAGGGCGAGAGCAGACATTACTGGCACTGACAGAGAGTGGTGGATTACGAGCCATCTGGAGCTCTGATTGCTGTGTCAGGAACGTTCCAGCTCGAATGGCACTCGACACTGGGTAACCTCTCCAGGCCCTCTTGCTCCAGCGATATTCCCCCCTGGGGCAAAGGTGTCATTGCCAGGAGGGAGTATAGTACAAACTTAGAGGGAATGGAACCAGCTCAGACTGACCTTCAGGGCTTCTTGTCCAGCATCTGGGAATCCAACCCTACCCACCCACATATGGATGATGACCACTGAGCACAGGAGAAGCTCCAAGCTCACATCTGGCTCTAGCGCTAACAGCAAAAAGAAAAGCAAATTAGAAATGAGGACAGTTTAAGGGACCTCTGGACATCAGCATACTAACATTCACGTCATAGGGGTCCCAGAAGGAAAAGAAAGAAAGGGGTCAAAAATGTATTTGATGAAATTATGGCAGAAAACTTGAACCTGAAGAAAGAAACAGGTAACCAGGTAGAGGAAGCACAGAGAGTCCCAAACAAGATGAACCCACAGAGACCCACAGTAAGACACATCATAATTAAAACAGCAAAAGTTAAAGAAAGAATTCTAAAGGCAACAAGAGAAAAAGAATCACATAGAAGGGAACACCCATAAGGCTATCAGCTGGTTTTTCTGTGGAAAGTTTGTAGGCCAGAAGGGAGTGGCAGATATATTGAAAGTGCTAAAAGGGAAAAATCTACAACCTAGGTTATTCTACCCAGCGAGGTTATCATTCAGAATTGAAGGAGAAATAAAAAAAACTTCTCAGACAAGCAAAAACTAAAACAGTTCATCAGTAATAAGTGATATGTTAAAGGGTCTTTGCTAAGTGGAAAACAAAAGGTTACAAAAAGAAGAATCTATAGGAAAGGAAAAATCCCACTAGTAAAAGCAAACATATACTAAAGGCTGTGGATCAACCACTTAAATAAGCTAGTACAAATATTAAAAGACAAAAATTGTAGGGACTTCCCTGGTGGTCCAGTGGGTAAAACTCCACACTTCCAATGCAGGGGGCCCAGGTTCGATCCCTGGTCGGGGAACTAGATCCCACATACATGCCGCGACTAAGAGTTCGCATGCCGCAACTAAGGAGTCTGCATGCCGCAAAAAACGTGCCACAACGAAGATCCCATGTGCTACAACTAAGACCTGGTACGGCCTAAATAAATAAATAAATAAATAAATAAAAATAAAAATAAAAATAAAGACAAAAATTGTAAAATCAACTTTAGCTACAATAAAGAGTTAAGGGATAAACATGAAAACGTAAAATATGACTTCAAAAACAAAACATGGGGGATGGGAGTAAAAGATGTAGATCTTTTAGAATGTGCTTAAGTTTAAATGACTACCAGTTTAAAACAAATAGATATAGGTCAACATATATGAACCCAAAGGTAACCACAAATCAAAATTCTACAACAGATACACAAAAACTAGAGAGAAAAGAACATAAGAATACCACTAAAAAAAAAAAAAAATACCAAAGAAAATCATCAAATCACAAAGGAACAAACTAAAGGAAGAAAAGAACAAAGAAGAACTACAAAAACAACCAAAAAACTAAGTAACAAAATGGCAATAAGTATATACTTATCAATAATCACTTTAAACGTCAATGAACTAAATGCTCCAAAAGACACCGGGTGGCCTATTGGATTAAAAAAAAACCAAGACCCATCTATATGCTGCTTATAAGAGACTCACTTCAGAGCTAAAGATACACACAGACTGAAAGTGAGGGGAGGTAAAAAGATATTTCATGCAAATGGAAATGATAAAGTAGGGATAGCAATACACATATCAGACAAAGCAGACTTTAAAACAAAGTCGATAACAAAAGACAAAGAAGGTCATTACATAATGATATAGGGAACAATACAAGAAGAGCCTATAACATTTGTTAATATATATGGCCCTAATATAGGAGCACCTAAAGACATAAAGCAAATACTAATAGACATAAAGGAAGAAACTGATAATAATATCGATACAATAATAGTAGAGGACTTTAACACTCCACTTACATCAATGGACAGATCATCCAGAAAGAAAATCAATAAGAAAACAGTGGTCTTAAATGATACATTAGACCAGTTAGACTTAATAAATATCTAGAGGATATTCCATTCAAAAATAGAATACACATTCTTTTCAAGTGCACACGGAACATTCTACAAGATAAATCACATGCTAGGTCACAAAACAAGTCTAAACAAATTTAAGAGAACAGAAATTACAGCAAGCATTTTTTTTCTGACCCCAACAGTATCAAACTAGAAATGAATTACAGGAAGACAAATGGGAAAGACACAAACCCACAGATGTTAAACAACATGCTCCTAAAAAACCAATGCGTCAATGAAGAAATCAAAGAGGAAATCAGATAATACCATGAAACAAATGAAAATAAAAACACAGCTTTCCAAAATCTATGGGAGGCTGCAAAACCAGTTCTAAGAAGGAAGTTTATAGCAATAAAGGCCTATATCAAGAAACAAGAGAATTCTAAAATAAAAAACTAACCTGCCATCTAAAGGAATTAGGAAAAGAAGAACAAATGATACCTAAATTCAAAAGAAGGAAATAATAAACATCTGAGCAGAAATAAATGAAATAGAGATAAAAGAAACAATAGAAAAGATCAATGAACTCAAGAGCTGTTTTCTTGAAAAAATAAACAAAACTGATAAGCCTTTATTTAGCCAGGCTCATTAAGGAAAAAAAAAAAAAAGAGAGAGAGAGAGAGAGAAGACCCAAATAAACAAAATGAGAAATGAAAGAGGAGAAATTAAAACCTATATCACAGAGATTAAAAAATCATAATACAACACTACGAACAATTATATGCCAACAAATTGTACAAGCTAGAAGAAACAGATAAATTTCTAGGAACATACAATCTTCCAAGACAGAATCAGAAAGAAATAGACAATCTGAACAAACTGATCACTAGTATGAAATTGAATCAGTAATCAAAAAACTCCCAGCAAACAAAAGTCCAGGAGGTTCTGCCAGTGCAAGGCAGGCCACAAAAACTAGAGGCACTGCTGCCATGGTCAAAAAGAGGTCACCTGATCTGGAGTAGTGAACAACAACCACACCCAGAAGTCTTGTCGTTGAAATGATGATCTCAGTAATGGTTGAACAGGAAGGGCCAACAGCTCTACTAGCCTGAGATTGTGAATGTGATTGGAGAAAGCATATTCCTGACTGACGTGGCACACAAGCACAGTGGATGCAGAAGAATTGAGTTATCTGGACACTCCTAAACAACCTTGAGACTACACATATGTATAGAGGACATGTGGAAGGGCTCAGAGGAAAGTAAAAGTTTGGCAGGTATGAGAATGGCCAGAACACTGAATACACAATCCTAACACATATAGAGATCTATCTATTAGTAGAGGACAAAAGCCTTATTTGAGAACTACCTCTGTTCAATTTTGGCTGACCATTAAGATAAGAAGACATAAGGGTGATACCTAAAAAGCCAGGGTTAAAAATAAAACCAAGAATAATAAGAACAGAACAAAACTGAGCTGAGACATCAGTGGTCACACAGTTAGGAAGAAACAGATTTAGCCCAAGGAAGTTACTTTACAAAGAAGCAAACTAGCATAAAAGAACAACAACTTTCCAGGGAAAAAGAAGAATACATAAGCACACACCTAAAATTCTCAATATTTTAAAAATTTTAGACAAACACAGAAATAGGAAAGTGTACCCTATTTCAGGAAAAAAACCACAGTCAATAAAAACTGTCTCTATGTGCCAAGAGATGTTGCATGAAGCATAACAAAAGACAACAATGTAGCTACTATAAATGTGTTCAAAGAACTAGAGAAAAAGATTTTTTAAAATTCAAGGAAAGTATCAAAACAATGAATCAATAATCTCATAAGGAGAAAGAAAATACAAAAAAGAACCAAATCAAAATTTTATTTTATTTATTTATTTTTATACAGCACTTATTAGTTATCTATTTTATACAAATTAGTGTATATATGTCAATCCCAATCCAAATCAAAATTTAAAGTAGAAAAGTACAATGACTGAAATGAATAATTTAGTAGAGAAGCTCAATAGCAGATTCATGCTGGCAGAAGAAAAAAAACAATCAGTGAACCTAAATACAGATCAATAGAAATTATCCAATCTGACTAGGGAAGAAAACCAAAAGGAGACCAGGAAGAACAGATAATCCCCAAATGACTGCCTCTGGGAGGGAGAAGAATGTCCATGCTAAAGAAATGTACTTGGGGATCGTGTTCAAGTCTATTCAAGTAAGCATTCAACATCTCCCATTATATACAAACACATAAGGACAGCCAATGTTATCAGGATCTTCAGGATCTAGAAAAACGGGCAGGGCACTTGGGGTCATTGAGGTAGCCAGGGAGATCAGTCAGACCAAGAGTTGTCCAGAGTCCAGAGACAGTGGTCTCCCCAGGACACAGGCACCACTCTCACTCAATCTGCCACGTAAAGGTCTGTACCATGAGCCCTTCCTTGTTGGCCTAACAGAGGAGCAGCACCAGCCATCCAACAAATCCAAGACATGACCCTACTGGCAAGGAGAGCATCTAGGAAGGCAAAGCCATCATGTCCTTGAATCAAAGCCTAAATAAACTCTTAGGATTTGGCTTAAGTCGCAGCTTTCCTTAGAAGCTAGAGGTGTGAGTGTTTCAATCCCCCACTGCCCTGTGGAATCTAATGCAGCGCCCCCACCCCCCACCAACCCCACTTCTGGCATATTGTAGATACACTTTCTGTACCTGTGCATTCTGCTGCCGGGTGAGTAAAACTCCAAGATTGGAACAATAAGCGTGTTAATACCACATACTGTCCTTAGAAGTCTTGTGGCATTAATGGAAGGGACAGGCACAATGGTGGACATGAGATTACCCCTCCCAGAACCTCCTCCACATTGGCCTGTGTGGGAACCAGCCCAGCATATCTGTATTCCACAGAATGCCCCAGAGGGGGTCTACCTTTGCATCTCTCTCCTGCCTGCATAGCACACTGATCTTTAACATTTTCAGTAACTCAGAGACATCTCTGGGACTTTCACATAGCTCCTGTCAACATGTCGGGCCATTAACTATAAACTTGATTTTGATGCCTTGCTTTTCAAGAATAATTACCCTGTACCTAAAATGTTAGCCTATTTACTGCTTGTGCAAAAACACAACAATAACATCAATGTTCTACAATTCCTGAAAGTAAAAAAAAAAAAAAAAAAAAAAAGTATCCATCCTGAAAAACAAGAAAAATATATTGAAGAAAAAATTAACAGAGCCTCAGAGAGCTGAAGCGTACTAACCTAAAATGGAAGGCCCAGAGGAGAGAAGAAAGAAAACAGCACAAAAATATTTGAAGAAATAATGGCTGAAAAATCTCCAAATTGATGAATAACATTAGTACATACATCCAAGCAGCTCAACCAAGCTCAAACAGGGTGAATACTGAAACATAAATACCTATAGATATTATAGTCCAATTGTTGAAAACTACAGAACGAGAGAAATTCTTAAAAGGAGCAAAAGAAAAATAACATCACGTATAGCCACAACTACTGAAACCCGCGTGCCTAGAGCCCATGCTCCACAACAAGAGAAGCCACCACAATGAGAAGCCTGCGCGCCACAACGAAGAGTAGATGCCGCTCGCCACAACTAGAGAAAGCCCGTGCACAGCAACAAAGACCCAACACAGCCAAAAATAAATAAATAAATAAATTTTAAAAATAATAATAATCACTTCTTTATTAAAAAAAAAGTGGTCATCATCAAGTGATTTTTTATTTTCTCCTGTATATGTTACTTGCTTTCCAAATTTCCTTTGATGAGGGCATTATGCTAAGTTAGATAAATCAGAGAAAGACAACTACTGTATATCACTTGTACATGAAATCTAAAAAAGCTGAACTCAGACAAATAAAAGAATGGTGGTTACCAGGGGCTGGAGGGTAAGGATATTGGAGAGATACTGCTAAAGAGTGCAAACTTGCAACTATAAGATTTGAAGATCTAATGCACAGCATAGTGATTTTCAGTCAACAATACTATATTACACACTTCAAAGTTCCTAAGAGACTAGATCTTAAACGTTCTCACCACAAAAAAAGAAATGATAATTATGTGACCTGATAGAAATGTTAGCTAACACCACAGTGGTAATCATATTGCAATATATGTGTATCAAATCAGCATGCTGTACACCTTAAACTTACAAAATTTTATATGTCAACTGTATCTGAATTTAAAAATTCCCATTAATTAGAATGCTACCTTGGTATCATTTAAAAACCATATTTTTAAGATCTTAAGGCAATGTAAATTATATAGTTTATTTTTAAAAGGTGAGCAGGATATTAGATCTGCCATATTGGTTTTTGTTTTTAAAATAGGTGTTTGTGTGGGAGGGTGGAAAATGCAAAATTGATTAACAGGAAATAAATAAAGTAAGGTTCCTTGTCCAGCCTTTAAAAGTCATAGAACCCAGAGGTAAACAAATGATTGAGCAGGATGAATGTGAGCTACTGAGAAGAGAACAATGTCCGTAGCAATTATATTAAATATGTTTAGGCAGTTCAACAGCTTAACTTCATTTATTATACATGTATGATGGCTTCCAAGAAATTTATTTAAAAACAACACCATCAAGAACAAATCTAAAGCTCTTTTCTGAGCTTCCTCTTTTACTCAGGCAACCTCATTTACATACGGTTTAAGAATTAAAGTCAAAGACACTGAGTAAAGCTGGGGGAAAAAACTACTGCAATAGTACATCATCATCTTTCAGAACAAGTGGAAATTATGATTATCAAACTATGATATTTTAAAAATATCTATACTGTAACAATACATATGAACAACTAAGGTGACCAGAATTACACGGAAAAAATAGCCCTCATGTTTTTCATAGATGCTCAACAATTTTCACATCAGTTTCTATTAAAACTCACTAAATCCAACAATAGCAGAGTTTTAATTTATAAATGATCTTTATATTCCAACTCTGTCAAAATATTTTATTAAAGTCACAGGCAACTCTTTCAAAAAAGGAAAAACAAACCTCGGCTAGGCAAAGGGTAGAAACCCATCTGCTCAGAGGTGTGAGCTAGATGTAGCAAATTACATCTGCAAGCCTCACTGCAAATACTCTCTAATGAAATTCAAGATGTTGATTTTGACCCACACACCCTACACAGATTGGATCTGGCCATATTAGCGATCATCTCTCCCTTCCCATGGCAACTGAAATCAGATGACACATTTCAACAAACAGTTCCTCATTTTGAACTTTGAAGTCCAAGTTCAGTATAGAAGAAGGCTCAAATCTATAAAATGAGAACCCTTTTGTTCATCATATTGATCATCTTTGTAATGCTAAAGGGTTTTTTTTTCATTTTGTTCATACCATATTGACTAGATCACTGTATTTTGAATCTAAACAACTAGATTCAAAACTTAAGGTTTTAATAGAAATTTAGAACTCCAGAATGATAACCAAACAACACCAAAGACAAAGAGCAAGAGAAAAATAACTTCACAGGAGTTATGAATCCAAGCTAAAAATAAAAGATAAAGAAAGCTTTCACTGAAAACACGGTCTTCATAACCACCAAAGTCAAATGGTGAAATATCAAAATTTTAACTAAAAATTCAAAGTTGTTTCCCACAGTAGAATACAGACAATGAATCATTAAGCTCCATTTTTGCTTAAATTATCCTGACTTGGTTTCTGTTGTGTACAACCAAAGGATATCAAGGTATATATACATCTAAATACCATCTCTCTTTTCCGTCTTTCTCAAATATGTTTTTAAAGACACTGGAAATTTGTTATATTAATTTTTCACTTTCAGTTTAGTCCTTAAGGCACCATCATCTGACCTGCATTAACACTATTCCTCTGAAAGTACTGTGATAAGAGAAACCAATCACCCAAAATTGTCAAATCCCTTTCACACCTTTTAGTCCTCATCTTATTGGGCATCTGTGCTACATTTAAATGACTAGATCGTGTGTCTTCCATGATACTACTGCCTCATGGGTTTTTCCGTACTTACCTTACTCACAGTTTTCAACATAGATTATTTTTTTTTCCTTTTCAGCCAGTGAACATTAGTGTTTCCCCCTTTTTCTATCTGGATTATACTTATTTGCCTCTACGTAAGTGATTTCAGGTGATCACATCTTTTTTCATGGTTTTCCCTGCTATCACATCGTGTATCTCTAACAGTGATTCCTCTTTTGAGCTCTAGACCCATATATGCAACAGCTTATTAGATACATTTACCTGAATGTCCCACAAACACTCTACAGTATGTGCCAACCTAAATTCATCCTTCCTATCTTCCACACCCAAAACTAAACCTCTTTCTTTATTTGTAATCATAATATTAACCATATAAACGTCTACACAGACATCCAAGCTAGGAACCATGGAGTTATTCTACACATTTACTTCTCTTTCACTATCTATAACTAATCCAGTCACAAAGTTTTGCCAGTTTTTTTGTTAAATATTTCTCTATTCTTTCCCATTTTCTCCATCCCTATCACCACCATTCTGGGTGTGACAGTCATGTTTCCAGACAACTATATAGCTAGATGCAATATCTAATCTCCTTGCCTCCAATTTTCCTATCTTCCCCTGAGCCCATGCCCTCTCAGACTTTCACCAAATCCATCATCTACAATTATCAAAAAACATTTACTGAACAAAAATGAGTTGAACACAAAACAATAATAGTATTGGAGAAGCAGACTAGAAAGAAGCACAATCGGAAGGTGGTATAGATTTAGGTACATTGTATATCTGGTTGATCATGAATGATTAAAAATATTTATCTACATTCTGAAACCGGCAAAATGACATTGAGAGAGAAAAAAAGCATTATAAATCAAAATGAGGATGAGAACAGGAGAGGACAAAACAGCAGATAAGTAATATCACGAAATTTTTAAACATATAAATATAACAGATAAATAGCAAGTGACTGAGGCCCAGAGAGATAAACCATAAAGGATCAATCTGATTCATGACAACCATCCTTCAACAGGTTCCAATACTCAAATATGTTTGAAAAAGAGAATGCGGAATGACACTGAAACCAGGAGGACTAGTTGAAAACTGAAAGTGAACAGACCTCCAGATTCTTTCTCAATCTATGCACAGGTATAAAGATAAAGAGTAAACTACTTTTTACATGTATGCATCAAAGGGTTATACTCAAATATTTTTACAAACAACATTTAAAATGAAGAAAAAATATATACTTATGGTCTTTCAGAAGTTAATATCTACGGTTTTTTTAATGCCTGAAGAAGTTTTAAATATCTTGAAATAACCTCCTTTCCTCAAAGTAGGTTTGGCCAATGAGAATAACCAGGTGGTTAAAAAACTGAAACCTAAAGTAAAATTTAGGTTTCAATGTTGATTATATAGTCACTCTATAGTCTCCTAGGGAGTATGAAAAATAGACTTTAGAAGTTTCTATTTGATTCTAGTGCTCTCCATCTGGTATATGATATTTTTAAAAGTTGAAAATAAACTAAGATTCTAACTCAGTTCTAGAAAAAAAATCAGAGAATATAATAACATCTTATGATTTAAAGATGGAGACTTCTGTAGTTCTTAAGACATTCATAATATATTGGAAAAACAAGATAAGAATAAAACAATTTATCAAATGAAAAGGACAAACAGTTGAAGTTGGCAGGAGCGCTGCAGGAGTAAGAGGGATTTGAAATGAGTATTGAAGAGATAACAAATAGTACGGTAGTACACATCAGTCCTTTCATAAAATCCATTAAGGGGGTGCTATAATATTGTCATAACATCTTTAACCTCACTGGGGGATTCTATTTCCAGAAACAATGGTAGATTTCATTCCCTGAATGACCCTTACACTAAAAACAAATGAAAATGATGAATGTATTTATAAAATGTTTATATGTAACACATACTAAGATTAAAACTTATATTTGTTTACACACACAAACACGCACATGCACACACACAATATCTCCTTAAAATCATTAATGAGTTTCTCCAAAAAGTAAAGATTATTAATGCAAGGGAATGAGAGAAGCCAGAAACTCAGAGGTAAACAAAACAAATCGCTTGAGGCATTTCAAAACGTGAAATTGAACATCCTTGTTCACAAGTAAGGCTGATTAAAGACAAAGCCCTAGGCCAATTAGTACTGAAGAACTTAACAGGACACAAGGCTTGTATGCAAATGGCTACGATACTAATGTTAGGGTAAACTAGAAATAAAACTGCCCCATTTTTCTGCTCTCTACATGACCCAACTAAAACTCTACCAGAAAACTGAACTTTGAACAGAGTAAGAAAAATACTGATAACCACAGCCAATCCTGTAAGTTCTAACTCAAATTTTTAGTATATGAGTGGCATAAAAACCTCTAACAAGGAATTTAGTTGCAAGTGTTCCTGAACTGGTAATACTCCCAATGTATCAGAAGTAAATTCAAGTATGTATAGGAGGAATCTTTCGGCTACTCTTCAAAAAATTTCTATAGACAAATTTCCAAAGAAAATAAATAACCTCTCTCCCTATAAAAAAGAACAAAGAATGCACAAGGAATACTAGGCCTAGTAGGGAAGAGTCGGCAGGAATTAGACAATAATATAAAATAAATGATTCATGTATCAAGAAACACAAGGAAGCCTTGAAAATTATGAATAAAAAGGAGTTTTAAAAATCAATCAAAATGAAAAAAATATCATAAGTAAAAATTTAAATTTAATAAAGTGCTATAAAGTTCAGAAACAGGTAAATTAATTTATGGTTTTAGATGTCAAGATGCAGTTTGAATCTGAAGAAAGAGAGGCTCACAAGGAACTAGAGAAGATCTCCTGGGTGCTGGTAATATTTTTGATCTTGATTCAGATGTAGGCAACAGGGGTAGGTTTATTATAAAACGTATCAAGCTGTGAACTAAGAGTTCTGCAGTTTTCTATATGATATATTTGAATTCTATAAAAGTTTATTCAAAAAATTCAATGAATAACTGTTTAACAGCATATTAGACCCAGCTTTAAAAAATTAATGAAATGGAGGATCAGATTAAAGAAATTACTGAGAATGCAGGTCAGCAAGTCAAAGAGAAAAAATATAAAAGTACAAAGAAGAGACAAGAATAATACAGTAAAAATGTGAAAAATTCTAAAATATATGTAAGAAAGAATGAGGCACAGGCAGTATCTGAAGAGATTATGCCAGAAAACCTGCAGAACTCATAAAAGACACCAACACTAAAACTTTAAAACACAAAGACTTAAAAAATTCTGAAAGCTGCCAGAGAGGAAGGACAAAATACCTTCAAAGAAACACAAACTGCAAGTGGACATTGCAGATAAATATTTTCATTGTCAATAGGACAATGAAAAGCAAGAGTCAGCCCAACGTAATTTTTAATGGGTCAGACAAAAATAACTACCAACAAAGAAATTATATATCCAGCAATATATCTTTCAAAAAGGAGGGCAAAATAAAGACATTTTCAAACAAACAAAATTAAGTTTGCTAACAACATATCATCACAAAAAGGCAAAAGGAAAATGATCTGAGATAGAATAAAGGACTGAATTGTAAGAAGGAATGTCTAGTAAGGCACTAGTATAGGAGTCCACAAACATGGCCCATGACCAAATCTGACTATCAGATTTTGTAAATAAAGTTTCATAGAAACACAGTCATGTCAGTTCATTGACATATTGCCTACGGCTGCTTCTGCACTCCAAAGCAGAGTTGAGTAGTTGCAACAAGACCACGTAACTGGCAAAACTGAAAACGTTTACTATCTGGCTCCTTACTAAATAAATTTTCCAAACCCTGCCCTGATTATATATATGCAATAAATATAAGCAATTATTTTTTTTAAGTGATAACCCATTAATCCAGAGAGGATGATTGAATTAAAGTAGTTTAACACCTGTGTGTTGTTCAGGAGCAGAGTAAATAACTTGATTTAATGCATAATTTAATAAATTAAATATGCAGCTTAATATTTCTAGGACCAGAGTTGACTTTGAGGAAAGGGTGTTAATTTCTAAGATTGAAAGAAAAAATAGTTAAGGAAAAATTTCCAATCTAGTAGGAGAAAAAAGGAATTAAAATAACATATATTACAGTATAAAGGAAAAAAACTGTTATTTAAACAACTAAATAAATTCAAACAAGATAGTGAACAGATAACAGGAGAAATGGAGGATGGGAGAAATGGGAGAAAATATTTGCAAATCACATATCTAATAAGGGTCTAATATCAGAATATATAAATAACTCTTACAACTCAGCAATAAAGAGACAAATACCCAACTAAAAAGTGGGCAAAGGATTTGAAAAGGGACTTCCCTGGTGGTCCAGTGGGTAAGACTCCGTGCTCCCAATGCAGGGGGCCCGGGTTTGATCCCTGGTCAGGGAACTAGATCCTGCATACATGCTGCAACTAAGAAGTCCACATGCCACAACTAAGAGTTCGCATGCTGCCACTAAAGAGTCTGCATGCCGCAAGTAAGAAGCCTGCATGCCGCAACTGAAAATCTCGCATGCCACAACGAAGATCCCACGTGCCGCAACTAAGACCCAGTGCAGCCAAAATAAATTTTAAAATATTTTTTAAAAAAAGAAAGGATTTGAATAGAAGAAGAAAATACAGAACAAGATCTACAAATGGCCACTGAGCACATGAAAAGATGCTCAACATCATTAGACATTTTGGAAATGAAAATCAAAACCACTAGATACCACTTCCCACCCCCTGAGAAGGCTAGAATCAATAAGACAATAACAAGACAACAATAATAAGTGGTGACACAGATATGGATAAATTAATATTGTAAATCAACTATACTTCCACATGAAAATATGTGAATAAATTAGAACCTTCATTCATTGATGTGGGATTGTAAAATGGCACAGATATTTTGAAAAACAGTCTGTCAATTCCTCAAAAGCTAAGCACAGTTACCAAATGACCCAACAATTCTACTATATATATCTAATAGAAATTAAAACATATGTCCATGCAAAACAGTGTACAAGAATGATCATAGCAGCATTATTCATAATAGCCAAAAAGTGGAAACAACACAAATGTCCATCAAGTAATCAATGAATAAATAAAATGTGGTATATCCATAAAATGAATTATTCAGCCATAAAAAGGAATGAAGACATACATGCTATAACAATGGTTCTATGAAAGAAGTGAAAGATGGCTTCTTTCACGTACCACTTATAATGGTACGTGAAAGAAGCCAGTCACAAAAGACCACAAATTTTGTTATTTCATTCATATGAAATGTCTAGAATAAGCAAATTCATAGGGATAGAAAGACAAGTGGTTCATAGGGTCTGGGGGGAAGGGAGAAAGAGGAGTAAGTGCTAATGATATACCAATTCTTTTTAGGGTGATAAAACTCTTCTAAAATTTTATGGTGATGGTTGCATAAAAATTGTAAATACACTAAAAATCATCTAACTGTATACTTTAAAAGGAAGAATTTTACAATATGTGAATTTTATCATTGAGTTTTAACAAAAAGTCAAGGTACAAATCATTTTAATCTTACAAAAATTATTCCAGAGTTAAAATTTTTAAAAAAAGGAGGAAGCACTCCCAGCTCACTTTATGAGCTTTATGAGCTCACTTCACTCTAGCATATCTTTGATATGACATGTAATAGCTATTGTGATAATAAGGAATTCCCTATAACCAAAAACAAATAACAAAGAACGGCTATGTCCAATATGCTAGAGAAATTATCAAGACAAAGAGCACTTAAGAAGAACTCTAAAGAAGTTCCTTCTAACTCTCACAATTCTATGATTTTATGATAATGGTATTCATATCATTAAGTACCAACATTAATTTCTGCCAGTAAAATCATGCTTACTTTTGATAAACCTACGAAAACTAGATTTCAATGGAAATTTCAATAGAGAAAAGGAGAGAGAAATCGACATTAAGTCAAAATCAAAAATTGCAGACTGTACCTGCTTTTCAATAACAGTACTGTGGTAATCTGAACGATATCAGGATTCAGACACTTACATCCTAATAATACGAACAAGGTGTTGACCTATTTAGCACTGTCAAAAAATTTGAGGCTTGTTATTAAAATATAGATTCACATTATTTACTTTGTGACTCAAAACTTTTCCAGGTTCACACAGTTTGAAATGAATACATCAAAGTTCAAAAGGGTATGAACCTGCAACTGAAAACACTGCAACATCAGAAATCAAGTATTTACTGAAGAAAGATCCATGGCTCCAACCATCACACAATTATCTACTTTATTTAAATAAATGAGTAATCTAGAAATATATCATGCTTGCTGTAAATAATGTATTCATTTGATTATGTATTTATGATACATCCATTCGTAAGTCAAGTGGCTTAAATTAAAATCAACCTACTTATAATTCTTAGTTCAGCCTAATGCAAACATCTGAAACCAACTTTCTTCTCAAGTTAATTTTGTCTATGTTTAGCATTTCAGTGATTATACTGTATTCTATATGATCTTTTGTAGATAGTCTCCATATATATATATATATGTGTGTATATATATATATATAGTCTCCATATATATAAAAGGTGTGGCTATCAATAAACATCATCACTTAGTTCATTCACTTTGTATATCTCTCTTTGTAGATCCACTTTGTAGATCACTTAGTTCATTTCCATGCAGTTCTTTCAATGAGAAGACTGATTCAGAAATGCACTGGCATTAAAAAAAAAAAAAAGCAGTAAAACTAAAAATATCAGTATAAAATATAATAACCATAGGATAATAACCATAGGAAGACTTTTTTTAAAAAGTACCTTCTTCAAGGATGGGTCGTGGGATGACAAAAGGAATCTCCTGCAGAGGTTCCATATACTTGTGGCCAGCACTAACAATTTTTATTTGAGGCAAACAGAGAACAAGTGTTCCTGGCATGCTGGTTTGTCCATGGTACCAACTTCTTACTGTTCCAGGAATGTCACCAGATACAATTGTACTTGGGGAAGGCAAGCTATCACTTGGGATGAACACACAACAAGATTGTACTTCAAGCTAGAAAAGAAAAGCAGAATCAAAATATTTGGATCAGACTAAATTTGAGAGTAAATGTATCCTCAAACATCTAATATCTTTACCAGAATACACAGGCAAGCCAAAAAAAAGAAAATGCCCCATACTTATGTCTTTATGAGTTACTTTCACTAAAGAATACAACAAACACTTGAAAAGGTATTGTTTCTTGCTATAAATTTGATCAAAAGAGCACAGTGACATGAAATGAAAACATATCTGCCTTTCCACAGTTCTTTCCAAGAAACATGATTGAGTTAGAAAATGTGCTGGCAAAAAAAGGTGAGAAAATCCTCCTTTTTTTGCAGTTCATTACATTTTGTTAACACCAGCTAAGGCCTTAGAACGGACTAGCATTTTATTACTCTTACTTTAAAAAATAAAAAACCACAAACAGCTATTTCTATGTGAATTTCTCCCTTACTTCACATACTGAAATTTAAGAAAAGAATATTTTAAATGTTCAGATTACATCTCTAGACAAACATTAAAGGAGAACATGTTTATAACATATAGTAATGAAGAAAATTCAGGAGACTTAAAAATCAGAGTGCTATTCCCTACTTTTATCATACTTCGACTTATTACCTAAATTATGATTTCATGTGAAATTTTTATGTTCCCCTATCCCCAGTGTAGTTACTTAGGTTGCCAGACCCTAACAGAGTTAAAGTAAGACTAAGCAAGACCAAATAAAAAATTGAATACATCATGAGTTTTTAATTCAAAAGCAATGTAAGTTAAAGCCTATTAGTCTTAGGTGACTCTCTTACAAGGTAATATTCTGTACCTGGTTAGTAAACTGCCCAAACAGCCTACCATACTTAAATTATTTTTAAGAAAATACAAAATAAAACCTTTAATTTTCTATAAAATATTTGGCTTACAAAGGTATTATCTAATAAAAACTAAAATTTGTTTGCTTGAAAAATGTTTGGATAGTCTAGCAACTTAAAATAACAAAGAGATCATATTTTATAAAACATAACTAAGAATAAAGTAATATTCCTTCTCTTGGGGTTAATATATTCCTTAGTGAGAGCATGATATGTAACAGCACTGGAATTCCTTGATATGATAAATAATTTGCCAGTCTTACAAATTAAGTACACTTACTCATCTTCCCTTCAATATTTCTGTGCATGGACAAACTGATGAACTCAGTGAAGAAAAATATAAGTAAAATTTTGCAAAAAAAAAAGTACATTGGTTCATGAAGTATGAGATTTTTTTAATTTTAGAATTTTATCTTGTAGCTTAGATAATTTAAGCATGTATATGGTTAAGTAGTTCATTGTCGATTTAAGATCACAACATTGTTAACTTCTGAAATAGAAGTGAATATTGTCTCAGATGTATTACATTTATGTTTTAAAATATAGAACAATGCATTAGTGATGTTAAAGTGCACAAGTTAAAGTGGTACCCTGACAGCATATTCTCCTATATTAATTATGGTTTTAAGGTCAAACAATGAAGGGTCAGTGTTTAACACTTTATGTTAGATTTTGAAAAATATTTATTTATTTATTTAATTTATTTGGCTGTGCCGGGTCTCAGTTGCGGCACGTGGGATCTTCATTGTGGCACGCGGGATCTTCATTGCAGCATGTGATATCTTTTAGTTGCGGCATACGAACTCTTAGTTGCGGCACGTGGGATCTAGTTCCCTGACCGGCAATCAAACCTGGGCCCCTTGCATTGGGAGTACGGAGGCTTAGCCACTGGACCACCAGGGAAGTCCCTGTGTTAAATATTGATGCTATGTTGAAAAACGCTTCCAACAATGTGAGATAATTAGTTTAATATGCCGCCATACACAGATTTATACATAGATGTCCTGAGAAACAAATTTAAATTGTGCCAAAATCACAATATATTCCAAATTTCCACTAATTTGGAAATAAATTATTTAATCAAATTAAAACAACCCAAGCAATGCATACAGAGTCAACAGTATGTTAGCCTGACATACATAACAACTGTAAAAAATAAACTTTCTAAAAAATGATGTATATTGTGGGGATTCTTTTAATGATAAGAACTAAAACATATACATAATCCAAATTGTTCAAACTTATTATAATGTTACATCTATTATGTATACTAAAGCTATCACATAAATCTTTTTACACTCTTAAAATAACTGTTAAACTGTATGTCTAAAATTGTGGTTTTAATGTAAAATGTTGAGTGATTTATATAAGTGAATACAAATCTGCAGCAGTAAATTTTGTATTAATGTAAGGATCTGACAATCCTAGGGAAAGAAAATGAAGTAATCTGCCAGTAAGAAGTCCTCAAACCGGGGGTCAGATCATGTTCATGGAAACCATCTGGTTGGGACCCTCTGAGCCACACCAAACACAAATGATCTTTTAAAAAAATATCCTATTCATTAATGCATCACAGCTGCACTGAGTGTTACTTCATTTTTCCATGGCAACATCCTTTCTGTTTCAAGGATCTTATTTCAGTTTTGGTAGCAACATGTTCTTTTGCCAATATTGAACACATTCATGTGTTAAAGTGAAGGGATTATTACAAATTCTTGAAGTAGAACCACCTCTATTTTGATTCCTATTAGGTCAAGAGGGCTACATATCTAAGTATCATATGCCGAGGATAAACCAATAAAGTAGAAATTATTCGGTATTATTTTAATAAATGAAATGATTGTCATGCATTTTTTCTTAAGTTCCAAGTTCCGTTTTTTCTGAAGTTTCAAGTGCTGTTTGAAAAGATATATGCCATTTGTACCCCCATCCTCCATAAGTAAGATTTGGTAAACTTTGATTTTTCTAATTTGTGTGCTCTATAACTGTGACCATAACTCAGTTAAAAAGAAGAGACTAAGACAGGTTTCATTTACACATTAACCTAATATAAGCATTTTAATTAGCCCACTGTCCATTATATGAATAACTTTATATAAATGTTTTAAAATGTCACACCATATTTTCTGCCCTTTTAAATAATGCTCCTATTTCCCAAATAACGTTTTCCTTTCTTCAAAACTTGAAACTTGGACTTCCCTCGTGGCACAGTGGTTAAGAATCCGCCTGCCTATGCAGGGGACATAGGTTCGATTTCTGGTCCGGGAAGATACCACATGCTGCGGAGCAAGTAAGCCTGTGCGCCACAACTACTGAGCCTGCGCTCTAGAGCCCGCGAGCCACAACTACTGAGCCCGCATGCCACAACTACTGAAGCCCACACACCTAGAGCCAATGCTCCACAACAAGAGAAGCCACCGCAATGAGAAGTCCGCACACCGCAACAAAGAGTAGCCCCCGCTCACCACAAGTAGAGAAAGCCCGTGCACAGCAACGAAGACCTGACGCAGCCATAAATAAATAAATAAATAAATTTACTCAAAAAAAAAAAAAACCCTTGAAACTTTAGTGATAATTATAGTTAGAAAATTTCTACAGAATGAAATGTTCTCTGCATGAATGTATTTTACTCCTCAGGAAACAGTTTCAAGTAAAAAATAAAAGTGAAGAAACATTGCAAGTTGTATTTTCATTCAATTTTTCTTTCTTTTATTCATGCATTCTTTAACATCCACCATTAACTGAGCTGGAAGTCAGGAAAACAGAGACAAAAGACATAGTCCCAGCATTTAAGAAACTTGAAACAAGAGGATTTTAAAATACTAATAGCCTTACATAATTTTCACTAGAGCATAATAAAGTCTATAATGTCAGACACTGTGCTTATTTTGTTCATGCTACAGTCTCAGTTCATAGTACAGCACCTAGCATATACTAGGTATTAAATAATTGTTAAATAAGTGAACACAATTATTTTTATTAGCACCAGATATTGATGTTAATTAAAATAATTGTTTAATGCATGTTGTTCATCATTTCATTTCACAGAGACACCTAGTAATTAATAAAATTGACTTGTCAGCCAGATGGGTTCATCTCCAGCTGTGGAACCTTTGACAAGTTATTTAGTCTCTCCATGACTTCAGTTTCTTCATCTGTAAAGGGGGGAAATCAGCTTTGATATAAAGATGTAACATATTAACTGCCACCTAAATGTTCGCTAAATAAACAAAGCCAATGAACATACACTAAATATCTACTATACACTAGATCCATATATTAGTTCTCATGGATTTATAAAAGATGTTCACAATCCTTTTATTTTAAAATGCTGTTGCTTATGGTTTAGCTATCTATGCATACAGAGGCCAACAAAGTAAGTAGTATTATATCTGCACTATGAAACATAAATAAGCTACAGCCCAAATTGTTTTCTTATTCTATAAATTCTCAATACATTATGAAAATATTTGGGATATCTTCCCATTTCGTAGAAATCTAAATATACACAATTTAGGGCATTAGTTAAAAACCTCAAAAGTGCACCTTGTCTTCTTTTCCACAGTGAGTGTTACAAATCTCCACACTTTTCCCATAGATACTTGTCAAGGGAAGACATGAAAAAAATTCCTAGATTTGTATTCCAGACTTCCTCTTTCTAACAAACTACCAGGCAACTGCTGTCACTTTCTCAATGCCTATAAATAAAAATATAGCCCTGTGTGCAAATTTTAAGTATTAAAGGAAATAATTACTTTCATAATTAATGTGATTGACAACTGATGTGTCTAGCCTGAAATGTCTTATCTCATCCTGGAGATAAGCCAGGAAGTTCACTGGACTTGAGAACATTAAGTGTATCGTGCAATAACTGCATCACTGGTCATACGCTATATATAACTTTCTGGGAGAAAAAATTCAATTGCTCTAGCTTAACTGGCTTATGTTGCTTGAGAAACTTTGACATTCTCACCAAAATCTCACAGAACGTGGAAAGTCATTCCCTAAAAGGAATAAAAGGTTATTAGCAAAAAGAAGGAGATCAGGATGCTTTGTATGGAAAATAAAGTGTCCATTACACTATACTGTCCACAGTCAGAAGACTTAAGAAACTAAATAAAAACACCCAGGAAATGCCATAGGACAGCAACATGATCTTCAATGTAAAAGACAAAAAGACTTGAGTTTGGCAAAAACCAGGGTAATGTTCTCCTTTATTAGTGAATTCTAGGCCAGAGTACTTCTATTTTGTCAATCGCTTGCCATTGCCAATTATGTGGTTCTGGAATAAAAAATGTAATAGACAGGAGCTTTGCTGATGAGCAGACGGATAAAAATTGCAGAAACAATGAGTTTATGCTAATCTGTGGTGAAAAGGACCCCCCCCCAAACCAAATTCATATTAAAAAATTGTTCAGCACTACATTTAGCACTATAAAACAATCCAATAACAATTAAGTATGCAAGTTCTTTTTCCCACTGAAAAACAAATAGGTTATCACAAATATTGTTGATGTCTTAATGCAATGTACGTCTTTCTAAAATAAGTAAAAAAGTTCATGGGCTTAGCAAATATCAACTTTGGCTCCAAAATCAACTTTCCAGAAACTCTGATTCCAAGCACATTTACTTGCTCAAACTTTCATTAAAAGAATAATCCTTAGATGGCTTTAAGTTATGATGTTTTGTTTAATCTGATGACAACTTCAGGGTTTTCTTTTTTATACTTTGGCTCATAAAACGTCTTGGACAATGGACACAACTTTTTAAAAAACTCAGTTTTAGGGCCTAGATTTTGATCACTGAATCAGAATCTAGTTTTATTTTTGAACTTTTTCAGAATATACTAACATTCGGAAATGTATAATACAGGCCTGGGACTAGGAGTGAGGCAAGCAAGGTGCCTTGATCATTTTCAAAATAATCTATACAAATACATATAATTTAGTACTCCCATAATTAAATGTTAATTTATACACAATAAGCTTAGTCAACTGAGGAACAACAGACTAAACTGTACACTTAAAAAAATGGTTAAGGTAAATGTTACATGTGTATTTAGCCAAAATAAAAAATAAAAAAAAAAGAAAGAAGGAAAAAAAAGAGCAACATCAGTATCTTTACTTATAACTAATCCATAATGACATAAAAGATTAAGTTCATTGTTCGTGATAAAGCTAATGAAGGCACTGCATCATTACAAAACAAGCAAAAGAACCAAAAGAATTACATAAGAACATTAGAATTGGAAATATCTTAAACATTACTTAATCTAGCCATTTCATATTACAGATAAACAAAGTTAAGCCCAGAGTTAACATCCAGAATCTGATAGTGCTGAACAATGGCTCCTTGAAATTCTATACATCCTTGGCTTCCTTGAACTCTCTGACCTTTCCTTCTACATTTCTGATGATTCCTTTAGGGTTTGCTTCAAGGATACTTTCTCTTATACTGACTACTTTGGAAATGGTATTTGCTTGGCCCACTGCTCTTTCAACTTAACATACTTTTCTGAATTCTCCTAGTTATAACCATCTGTAGATGATTTCCAAAATTATATTTCTTCCTTAAACTCCAGATATGAATATTCAGTCTAAGAGATACCTGGATATCTCACAGGCATTTCAAATACATGTGTAAATTCAAACTCCCAATTTGCTGCTAACCTTGAAAAGCTGCTTCTCCTATCATGTAATGGCATCACTATCTACCCAGATCAGAACCTGGAATGCCAATTAAGACTCCCTCCTTTCTCTTATTCTCCAAATCCATAAGTCACTAGGTTCTGGTGACTTTACCTTAAGTCTCTCAGGGTTTGCTGTCTAACTTTCCCTATCATCTAGCGTTTTGAAACCATTGTTTAATATACTTTATCCATTTTTTGGTTGTTTCAGGCAGCAAGATAAATCTGGTCCCTGTTACTTCATCCTGGGCAGAGGAGGATGTTCGCCAGAATATCTTATGTTGTGGAATATTCATGTGTTTACTTATTGGCTTACAAATATCATAACAATCTCATATTGCTTGGAATCTTAAATTGGAAGATTTTCCTAGAGCCGTCAAATTATCAGGTAACCTAATACTAGCTTTCTTAGTCCCTGTTACAACGACTTCTCAAAACGATATCAAAAATGGGTAATTACACTAAATTAGTCCATTTTTTTTTAATGGAATGGGTAAAGGGAATGAGGTTATTTTGGATACAATTACTTATATCATCATGAAATAATATTTAGAACCAAAGTAAACTTCAAACAGCTATATATTCTTTATAGCTATTATATTCTGGAGAATGCTATAAAGTCATCTAATTCTATAAATCAATAAATACTAATCTGAGAGAGTATCCAAATTCACCATGAACCTGGCAGAGCATGCCCTAGGTATCCTTTCAGTAAATGACATTTACCTTGACATCTCCATTTTTCTTTTGGATCATAAGAGTTTTCTAAGGGATCTAAGAGACACTCCCCACAAAATGCTTCATAGAATGGTTCTTTGCCTTTATACTGCTAGACCAACAGAACTGTTATATTTCTTTTGTCTCCTCAGCATCTAGCATGATCTATAACAAATGTTAAGTGCTGAATGTGAGAATGAATGAAAGAAAAATGGAGGGAAAGAGCATTCTATAATGTATTACTAGGCAACTAGCTGTTTTAAAAAATAAACAAGTTTATACTAGGGTACTAAAAGGTTAACATGCTTATGATCGTTAAGTAAATACTTATATTCCAACAGAAATTTTTGGGAAATACAATGTTTAACAGAAAGGATATAAGAACTTTCATAAAGTGAAGTAGGACATATTAAAGAGCAATAGGGCCTTGGAGCCAATCCTCAAATTATATTCCACCTCTTCATCAACTCCAGAGCTACATTTCTGAGGAAAGTACAAGATAATTAATATTAAAAAGACACATAAAGTCCAAGAGATCTGTTACAGTCCCACTATAGTAGAACTTCTATTTCTATATATATATATATTGCATATACATATTTCATACATATGAAATGAATACTATATAAGCTTATTTTGGTATCAAAGCAGTTTCACTAGAATAGAGGAAGAAAACTGAGCAAAAAAAGAAAGGAGCTGTGTTGCCAGGAAAAGAAAGCTGTAGATGAGAGTCAAAAGAAAGCAAATTTTTGTAGTAGCACAGACATCAAAATTTAAGAGATATGTCCATGAAAATCTATTACACACTAAATAAGTCTCAGAAAAGACACAAAGAAAACATACCTTTCCTACCACAGTTTTTGGTCCCAGTTTAATGAAATCAAAATACAACTAACTTCTGAATACAACTGGCTTAAAGTACAGTGCTAACGAAAAAAATGACATGTAAGGTAAAGTGCTAGAAAGAGATCTAATAATATTTGGATTATTCCTTTCTTCCATGAAATATTATTTGTGTCAAACTATAATTTAGAACCTCAGATTGAATTATAATCAGATGAGTTCACTGTTATTTATATAATAATTATAGTAGAAATATGTGCTCAAACTAGTTACTCGTCTTCTTAACTTACTAATCACTTTAGCATTTACATTTATTGACTACTAAATACACCATAGATTACTCTCTCTAGAAGATTACAAAATAATACATAACAAGAGGATGGGTATTACTCATCAGGGAAAAAACATTTATTTTATTGGTGATTTAAATAGTAGAAACAGAATGTGTTAAAACAGTGCAATTAGAGGACCACATAAAGGTCAGTAAGGCATTATGTAGAAACACAAGAAATAAGAAAGACTTCTTAAGTTTATTTTTTTATGACCACAGACTGGAGTAAGCTAAGAATGCAGATTGAGGTTGACCAAATTGAGAAAAAGAATAAAACTGAGATAAGGTTGCCCATGTACCATCCTCATTCCCATCAGTAATATATGTCCCTTGAGATTAAAGATCTTATCATAAGAGAAGCTACATATAATTAAGTGAATAAATATAAATAGCTACCAGGAGCAAAACCACACATGGTCTAGTTAGCTCTATCATGTGGCATGGGTAAATGTCTATACAAGGACTTAGTGATATACAATGGAAGAGATCATAAGGAGATAGTCTTTATTATAGATTAAAGAAAGTAACATTGAATATAAATGTTCAGCAATATCTTAAGAACACTGTCTGTTTTCTGCTTCTACAATCAATCTCAAACAATGTAAAGGCACTAAATGTTTCCTGCATTCATGTTGTCTCACCTTCCTATCTCACGCCACCAATGCATCAAAGGAACCTCTAGAGGAGGAACACAGGTAAGTCAACACGAGGAGTTATTAGGATAATATTAACAGCAAAGGCCTCATGCTGGCAGAGATTGCTAAGACATAGCTGATGTCTGTGAAAAAGTCAACAACAAAAGAATGACAAAAACACTTTCTCTCTCCCCCCTCTTCTCTTAATTTTATATAAGCAGCATGCTCAGAAAAGAGAGGCTGTAAAAGATTGTCAAAACCCAGGTTACTGGCTCTTGTATTAAATAGTATTTCAAATACAGATGACCCTTGAACAAAACAAGGATTAGGGTCACTGAACCCTCGCAGCAGAAAATCCAGATATAACTTTACAGTCCACCCTTTGTATTCACTGTTCTGAATCCACGGGTTCAACCAACCACGGACCATGTAGTACTGAAGTATTGAAAAAAATCCACATATAAGTGGATCTGCACTGTTCAAACCCATGTTGTTCAAGGATCAACTGTAATCATATTTACATGATGATATTAGGGAACTGGAGATGTTTTTAGATATATTTCTAAAAAGTGATTTAATAAGGTTTTGTTATAGTAATCAGACTATATTATAGCTATGCATAGGTGTTTGTATCACTTTTCTATACTGCATAACAAATTACCACAAATGTAGCAGCTAAAAACAGCACATATTTGTTATCTTGCAGTTTAGGTGGGTGAAGCATCCTGGTTTAATTTTAGAGATCATCTACCTTGTTCTTTCTTGTTCATAAGGTGGGAGCAACATTCTTTTGCAATTTTCTACATCTTAAACAGAAATGAAAGGCCCCAGTACTTAGATATTACTGTCTGGTACACATAAAATTCTATAAAGATGCCTCTGTTATCAGTCTTTCATATCTCATTTCAAAGAGGAAAAAAAATCTACACAAAAACTGAAAAACTGTTGAGTTACCCTTACCTAATTCCTACGAAATGAGATAAGCATTTAATTGTGTATTTTCATCAGTTAAAACATGATCTGGAAGAAGTGTAATTCAGTAAGATTAAATTATGTGTACTTAAAAGTGAAAATAAGTGAGAAGAAAATTTAATAACAATAAAATAGATAGTTACAATTTTCATATTTGGTTTGTAATTACGTAGGAAAAATAATTAGATAACCCTTTCATTTTAATTCCAACTAAGTTTTTTATTTCAGTACTGAGATAAGAATGTTATTGGTATATTGACCATTTAAAATATTTCAAATAATGCTTAAAAGAAACAAAAAGTAAAATGAATTATTTTTTTTAATTCAAATAACATTTCAAAATTTGTGTAATTTTATAACTTTATCAGGAAGAGCATGTGTTTCATATCATTTTATTAATAATATGCAAAGTGCACCAATAGTTTTCATTTAAATTATGAAAATGAGATGGTATACATGAGTGTCACCAGTGAGAAAATTTTTACCAATATTAAAGGTATTAAAAATTAAAAGGAATCATAAAAATTAAAACCATGATATCCTAACTTTCATTTTACCTGCAGTGTGAGACCCTTTACTGCATTCCATACTACTCCAATAAACTCTTTCATTCTTTCTTCAGGACTTCTACAGCCTTCAGCTATATTCAGCATGGCTTTCACAGGAACTGACAATGGTCTGGATTCTAAGAATAAGAATAGCTAGAGTTATTTAACATAAATGTACCTTATAGTTTCACATAAACATACAGAAAATACTTCCAATATTATTTCTTTCCTTGTTTAAAATTAAAACTTCTATATGAGATTATAAAATATCATATTAGATCATTTTATCTTAAAGAATTACTGATTTTTACAATTATTCAATACCAAGCAAACCTAATCTGTTAAAACTCAAGAGAGTGTTGATGGCTCTTGTCAGGGATTGATAATTGGGAGGTAGGTTTGTGGAGCAATGGTAATGTTCTATTTTTTTAATACATGGATGTGTTTACATTGTGAAAATTTATTAAACTGTAACCTAACAATCTGTTCGTTTCTCAGCATGAAGTTAATACATCAATAAAAATCTTACTTGATGAAAAAGAAAATTCAACTACAAAGCACTTGCTTCATCCAAAATTGATACAAAATGTATCTTCCTGTATATGAATTTTCCTGATAACAAAAGCTTACTCATAGTATCTCTCCATTTTTTTTCTTTTTTTCTTTTTTTTTGATGGTAACCAAAAGAAGCATTGATCACATAAAAGGCAGTTATATGTTATGAAAAATTTTGTTCATCTAAAATAAAGAACTTAGAGAACTTTGACAATTTTTATAATGTAAATTTCAGAAGTTAAATAATTATTTATAACAATATATTACATCTGGACAGATCCATATGTATTTATATATTTTAAGTTAATGCAAACATATAATTTATAGGTGCTATTTTAAATACCATAAAATAAATAAATCAGATCTTGCTTTTCAAGACTTTTACTAAGTTAAGTTTGATGATCATAGGACGGTCTCCAAAGTAACTGCTACCATATCACCACTATGAGAATGACAATTGCTGTATCTAGGCATACTTTCCCCCTCCTCTCAATTTGGGTCACATATTTGCAGATTTACAATATCTTAACGGCATGGAGCATAAACCTTTTATTCTCATAATCCCACAGTCTACCACATTATACATATTAGAAATTCAAAAAATGTTTGTTTAAAAGAAACAAAAACAGTTTGAGAGAGACCCATGGAGCTGGAAGCAGAGCATTCTAGGCAGATGGAACAACAATGTGAAGGCCCAGGATGGGAGTGTACTTAGGATTTTCAAGCAACAGTATAAAAGCAAGGATGGCTAGAACAGAGTAAGAGAGAAGTGGGAGACAAGGTCAGAGCTATCAACAGAGACCAAACCATACAGGGCTTACATAGGCCATGGTAAGGAGGCTGGGTTTACTTTGAGGGAGCCAGAATATGAAGATGGATTCTAAATACATTCATGAAATTAATGGACATATTTTGAGAGAATTTCTCTAGCTACCGTGCAGAAAACTGTCTACATAGATCAAGTATTAAAACAGGAAGACAAGTCGTGAGACATGGTAGTAGCAATGGAGGTAGGAAGAAACAGTGAATTCCTGTATCCATTTCCAAGATACAGCCAACACGATTTACTGATGGACTAGAAGTTCAGTAAGAGAGAAAAGCAAACCAAGGACGCCGCCAAGGCTGTACATCTGATCAAACGGAAGAATGGAGCTGCACGGGAGGAGAATCAAGAGGAAAAGAAATTTAGTTTTAGAACGGTCATGTTGAGGTTTTCATTACATGTTCAGATGAAGATATCCAAGTAGCATGTGGATAAACAACAACAAAAAATGGAAAAGAATATGAACAGATAATTCATAGAAAAATATAATTTAGCCAATAAACTTATTAAGAGAAGCTCAACTTTGCTAACAATGAAAAATTAAGGCAACAAACAGATATCCTTTTCAACTGTCATTTGGCAAACATTTTAAAGAGTTAGTTTGTATTTTTAAAAATCTGACATTATCTAAGCTCCTTGTTAGAATGTTTCGTATACAGGGAATATAAATAAGTATAGTCCACAGAGTGGAATTACAAGACAGGACATTTTGTATTTATCAAAATTTAAACATGCAAGTTTTTATAAAAAATAATCTCATTTCTAAGACCCTATGCTACAGAAATACTAAAACATATGAGACATGCATACCAACAATTTATAAAAATGTTTAGTATCAGCAGTATTATTTGAAATAGCGAAACAGAGGGAGGGAGGGAGGGGTAAGGGGAGAAAGAAAGTGCTAAGCAACTTATCTGTCCATCAAAAAGGAAATGGTTAAATTAACTTTGAAATACCTGTCATAAGGATGGTAATTCAATCAATTAAAAATGAGGAACAGTTAAACATATGACAGAAATCATATTTTTGATATCTTATGAAGTGAAAAAAAAAATATATATATATATATATATGTGTGTAGTATAATCCAAATATGTTTTTAAAACAGTATGTGAGTTTGAGCATGTATTTGTCTATCTCATACATAGAAAGAGTTATAGAAGGGTAAAATACAAACCCTTGACAGAGGTTACCTCTGAGGACAGTATAAAATGGAATTGATGAGGGGTAAGGGGGAGGAGGTGTTTAACTTTTCACTGTATATTTCAGAATTAATGTTTTACAACAATGAATTACCTATTATAATTTTTAAAATAAAACACACTTTAATTTACTTTCCATTTACTTGGACTTCATTGTTATTCTTTTATATTTTAGCAGTTATGAGAAGAAAATGGCTACATAAACTTATTACAGAACTCTGCCAATTTAACTAACTAATTTAAATGTAGATCAACCACATAAAAGCCACAGCTGTTTAGAGAAGCTTTATTCATAATCGCCAAAACTTGGAAGCAACCAAGATGTCCTTCAGTAGGTGAACTGCTAGAAAAAATGTGGTACATCTAGAAAATGGAGTATTACACATCACTTAATAGAAATGAGCCATAAAAACACATGGAGGAAAGTTAAATGCATATTACTAAGTGAAAGAAGCCCATCTGAAAAGGCTGCATACTGTATGATTCCAAATATATGACATTCTGGAAAAGGCAAAACTATGGAGACAATAGTTAGGAAGGACAGAGGAGCAACAACAGGCAGAGCACAGAGAATTTTTAGGGCAGTGAAACTACTCTGTATGTCACTAGGACGGAGGGTACATGTTATTATACATTTGTCCAAACTGAAGGAACGTATAACACCATGAGTGAACCCTAATGAAAACTATGGACTTTGGGTGATAATGATGGATCAATATAAATTCATCAACTATAACAATGTACCACCTTGGTGGGGGATTTTGATAATGAGGGTGACTATGCATGTGTAGGGGCAGGGAATATGTGAGAAATCTCTGAACCTTCCCCTCAATTTAAATGTGAGCCTAAAACTGCTCTAGAAAATAAATTCTATAAATATATATTTTTTAAATGCAGACAAAATTTTTGTTTATTATTGGTTGCGTCGGGTCTTCATTGCAGCACGCGGGGTCTTCATTGAGGCATGAGGGCTTCTCTCTAGTTGTGGTATCAGGGTTTTCTCTCTCTAGTTGTGGCGCGTGGGGTCCAGAGAGTGTGGGCTCTGTAGTTTTCGGCACGTGGGACCTTCGCTGAGGCGCACGAGCTCAGTAGCTGCAGGATGCGGGCTTAGTTGCCCCGCGGCATGTGGGATCTTAGTTCTCTGACCAGGGATCGAACCCACATCCCCTACATTGGAAGGCGGATTCTTTACCACTGGACCACCAGGGGAGTCCCAAGACCAAATTTTAAAACTCTTTGAAACCATGGATACCAAAGGTTTCCACAAAAGTTGCTTATGGTCAAATTTTAAAATCTACTGATACAGAATATTAGTGTTGTATAAATAATGTTATCACAGTCTGAAAATAAGTCCATCTAATAAATGATAATATTATCAAGCAGATGGGGCACCATTACCTGATTGCTAAGTAATATTTCAAGTCACTATTAACCAAAAAAGCCACACGTTTATTGTAAATGCTGAATTTGCTGATAGAATGATTTAAGAAGTTAAAGGAGGTGCTGAAATCTATATGTGGCTTAAAAGTGCTTTCCAAAAAGCAATGAAAAACACAGTCAGTTTAAAATTCTCATTAAATAGCATGATCTGGCCATTAGAAGTGTAAAAGCACACTATTTTGGATATACTAATTTTCTTTTTTTTAAACATCTTTATTGGAGTATAATTGCTTTACAATGGTGTTTTAGTTTCTGCTTTATAACAAAGTGAATTAGTTATGCATATACATATATCCCCATATCTCCTCCCTCTTGCATCTCCCTCCTACCCTCCCTATCCCACCCCTCTAGGTGGTCACAAAGCACCAAGCTGATCTCCCTGTGCTATGCGGCTGCTTCCCACTAGCTCTCTATTTTACATTTGGTAGTGTATATATGTCCATGTCACTCTCTCACTTCGTCCCAGCTTACCCTTCCCCCTCCCCGTGTCCTCAAGCCCATTCTCTGCGTCTGCATCTTTATTCCTGTCCTGCCCCTAGGTTCTTCAGAACCATTTTTTTTTTCTTAGATTCCTGGATATACTAATTTTCAATCCATCATATTATCTAAAAGACAATAGGAAGACAAGTTTGTTTTTTAAAAAGAGAAAAATTTTTTTTCTGTAATCATGTATATTTCACAGGTAGCACATGTATACTCCATAAAACTGCCAATCTTGAGCCATACTTTATTTAACCGAAACTTCTGTAACATCTACTACATGCCAGGGACTGCTATAAGCGCTTTACAAATATTCACCAATTTAAACCTCATAACAACTCCATGAGGAAGACACTATTATTTACTCTTATTATCACCATTTTCAGATAAGGAAACTGATCACAGAGAGGTTAAGTAACCTATCCTAAGTCACCCAGCTGATAAGCGGCAAAACAGTAATAAGAAACTAAGCAGTCTAATTCCAAAGTCCAGGCTTTTTAACTACTATGCTATGATACCTCTTCTGTTTTTTCATACCTTGTGCAATGGCTTCCATTTCTACCAAATACATAATAAATGTATATTTCTACTAAGGATCTTGGTACTGCAAATAGTTCAGAAAATATATTTGTTCATTCTCACTGGAGCTATATAAACCCTACATTTAAGATTGTACTCTGATATCCATTACACTTCTTGTTTTCAACAATAAATAAGGTAATTTTGAGACCCAGACTTTACTGGTTAAAATAATCACTTCTTAGGCATGTATCATCCAACTTGGTACAATATTATTCCTTCATTTCTATGCCATGCAAAAAGTACCACACTTAAAGTCAACTTATGGTTTCAGCTGTGCCATTTGCCATATGGCTTTGGGAAAGCAATTTAATCTAAGTGTCAGAAGTTAATAATAATTATGTCCAATGTCAAGAATACTGTTCACGTTAAATGTTGTAATGTATGTTAAAAAGTTCATTAAAGTACTTTAAATACAGAGAATAATGATGATTAAAAATTAATTGATTATAAGATATAGAAAAGAACTTGAAGGTTACCAGATCTGAAACAAAATGACTTCTTTTCTATCACAATCAACCTATTGTTTTAGTTCTACCTTAAATGCCATTTCCTGAGAAATGGTCGCTGAATTCCCCAAATTAGATTTGGCCCTTCCTCTATAATCTCATAATTTCCCAAAGTACTTAGCACAGAGCTAAGAACACTGAAAGAACTCAAAGTTATACTTACTGATTATCTGACTAAAGATAAAAATTTACCTCAATATCTCAGGTTGTACCTGGACTATTATCATAGTTAAATATTTTTAAATATACGTAAATTTCTGATGTAGCAGGAATATCCTGAAAGACTATGTGTACCAATCTGAAGTGTACCACAAGCTGCTACCTTCTCCCAAATATTCAATAAATATCCCTGGGAAATCTGGGAACAGATTTGAAAAGTTACAGGACGTCAATTTAAATCAATTAAAGGACAGAAGGTAAATAATGTTAAGGAACGTGATTATTAAGCCCCTAAATAAAAATAACAAAAGAAAAACAATTTATTCATTCATGCAACAATTATTTACTGTTTGCTCAATGCCAGAAAAGCTGTTAGATTCTGGGAATACAAAAGTATATTAGTCAAATACAGCCCTTGACATACACTCTGGATGAAGAGACAGAAAACAAAAGAAGGGAAAACTATGATGAACATTATGAGGACAGAAAAGAGGTGCTATGGTAGGGTATCTCTGAGGAGTGGCACAGACCTATTTTAGAAAGACTGAAAAGGAAAGCTTCCTTTACTGAGAGGATAACATTTAAATAAAAACTCAGAGTATCAGAGTATGAAAAGTACATAGTTATGAAAAGAGCAATGGAAACAGAGACAGAATATGCAAAAGATCCCAAGCAAGAAAAAGCATGCAGTGTTTGAAGGAATGAAAGAGGATCAATGTAACAAAATATGACAAAAGATGGAATGGAAGAACCCAACAGAGACTAGGTCAGGTCAAACTATGTAAGCCTTGGTAAGGAGTTTGGATTTTATCTTAAGTGCAATAGGAAGTCACAAAAGCATTTCAAGTAGGGAATAAAATGATCCAATTTAGATTTTTAATAACATGACTCTTGCTGTCATCTAGACAATTGATGATGAGATGATCTGGAAACAACACCCGTGAGACTAATTAGGACACCACACTTTATTGTGTATAAATTATACAGTTCTGACTAGGGAAGCAACATACAAACAGATTGAAACAAAAAGACTCAAGATATAACTTGGAGGCAGAAGGGACAGGAGGAGGAGACACTAAGGATGAGTCCTGGGTTTCGGCCTTGAGCAACGTGGTCAACAGTGGTAGGGGAAGGTACAGAGTTGTACAGATTTGATACATGTTAGGCTTTAGGGGCCTGTAAGATACACAGAGATGTCTAGGCAACTGAATGTGAGACACCATTAAAAAAAGAAGAAGAAAAGAAGAAAAAATAAATAAAAGACTGGTATAATAAAGCAAGCCAGTTAAAACAGATGTAAAATAGAAAGATCATCAGTGTGAAATACATGTTATTATGTAGGCATGAATGGAAATACTGGGTTTTAAGGCAGCTTTAGGATGATTAAGATCAAATAAAGAAAAGAAAAAATAAAATTACACTGCAGTGTCAAAAACTAATAGCTAAAATAAGCTTCACCTTGCTTGAACCCTATAGCTTTCCTTTTAAAATGCAAACATAAAAAAATGTCATCTTTACTTTTTACCTGAATTGTATTTTACCACTTTATAGAACTTTCACATATCTTACTTTATTTAAGTCTTATAACAAGACTTAAATCTGTGAGATAGTTGGGTATACTTATTACTATTTTATAAATGAATAAAAAATGTGGCTGTCTGAGGTTAGCTTGAAAAGGGAGAGGAACTGGGTCAAAAACTGGTTTTTTTGGTCACTAATCTACTGGTTTTTCTACTATACCTTCTTAATTCTCGATCTATATTTTACACTGATCATGATTTTTGGCAACTCTATTTGGCAATATAAAATTAAATAACGTGAAGAAAAAGTGACCTTTACATAGTAATTCTATTTTTAAATTTGTGGAGTTTGGATAATATATAAACCTTTAAGCAAATTGCCATAGAAACTGCAATAATGCCCCGATACTTTTCATCAAAATACAAACTACATTTGATACTATCACTCCTGAAAGCCCCTTGGGAAATAATGGCTTTTGGATTCTGCAAGTCAGCGTGACATGGCATGCAAAATTGCATCTCATGCCGAGCCAACCAGGAAAATATATGTCATCACTATGTGACATTCAGAATTTCATCTGGAAACTATAATCTTGTTCTGACTGCAAAAAGGGAGGCGGGGGGAGAAGACTGCATACAAAACAATTTGGTTGAACTTTTGCTGAATTCTTGCCAGTTTGTGTAAAAACTAGAATAACTTACTTATTTCCAAAGAAGAACTTTATATTGGAAAACCTTTCTATGCACTTATTAACATCACAATATGTTCTCAAAGAAAATTAAAATTAACTGACAGGTTTTAGATTGTGTTATGATAACTAATGATCTGTTAAAAAATTATTTATAATGAAACAAAGTTGCAAAATTAATAAATTGTACAAAGCAGAACTGTATTTTCAAAACTGTATATAACAAAACACCTCCTAATTCCTTTTCCCCAATTGAATAAACTCTAGGTTGAGAAACAAAACAAATGAAAACCTGTCATAAAGTCTGCAATCTTACGCATTCCATGTCGTTCTAAATTCTTTTTCACCCTGCCCTCCATTCATGTGTGCAATACCTTCATAATCCATTTACCTTATTCCTATCGAAACAGAAATGCGTGAAGGTGAGTTAGTCTAAGTGTTATATAATCAACATTTTGTGTTTTAAAGCTGCTGTGACTACCTATAAAATGAAAAATTAGTAGACATGAATTGGGATAGCTGACTGACTCTCAAAAATTATCCCCAGGAACCATGTTTCTGCTATCCTTACATATTCTGGTATCATATCTCATGCCCCTGAACACAGAGGTGGACACATGGCCCAACCTGGCTACCACTGGGCAAATCATAATGCCTAACCTCCTTGGCCACAGTGATTGTCCAAGATGTATGCACATGAGCCATGACAGGCCAAACAAAAACCACTTCGAGTATTTTTTCAACAAATACTGGACCAGATCACTATCTATCTGATCAGAGAGAGTTAAGTACATGAGTCCAGAGGTACCACAGCCATGTACACTGCTAGGTCAAAGAAAAAATATGTTCAGTAAGAGAAAGAGAAGCCAACATGAAAAGACAAGAGTTCTCATGGTGTGGAGTCTGATTCTAAGTGATTCCAAAGAAAAGATTTATACTGTATTTGCCTTTCTTACCATTTTGGTTATCAGAATCAATAAATATCCCCCCCCCCTTTTTTTTTTTTACTTAAAATCATTTGAATACAGTTTTTGTCTCTTGCTATCACAGAGCCCTTTCTAATTTAGAAATGTGTCTTCTCTTGTAAAGGAATCACCTATTAGGAGAAAACCAGGCAATGTTAGTAGTTGCACCTGCCCAGCCCTTGTAGTATCATTACACAGCCTGCATAGGCTCCAAAGTGCCACAAAATGCTTTAAGAGTATCATGGGGCTTACTTCCTCAAGAACCATTCACCTTCATGCTCTGCCTAGCTCACCTGGTTCTCACTTCTTCCATTACCACATTTACTGGTCATTATCCCAGTGCCTTTCTGCCTAAGCCTGCATATTTGGAGATGCTAATGATGTTTTTACTCCTCTAATCTATTCTCCACCCCAGAAGATTTCCTGAACTACATTAGCCAATACTTTACACTAGCCAATACTTTTCTCAGTTCAACTTGGCTCCCTGGGACCCTCCCACCTGGGACCCATATGACAGACTTTCTCTAGGTTTTGCTAAACTTCCAGATAATAGGATCCCAATATAGCAGTGTCCTCCAAAAATGTGGTGCACAAAACTATGAGACCATCCATTTCTCTAGGGGACAAATATGAGAATATTTATTCATATTTACTTTTATCTAAAAATGAGAAAGACATACAGTTAATATCTAGTAAAGTAGAATAACAATGAGGCTCTTCCCCATGTCAGAAGGAAACACATAATACTACATTAAATATACTGAAGGAGGAGTAGATGTTCAATAACAGGAAGGAACTGGCAGGGGCCCTTCTCTCTTTGTTTTCAGTTAACTGTGGCATATTACAATTTACATATATACAGTTAATCAAATTTATAAATTTTGTTATCTACATTTAACTAAATTATATTATGTACCTTTAACTAAATTAATCCTCATAATTTGGATATATACTTTTAAAAGATTCCTGTAAAACACACATGGCCAAACATACAAATTAAAGATACCACTAACTAAAAAATAATAATACATAAAGATGCCACTAACTTATTTAAAAGAAAAAGGCAACATCTTTCCATTAAAGATGGAAAGAATACCTTATTTATATAAGAAAGATGGAAACGCACTAGACAGTTTCAAAATGGATGAGAATGAAAAATAAGCGTCCCGAGTGCATCAATGATGCCATTTCCCCTCTTGGATCGATGAATCTCAGCGAGGTGGCTTTTCAATTATGTCAGCCATTAAAATTAACTATTGAAATAAACTGAATTAAGAATTAAATCTTTAAGTTGTTATTATAACAGAGTATTAAACTAAAGTTTAATACTCTGTTATAATTAAAGTATTAAACTTTTTAGGGCTTCCCTGGTGGTGCAGTGGTTGAGAATCCGCCTGCCAATGCAGGGGACATGGGTTCGAGCCCTGGTCTGGGAAGATCCCACATGCTGCGGAGCATCTGGGCCCGTGAGCCACAATTACTGAGCCTGCGCGTCTGGAGCCTGTGCTCCGCAACAAGAGAGGCCTCGATAGTGAGAGGCCCGCACACCGTGATGAAGAGTGGCCCCCGCTCGCCGCAGCTAGAGAAAGCCCTTGCACAGAAGTGAAGACCCAACACAGCCAAAAATAAATAAACAAATTTATATATTAAAAAAAAAAAGTATTAAACTTTTTAAATGAAGCACAATACTACTACTCTCACTACAATATTATTGATGTATTATTAAAATTCTATCAGAATAATAAGATTTAAACTTTAAAATTAAAATTTTCTTACATGCTCTATATTAATATAGTGATACACACATTTAGTGTATAAATCAATAAATGATATACTACGGATGCTTACTTGAAATTTTTTACCTATAGGAAAGTACTGAGAAAAAAAGTTTGAAGACTAATACTCTAAAGATAAACTACTTTCAAATAGTCTGTGTTCTCTGTACTTGTTTTAATTCATTCTCTTACTATTGTAATGCTTTTAACAAAATGTGAGCCTGTCTCAGCTGTGTTCAAGGAAACCAAAAAGAGTAGTTTTGTTCGTTTTTTCTACTTTGTTTTGTTTTGATCCAGGCTTGGGCTAGGACATTTAAAAAGGAAAGAAGTAAGGCAGTGAGGACAGTAATCACAGTAAAATAACTCCAACATGATGTAGAATTTAAAAGTAACTTCTCAGCATTAAAATAATTTACCTTCTAAAGCTAACTCCTCTGACAAAATTCAGTGGAGTCTATATTCTACTTTCAAAGTAACAATGAGAATAGAACTTGAACATATTAAAAGAAACCATACATAAATAAATCTCCTGTTTTACTGTCCTAGAGAAATAAAAAAGGAACCAAGGAGGTAAGGGAACAAGTATTTTTTTAAATTAAATATGAAATAATCACTGGTCTAATTCTCGACAATTGAGGTTTCAAGAAGGTAAGACATTATGCGTATGCTATACAAACTGTAGTACATTTAAATATAAAAATTAATAAACCTAGTTTGCTTAACAAACTGAACACATTCTTGGAATAAACCAGCAGACACTATAAGCATTCTGCTGCACACAGTAGGAGGCACATTAAAAAAAGTATAAGTTACATTTCTTTCTGAGCTGATGATTTACTTGAGGACTCAAATGAACACTACCAATGCAACAAGTTCAGGTATGTAGTAGGGCCAAGTGAGTGGTGCAATTATCAGATATGTCCATAAAAGATGATCATCAAGTGATCAAGGGATGTTTCGTGAAACATCAAAAAATCAAGTGTTAAGAAATTCTAGTCTATGGTTACAACCAAAAATATCAAATGATCACCCAGCATCTATTGGAATCCTTTAGGAGAGTAAGCTTAGAAATCATATCAGATTATAAACTCTGTGTATACCCCAGAATAGCGCAGAAACAACTTACAAAATAATTTGAAAATTACATAGAATGTTAAAATCTGCAGACTGCTAAAACTTTTTCCCATAAATATTAGGTTTAGAAATAAAAATAAATTTTCTTACAAAGTAAAAAAGGGAAAATAGCAATTTAATAAACCTATATTTTCATTAAGTTCTCTGATTACTTTCTGAATAATATTTTTATTTATTTATTTATTTTTACATCTTTATTAGAGTATAATTGCTTTACAATGGCATATTAGTTTCTGCTTTATAACAAAGTGAATCAGTTATACATATACATATATCCCCATATCTCCTCCTTCTTCATCTCCCTCCCACCCTCCTTATTACACCCCTCTAGGTGGTCACAAAGCACAGAGCTGATCTCCCTGTGCTATGCGGCTGCTTCCCACTAGCTCTCTATTTTACATTTGGTAGTGTTTATATGTCCATGCCACTCTCTCACCTCGTCCCAGCTTACCCTTCCCCCTCGCCGTGTCCTCAAGTCCATCCTCTGTGTCTCATCTTTATTCCTGTCCTGCCCCTAGGTTCTTCAGAACCATTTCGTTTTTTCTTTTTTAGATTCCATATATATGTGTTAGCACATGGTATTTGTTTTACTCTTTCTGAATTACTTCACTCTGTATGACAGACTCTAGGTCCATCCACCTCACTACAAATAACTCAATTTCGTTTCTTTTTATGGCTGAGTAATATTCCATTGTATATATGTGCCACATCCTCTTTAACCATTCAACTGTCGATGGACACTTAGGTTGCTTCCACGTCTCCTAGCTATTGTAAATAGTGCTGCAATGAAACTGTGGTACATGACTCTTTCTGAATTATGGTTTTCTCAGGGTATATGCTCAGTACTGGGATTGCTGGGTCATATGGTAGTTCTATTTTTACTTTTTTAGTAACCTCCATACTGTTCTCCACTGTGGATGTTTCAATTTACATTCCCACCAACAGTGCAAGAGGGTTCCCTTTTCTCTACACCTTCTCCAGCATTTATTGTTTGTAGATTTTTTGATGATGGCCATGCTAACTGCTGTGAGGTGATACCTCATGGGAGTTTTGATTTGCATTTCTCTAATGATTAGTGATGTTGAGCATCCTTTCATGTGTTTGTTGGCAATCTGTATATCTTCTTTGGAGAAATGTCTATTTAGATCGTCTGCCCATTTTCAGATTGGGTTGTTTGTTTTTTTTGAAATTGAGCTGCTTGAGCTGCTTGTACATTTTGGAGATTAATCCTTTGTCAGTTGCTTCATTTGCAAATATTTTCTCCCATTCTGAGGGCTGTCTTTTCGTCTTGTTTATGGCTTCCTTTGCTATGCAAAAGCTTTTAAGTTTCATTAGGTCCCATTTGTTTATTTTTATTGCCATTTCTCGAAGAGGTGGGTCAAAAAGGATCTTGCTGTGATTTATGTCATAGAGTGTTCTAAGTTTTCCTCTAAGAGTTTTACAGTGTCTGGCCTGATATTTAGGACTTTAATCCATTTTGAGTTTACTTTTTGTGTACGGTGTTAGGGAGTGCTGTAAGTTCATTGTTTTACATGTAGCTGTCCAGTTTTCCCAGCACCAATTAGTGAAGAGGCTGTCTTTTCTCCACCATATATTCTTGCCTCTTTTATCAAAGATAAGGTGACCATATGTGTATGGGTTTATCTCTGGGGTTTCCATCCTGTTCCATTAATTTATATTTTGTTTTTGTGCCAGTACCATACTGTCTTGATTACTGTAGCTTTGTAGTATAGTCTGAAGTCAGGAAGCCTGATTGCTCCAGCTCCATTTTTCTTTCTCAAGATTGCTTTGGCTATTCGGGGTCTTTTGTGTTTCCATACAAATTGTGAAATTTTTTATTCTAGTTCTGTGAAAAATGCCATTGGTAGTTTGATAGGGATTGCACTGAATCTGTAGATTGCTTTGGGTAGTAGAGTCATTTTCACAATGTTGATTCTTCCAATAGAAGAACATGGTATATCTCTCCAACTGTTTGTATCATCTTTAATTTCGTTCAGCAGTGTCTTACAGTTTTCTGCATACAGGTCTTTTGTCTGCTTAAGTAGGTTTCATCCTAGGTACTTTATTCTTTATGTTGCAATGGTGAATGGGAGTGTTTCCTTAATTTCTCTTTCATATTTTTCATCATTAATGTATAGGAATGCAAGAGATTTCTGTGCATTAATTTTATATCCTGCTACTTTACCAAATTCATTGATTAGCTCTAGTAGTTTTCTGGTAGCATCTTTAGGATTCCCTATGTATAGTATCATGTTACCTGCAAACAGTGACAGTTTTACCTCTTCTTTTCAGACTTGGATTCCTTTTATTTCTTTTTCTTCTCTGATCACTGTGGCTAAAACTTCCAAAACTATGTTGACTAATAGTGGTGAGAGTGGGCAACCTTGTCTTGTTCCTGATCTTAGTGGAAATGGTTTCAGTTTTTCACCATTGAGAACAATGTTGGCTGTGGGTTTGTCATATATGGCCTTTATTATGTTGAGGAAAGTTCCCTCTATGTCTACTTTCTGGAGGGTTTTTATCATGAATGGGTGTTGAATTTTGTCAAAAGCTTTTTCTGCATGTATTGAGATTATCATATGGCTTTTTTCCTTCAATCTGTTAATATGGTTTATCACATTGATTTGCATATAGTGAAGAATGCTTGCCTTCCTAGGATAAACCCCACTTGATCATGGTGTATGATCCTTTTAATGTGCTGTTGGATTCTGCTTGCTAGTATTTTGTTGTGGATTGCTGCATCTCTGTTCATCAGTGATATTGGCCTGTAGTTTTCTTTCTTTGTGACATCTTTGTCTGGTTTTGGTATCAGGGTGATGGTGGCATCATAGAATGAGTTTGGGAGTGTTCCTCCCTCTGCTATATTTTGGAAGAGTTTGAAAAGGAAGGTGTTAGCTCTTATCTAAATGTTTGATAGAATTTGCCTGTGAAGCCATCTGGTCCTGGGCTTTTGTTTGTTGGAAGATTTTTAATCACAGTCTGTATTCCAGTGCTTGTGTTTGGTCTGTTTATATTTTCTATTTCTTCCTGGTTCAGTCTACGAAGGTTGTGCTTTTCTAAGAATTTGTCCATTTCTTCCAACTTGTCCATTTTATTGGCATATAGCTGCTTGTACTAATCTCTCATGATCCTTTGTATTTCTGCAGCGTCAGTAATTACTTCTCCTTATTCTTTTCTAATTCTACTGATTTGAGTCTTCTCCCATTTTTTTCTCGATGAGTCTGGCTAATGGTTTATTAATTTTGTTTATCTTCTCAAAGAACCAGCTTTTAGTTTTATTGATCTTTGCTATCGTTTCCTTCATTTCTTTTTCATTTATTTCTGATCTGATCTTTATGATTTCTTCCCTTTTGCTAACTTTGGGGATTTTTTGTTCTTCCTTCTCTGTTTCCTTCTCTGACTGCTTTTGTTCTTGCTTCGCTAACTGCTGCTTTAGGTGTAAGATCAGGCTGTTTATTAGAGATTTTTCTTGTTTCTTGAGGTAGGATTGTATTGCTATAAACTTCCCTCTTAGAACTGATTTTGCTGCATCCCATAGGTTTTGAGTCATTGTATTTTCATTTTCATTTGTTTCTAGGTATTTTTTGATTTCCTCTTGATTTCTTCAGTGATCTCTTGGTTATGAAGTAGTGTATTGTTTGGTCTTCATGTGTTTGTAATTTTATAGATTTTTTCCTGTAATTGATATCTAGTCTCATAGTGTTGTGGTCGGAAAAGATACTTGATACGATTTCAATTTTCTTAATTTTACCAAGGCTTGATTTGTGACCCAAGATATGATATATCCTGGAGAATGTTCCATGAGCACTTGAGTGTTCTGTTGTTTTTGGATGGAATGTCCTATAAATATCAATTAAGTCCAGCTTGTTTAATGTATCATTTAAAGCTTGTGTTTCATTATTTATTTTCAATTTGGATGATCTTTCCATTGGTGAAAATGGGGTGTTAAAGTCCCCTACTATTATTCTGTTACTGCCGATTTCCCCTTTTAAGGCTGTTAGCATTTGCCTTATGTATTGACGTCATGCTCCTATGTTGGGTGCATAAATATTTACAATTGTTATATCTTCTTCTTGGATTCATCTGTTGATCATTATGTAGTGTCCTTCTTTGTCTCTTGTAATAGTCTTTATTTTAAAGTCGATTTTGTCTGATATGAGAATTGCTACTCCAGCTTTCTTTTGATTTCCATTTGCATGCAATATCTTTTTCCATCCCCTCACTTTCAGTCTGTATGTGTCCCTAGGCATGAAGTGGGTCTCTTGTAGACAGCATATATCCAGGTCTTGTTTTTGTATCCATTCAGCCAGTCTATGTCTTTTGGTTGGAGCATTTAATCCATTTACATTTAAGGTAATTATCGATATATATGTTCCTATTACCATTTTCTTAATTGTTTTGGGTTTGTTATTGTAGGTCTCTTCCTTCTCTTGTGTTTCCTACCTAGAGAAATTCCTTTAGCATTTTTTATAAAGCTTATTTGGTGGTGCTGAATTCTCTTAGATTTGCTTGTCTGTAAAGGTTTTAATTTCTCCATCAAATCTGAATGAGATCCTTGCTGGGTAGTGTAATCTTGGCTGTAGGTTTTTCCCTTTCATCACTTTAAATATGTCCTGCCACTGCCTTTTGGCTTGAAGAGTTTCTGCTGAAAGATCAGCTGTTAACTTTATGGGGATTCCCTTGTATGTTATTTGTTGCTTTTCCCTTGCTGCTTTTAATATTTTTTCTTTGTATTTAATTTTTGATAGTTTAATTAATATGTGTCTTGGCATGTTTCTCCTTGGATTTATCCTGTATGGGACTCTGTGCACTTCCTGGACTTGACTGACTATTTCCTTTCCCATATTAGGGAAGTTGTCAACTATAATCTCTTCAAATATTTTCTCAGTCCCTTTCTTTTTCTCTTCTTCTTCTGGGACCCCTATAATTCGAATGTTGGTACATTTAATGTTGTCTCAGAGGTCTCTGAGACGGTCCTGTATTGTTTTCATTCTTTTTTCTTTATTCTGCTCTGCAGTACTTATTTCCACTATTTTATCTTCCAGGTCATTTATCTGTTCTTCTGCCTCAGTTATTCTGCTATTGATTCCTTCCAGAGAATTTTTAATTTCATTTCTTGTATTGTTCATCATTGTTTGTTTGCTCTTTAGTTCTTCTAGGTCCTTGTTAAACGTTTCTTGTATTTTCTCCATTCTATTTCCAAGAGTTTGGATCATCTTTACTATCATTACTCTGAATTCTTTTTCAGGTGGACTGCCTATTTCCTCTTCATTTGTTTGATCTGGTGGGTTTTTTACCTTGCTCCTTCATCTGCTGTGTGTTTCTGCGTGTTGTCATTTTGCTTAAGTTACTGTGTTTGGGGTCTCCTTTTTGCAGGCTGCAGGTTCGTAGTTCCTGCTGTTTTTGGTGTCCGCCCCCAGTGGGTAAGGTTGGTTCAGTGGGTTGTGTGGGCTTCCTGGTGGAGGGGACTGGTACCTGTGTTCTGCTGGATGAGGCTGGATCTTGTATTTCTGGTGGGCAGGACCACGTCCGGTGGTGTGTTTTGGGGTGTCTGTGAACTTAGTATGATTTTAGGCAGCCTCTCTTCTAATAGGTAGGTTTGTGTTCCTGTCTTGCTAATTGTTTGGCATAGGGTGTCCAGCACTGTAGCTTGTTGGTTGCTGAGTGGAGCTGGGTCTTAGCGTTGAGACGGAGAGCTCTGGTAGAGCTTCTGCCGTTTGATATTACGTGGAGGGGGGAGGTCTCTGGTGGACCGGTGTCCTGAACTCGGCTCTCCCACCTCAGAGGCTCAGGCCTGACACCCGGCCAGGACACCAAGACCCTGTCAGCCACACGGCTCAGAAGGAAAGGGGGGAAAAAAAAAGATAGAAAGGAAATAAAATAAAGTTATTAAAATTTAAAATAAAAAATAAATATTATTAAAAATAAAAAAATTAAAAATAAAAAAAGAAAGAAAGAAGGAATAGCACAACCAAACCGAAGAAACAAATCCACCAATGATAACAAGTGCTAAAAAGTATACTTAAAAAAAAAAAAAACACGACTGACAGAACCCTAGGACAAATGGTAAAAGCAAAGCTATACAGACAAAATCACACAAAGGAAGAGGACAACCGAATCAATAAACAAATCTACCAAGGATAATAAGATCTAAATACTAAATTAAGATAAGCATAAAACCAGAAACAGATTAGATGCAGAAAGCAAACCCCAAGTCTACAGTTGCTCCAAAGTCCACTGCCTCAATTTTGGGATGATTCGTTGTCTATTCAGGTATTCCACAGATGCAGGTACCTCAAGTTGATTGTGGAGATTTAATCCGCTGCTCCTGAGGCTGCTGGGAGAAATTTCCCTTTCTCTTCTTTGTTTGCACAGTTCCTAGGGTTCACCTTTCGATTTGGTCCTGCCTCTGCGTGTAGGTAGTCCTCTGGCATCTGTTCTTTGCCCAGACAGGAGGGGGTTAAAGGAGCAACTGATTAGGGTGCTCTGAGTCACTCAGTCTGGGGGGGAGGGAGGGGTACAGAATGCGGGGCGAGCCTGCGGAGGCAGAGGTCGGCATGATGTTGCAACAGCCTGAGACACGCCATGTGTTCTCCCGGGGAAGTTGTCCTTGTATTGCGGGACCCTAGCAGTGGCGGGTTGCACCGGCTCCCGGGCAGGGAGGTGTGGACAGTGACCGTGCTTGCACACAGGCTTCTTGGTGGCGGCAGCAGCAGCCTTAGTGTCTCATGCCTATCTGTGTTGCCCATGCTGATAGCCGTGGCTCACGCTGTCTCTGGAGCTTGTTTAGGCGGTGCTCTGAATCCCCTCTCCTCGCGCACCCCGAAACGATGGTCTCTTGCCTCTTAGGCAGGTCCAGACTTTTTCCCAGACTCCCTGCCAGCTAGCTGTGGGGCACTAGCCCCCTTCGGGCTGTGTTCACGCAGCCAACCCCAGTCCTCTCCCTGGGATCTGACCTCCGAAGCCTGAGCCTCAGCTCCCAGCCCCTGCCTGCAGCGGTGGGTGAGCAGACAACCCTCTCGGGCTGGTGAGTGCTGGTCGGCTCCGATCCCCTGTGTGGGAATCTCTCCGCTTTGCCCTCTGCACCCCTGTTGCTGAGCTCTCCTCCATGGCTCCGAAGCTTCCCTCCCTCCCACCTCCCCATCTCCACCAGTGAAGGGGCCTCCTAGTGTGTGGAAACTTTTCCTCCTTCACAGCTCCCTCTCAGAGGTGCATGTCTCATCCTTATTCTTTTGTCTCTGTTTTTTCTTTTTTCTTTTGCACCTAAGCAGGTACGTGGGGAGTTTCTTGCCTTTTGGGAAGTCTGAGATCTTCTGCCAGCGTTCAGTAGGTGTTCTGTAGGAGTTGTTTTCCATGTAGATGTATTTCTGATGTAGTTGTGGGGAGGAAGGTGATCTCCACGTCTTACTCCTCTGCCATCATGAAGGTCCCCTTCAATGCATTTTAAACCTTTCTCTATTCCATAAGGGGAAAATGTTTTTTAAACCATATTTTACTCCTGAGAGAATAAAATCAATTACATATTATGCATTAGTGTGTACTCTCATGCTTTAATATTTTCCAATGAAACTAAATATCTAATTAATCACAAAGGAATGGAATTTTATGCTAAGCTACATGATTAAAGTGAGCAACTTCTAATATACATAAATCCACAAAAGTGTATTTCTTGTACAGTAATACTATTTCCACACTATAATTAGGAACATACCTGCTCAACATTCAAGCTTAATCAAATTAAGGATTGCTTAAACATTTTTAGATGGATAACTATATTGGTATGACCCATTTTACTTATAATCCACAATTATTAAAAAGTTAGAATCCAAAATACATCAGTGCCTTCAGGAGCAAATATTACTAGCACAAATTGGAAATCTCCCTCCTTAAAAAACCATCCTACAAGTTATACTGCCTTGGATAGAATGATTTTTTTTTTAAGATGAAGAAATTTCAAACTTGGAGTAATATATTAAACTGATTAAAAAAAAACTGAAGGTAAAGTGTAATGTCATGTCCTGTTTTTGTATAAGGAACATATTCGTTGTATGTGAAAAACAAGGAGCTTGACTTGAAAAAATTATACATTTCCTAATCTCTTACATTCTCTGCAGTCGTGCAAAGATAACAATACTTATCCTGCATAAATACTTGTTTGTGGAGAGAAAATTAACTAAACTGACATATAATGGTATATACTTTATCTTCTTACCTCTCTCTCAGAGGAAGTGGCAATTATCTGTTAAATCTTATATCTGTTTATAAGATCTTACATTCTACCTGACCTGTGATCTCACTATATAAATTATTCCAAACTTTACCGTTGCTCTAATTTTTTCTTCTCTCCTGTTTGCTTCACTGTAACTACTGACATACCCAAGTTTCTGCACAGTCCAATTTCCTGAAAGAGTGGTATACAGAGGCTATCCCTACATGCTCAACTCCCATTCAACCCCTAACAACCAAAGCTCCTCTGGCCAACTGACCTTGGCCAATTAAAGTTTTTCAGCCTCATTGTTCTTGATGACTTTACAGCGTATCATGCAGTTAGACACCCTCTTTGAAACTTTTCATTTGTGTCATATATATATATCATACGTTCTTTTGTTGCCTACTTCTCAGAATGAAGCTTCTCAATCTTCTCCATTGGCTCCTACTCCTTACTCTTTAATGAAAAGTTGCTCAGAATTTAATTTTGGGCTTTCTTCTCATCTTGCTGTGCATGGTATCCCTGAGAGATTATGCACTCTGTGGCTTTGACTACAATTCATACGGTGATGACTCCCAAACCTGTTATCTCTCATTGAGAAAAACCTAAACCACACCTCAGACATGAAAATACTTTTACCAGCTATGTCTTCTGACATCCCCACTAAAAGAAAAATGCTTATTTCCTATTTCTCTTCTAAAACTCAGCTTGTAACATTCTATTTTAAGTTATTGTGGCAAAGACAGCTAAATAACCTCTAATATCTATCCTCCCCTTTTTTCTTAGTTAAAAGCCACACGTTTTGGCCAGGTGTGTGGCCTTCAAGAATAGAGACTACCATCCTGAGACCCCTGCATAGCTACATATGATCATGTGATGAGTTTCTGGCCAAAAGAAGTGAAGCAAAAGTGAAGGGTGCAACTTCTGTACAATATTTAAAGAAATAAAAGAGTCCTCTTTACTCATTTCCAACTCATCGAAATGCAGATATGATAAATGGCTGAAGCATCCATTGTGGACCATAAGGCAGGCCTGGCAACACAGGCCACCCATGGGGAATAAGAAAGTACCTGATCTTAGAGAAACTTAACACCTCTGGGTGCCTACTCAAAGCTTTCACATGAGAGACATAAAATTCAATCTTGGTTTTTTTTGTTGTTTTTTTTTTTAAAAGCCGCTATGAACATTTAAGTATGAGTCTTTGTATGGACACATGCTTTCATTTCTCTTAGGTAAATACTGAAAGGATATCATAAGTAGATATATGTTTAATTTTTTGAGAGATTACCAAACTGTTTTTCTAAGTGACTTTGTTATGCTACAGTTCTACCAGCAGTATATGACACTTCTAGGTGCTGTATATCCTCACCAGTGTTGGGTATGGTCAGTCTTCTTAAATTTGTCTGTTCTGGAGGGTGTGTAGTGGTATCTCATTGTGCTTTTGATTTTCATTTCCCTGGTGACTACTGATGTTGAGCATCTTTTTCTGTGCTTATTTACCATACATATAACTTTACTGGTATAGTGCTTGTTCAAAAATTTTGTTAAATTTTTTAATGGGTTGTCTGTTTTCTAATTATTGAATTTTGAGAGTCCCGTATATATTTTGGATACAAGTCCTTGATAAATTATATTATTTCCATATATTTTCAAAAAAAAAAATTCAATCTTGTTTAAATCACTGTTATTGAGGGCTTTCTGATATCTTCAGCCAAACTTAATACAATCTTAAAAATTACAGTTAAATTACTGACTTCTTGCTTAGTTTAAAAATACTATATTTTGAAATCAGGTCAGGAAAAAAACATAATTAGAAATATTCTACATAATAGCCCAAGTTCATTGTCAAAAGAAAGATTCTTTAAAAAAAAGGAAGTCTGAAAACTTTCACTATCTGTAACATAAACAAAGTAACAAAGTGCTTTTTAAAATTTCAGGATTTTTCATATTTAAGTCTCTTTGAGAACTAAATAAAATAGAATTTCCATATGCTGGACAAAAATTTTAAATATCTGAAATATCATAAATATTTAATTTAATTTTGTTGGAAGCATGAATGACTCCAGGATATATTTAAGGACATATCAGGGAAGAAAAAACATGTCAGGAGTAGTGTTTCACTTTGGAGTTTATGCCAGGAACTGCACCACTGAAGTGACACCCGATTAAAGCCAGGCAGAACCTCCATGCTCATCACAGAGGGGAGTTGTTTCCCGGTATATCCAGTTGGTAGCTCTGACACAAAATTCTTAACTAGCTTAGTCCAATGGAACTGGGCTGAAAATTTAGAACAATTCCTTTGACAAAAAAAAAAAAAAAAAAGACACTCTGAAGTTGGCTGGTTATATATTAGGTTTTAGAGAGGAATTTTTACATAGACCTCATTTTAGGGCTGGCTATGCCATTAAGGAATGAAAGAGGCAGCTAATAATCACAAAATGACTACTATAACCTGGAACTTTCATTTTTAAAAAGTACCATTAAATATTTTCTAACCTTGGGTAAGTTGCTTGACCTCTTAAAGACTCAATCTCCTTAACTATTAAGTGAAGGGGTATGTGGGATTATATGTATGTCTAATTTCCTAGACATACATATAATCCCACATGATTTTTCTACAGATATCCACATGCCTCACTCCCTCACCTGCTTCAAGTATCTAGTCAAATATGAACTTTTAGTGAGATCTACTGTGACTACCTTAATTATCATCTGACAGTTCACTAAAGCTCTGTACATTTTTCCCCTTTATTCTTTTTGTGCTTCAATTTGGCAAGTTCTATTGCTATGTCTTCAATTTTATTATTTCTTCTTCTGCAATGTCTACTTTCCTGCTAATTCCACCCAGTGAGTTTCTGATATCAGATATTATATTTTTCATCTCTAGAGTTGGGCATGGTTCCTTTTTATATCTTCTATTTCTCTCCAAATTGTATTCATCTTTCCTCAAACATCTGAACAGTTATAGTACCTGTTTTAATGTACAAGTATTTAATATACCCGCTAATGCTATCATCTGTCATTTCTCAGTTTATTTCTATTGCTAGTTTTCCTCCTTGTCAAAGTTGCCTGCTTCTTTGCATCTCTAATAATTTTGGGTTGGATGCTTGACAATGTGACTTTTAAGTTGTTACATATCTGGATCTTTTTGTATTCCTCTTAATAGCACTGGGCTTCATTTGGCCAGCAGTAAACTCACTCACTGTTTTGGCTTCTTCAGAGGCTTTTTTAAAGTGTGTTTAAGGTGAGTGTAGGTAGGCTTTACTCTATGGAAAGTTTAGCTCCAATATTGAGGTGTCATCTTTTTGGGGTCTTTACTGAATGTCCCGAATGGTCAGTTGGAATTGTAAACTAAGCACAGTGGGAACCTGAATGCCTTTTAGCCATGTGTGAGCTCTGGGAATCATTCAGACCATAGGTCCTTGGTCATCCTTTACCCAACTTTGTGGAGTCTCATCCTATTCAGGCACAGCTTACTATTCAGCAAGTACTCAAGGAGAAATCTATCGCTGATCTCTGAAGCTCTTTTGCTGCATAGCTTTCTCTCTCTGAAACTCTGCCCCATAATTTCCAGTCATCTCTGCCTCCTTATACTTCAATCCCTTTGCTTCCCTAAACCTCAATTCAGCAAGACAGCTGAGTTCAGCTTGATACATCCCACCCTGCTCTGTGGTCTGGAATGTGCCTTCAGCCAAAAAGCCAGGATAATCCTAGGGCTCAACTCATTTGTTTCCCTTCTATGAGGGATCACAGTACTGCACTGCCTACTGTCCAATGTCTAGAAACTTTTTTTGTTCTCCCATATAGTTTGACCAGTTTATTAGTTATTTACAACAGGAATATAAATCTAGTCCCTGTTCCTCCATCACAGTCAGAAGCTAAAGTTCTATACGTTTAATTTGTGGCATTATCTACTAAAATTTACATCATCAATTATCAGGTCTTCATTTACTATTATCTTGGTATTATTTAAGGAGTCAAATTAAAAGGCCTTCTATTATTTCAACTGTGTACTTACAGTGCTTTAGACTTAAGAGGTAATATATAAACATGTAAGATAAAAATGGCTAGTATTTTTTAAAGAGATATCATTTATGAAGGATCCTGCTTTTTAAAGTTTTCATCTCCATTACAGACATTTTCATCAAGAGTTCCAATTTAATGTTCATAACATTTCCAAAACATAGGGTAAACAGATGTCATAGTTTTTAGTGGGTTCCTTGTTTTGAAGGATATATAGATTCTCTAGAAGATCATTTAGAATTTTGTGATAATACATTATCTTCATGTGAAACATGCTTTTATTCTGGCTTGGCCTGCCCTACGTGCCTATATCACTGAAATAGCGCTGTTCTGCTGTCAACACATTTCCAGCCATCAAGCACATGTTCCCCCTGCAGCCAGCTACTTAAGATTGGTTAATTGAGATTGGAAGAGGATGTCTGCTTCTTGATGAATAATTAAAAAGCAAAATCAAGCCCAGTGCAATATCGCCAAGCCTCAGTCTTCATGTGCCAGTACTACTACATAACTTGGCGATGAACTTAAGACTAACTTTGGACCTTAGGTTGAGAATATAAAAACTAAAAATTATTTTAATAAGAATTCAAGCATAAATTAACACATATCTCCACTTGTAAAATTCAGTTAAAAAATTAAAACGTGCATTTCACAACAATGTGAATACACATCCTCCTCAACTTAAAATGGGTTATGTCCTGATAAACCCATCATAAAGTGAAAATATCTTAAGTTGAAAATGCATTTAATACACCTAACCTACTGAACTTCAGAGCTTAGCCTAACCTACCTTAAATGTGCTCAGAACACTTACATTAGCCTACAGTTGGGCAAAATAATCAAACACAAAGCCTATTTTATACTACATAGTTGAATAACTCATGTAACTTACTGAATACTGTACTGAGAGTAAAAAACAAAATGGTCGTATGGTTGTGAGTGTTTTGGTTGTTTACCCTCGTGGTTGCATGGTTGACTGAAAGCTGTGGCTCACTGCCCCTGCCCAGCATCACCAGAGAATCCCACCTCATATCGCTAGCCTGGGAAAAGATCAAAATTCAAATTCGAAGTATGGCTTCTACTGAATGCATATTGCTTTCACACCATCATAAAGTCGAAAATCTGTAAGTCAAACCATGATGAGTTGGGGACCATCTGTATACTTAACACAATTGAACTATACACTTAAAAAGATTAAGATGGTAAAAGTAAAAAACAACAAGAAAAAAGGTTTGTGAAAGGCTACGAATACCTCACCAAATTCATTATAGCTTATGATACAATGTAAGTAATAATTAAAATAGTGATAACCACATTTAGAAGTAGATACAAATTCAAAGGACTCATAAAGCATTTTTAAATTAAAACTAAAACAGGAACTGTATACTCTAATTAAAAATAAAACAGAAAATTTTGAAACATAATTCTAAATAAAGAAAATGATTAGTACAGAGCATTCTCAAGAAAAGAGAGAACAATACCAACAAGCTTTCCAAAGAAGTGAAAATGGTGGCATCCAAGGGGCAAGATACATTGGTCATAAAGAAGAAATGTTATACCCAGGGATTTTTACTTTCTACAAATGCCCACAGTCCAAAAACAAGCAAGCACAGGCATCAGTTTGATAACTGTTCATTGTTATGCTAGCTTGAGTAAATATCTGGTGATACATAGACATCCTCACCTATAAGGAAAATACCTACAGGATATATAACCTAAGGGTTCTAGAGATGGGGAAACACTAAAGACGGAAAAAGCAAATATCCACAACTCAAATGCAAAGAACTACAGTTCACATTTGTAATTTGAAATAAAGAATAATGTGTTTTTTGCTGGATCATATGTTAGTTCTATTTTTAGTTTTTTAAGGAACCTCCACACTGTTCTCCATAGTGGCTGTACCAATTTACATTCCTACCAACAGTGTAGCAGCGTTTGCCTTTCTCCACACCCTCTCCAGCATTTATTGTTTGTAGACTTTTTCATGGTGGCCATTCTGACCAGTGTGAGCTGATACCATATGATTCAGAAATCTCATTCCTGGGCATGTATCCAGAGAAAACCATAATTCGAAAAGATACATGCACCCCAATGTTCACTGCAGCACTATTTACAATAGCAAGGACATGAAAACAACCTAAATGTCCATCAATAGAGAAATGGATAAAGATGTGGTACATATTTAAAATGGAATATTAGCCATAAAAAAGAACAAAATAATGCCATTTGCAGCAACATGGATGGACCTGGAGATTATCATACTGAGTGAAGTAAGTCAGACAGACAAAGACAAATATCATATGATATCACTCATATGTGGAATCTAATTTTGAAAAATGATATAAATGAACTTATTTACAAAACAGAAACAGACTCAGATTTCAAAAACAAACTTATGATTACCAAAGGGGAAATGTGGGGGGGAGGGATAAATCAGGAGCTTGGGATTAACACACACACACACACACACTACTATATATAAAATAGATAACCAACAAGGACCTACTGTATGGCGCAGGGAACTGTACTCAACATTCTGTAATAACCTATATGGGAAAAGAATCTAAAAAAAAATGAATATATGTATATGTATAACTGAATCACTATGCTGTACACCTGAAAATAATATAACATTTTAAATCAACTATACTACAATAAAATTTAAAAACTAAATAAATAAAATTTTAAAAGAAGAATAATGTGTTTATGTTTTTAGATTATCTATAAAGTAATAATTACTGATGAGAAATTATGTTTGGGGTTTTTCTTAATTTCTTCAAAATAAAATATTAATTTCTTATAATTAAGTGGGAAAGTATATGAAAGCAAAATAAATCTCAGATATTAACCGATATCATTCATGAATTGATAGGTAACCAATATGAGATGTGAATTTATCTATAAAACTTCTCCATGCATAGCAAATGCATTCTAAAATCTATGATATTTTCTACATAGTTCTGTCATGTAATTTCATTTAAGTAAGTATTTTCTGTCATCTTTACTCATCCTTAACAATTACTTTACATCAATTATCAAGTGTGATTTAAAAAACTGGACTAAATAGTAAAGCAGGAGGTCAGAATATGTGGTTAATATCATATAAAATTAAACTTATTTTTATCAATTGATACTTAGTGGACATTTATTTTATCTTATTAAGAGGTGATATTTATAAACCATTATGTAACCTACCAGTTCAAGAGATCTAAAGTCTGAAACTTAGCATGGTATCTAAATGAAATATCTAATTTTATATTAAAAAATCAATACAAGTTACAGATCATCTTCCTATGATACAAAAAATAAGCAAAAGCATTTTTATCAATTGGTAAAGAAAATCTCAACATATCAAAAGGCTTGTGGATACTGACAGGTGGAAGTCTAATGATTCCACAAAATAAACATAACATCCTATTTTAAGAAAAGTAATAGAACACAGAATAATAGTTATGTATAAAACTCCACAAAAATGTATGTTAGCATTTTTACTGCTGTTGTTTTTAAATATGATAAGGAAACTAACTTTTCCTCTAAACCACAAATGTTAGCTTTAACTTCCTTGTGTATATGATCATATTTTAAATTCCTTAAGGGCAGGGATCATGTCTTATTAATATTCCTACCCTCAAAATTACTTACAACAGAGTCTTGCCCATTATAGATATTCAGTAAGTGTTTTCGAGTTACTGAAAAAATAAAACCCTTTTTAATATGGTTGGGGATATATGAGTTATATGGAATAAAGCTGAATATCTAAGGGAAAACATTAGAAATTTAAAACACTACTTAAAATGAAATCATAAAGTGGGTTTTTTACTTCTTTTTTTCCGATTTGGATTCCTTTTGTATCTTTTTCTTCTCTGACTGCTGTGGCTAAAACTTCCAAAACTATGTTGAATAATAGTGGTGAGAGTGGGCAACCTTGTCTTGTTCCTGATCTTAGTCCATCAACAGATGAATGGATAAAGAAGATGTGGCACATGTATACAATGGAATATTACTCAGCCATAAAAAGGAAACGAAATTGAGTTATTTGTAGTGAGGTGGATGGATCTAGAGTCTGTCATACAGAGTGAAGTAAGTCAGAAAGAGAAAACAAATACCGTATGCTAACCCATATCTATGGAATCTAAAAAAAAAAAAAAATGGTCATGAAGAACCTAGGGGCAAGACGGGAATAAAGACACAGACCTACTAGAGAATGGACTTGAGGATATGGGGAGGGAGAAGGGTAAGCTGGGACAAAGTGAGAGAGTGGCATGGACATATATACACTATCAAATGTAAAACAGATAGCTAGTGGGAAGCAGCCGCATAGCACAGGGAGATCAGCTCGGTGCTTTATGACCACCTAGAGGGGTGGGATAGGGAGGGCGGGAGGGAGGGAGACGCAAGAGGGAAGAGATATGGGGACATATGCATATGTATAACTGATTCACTTTATTATAAAGCAGAAACTAACACACCATTGTAAAGCAATTATACTCCAATAAAGATGTTAAAAAAAATTTTTTTTAAATAAATAAAACAATTTTTAAAAAGTGGGTTTTTAAATTATACAAAAGGAAATAAAAGAAATTGTTTTATGGAAGAATATTTATGTTTTATATTTGCATAGGTGATCTAGCTAACAAAGAGAAGGGGGAGGAAAGAAGATTGAGATGTAGGGTGGATTGCAAGAATTCACTTTAAGCAGGAACATAATGATATTATTGGGAGATGATTCTCCATGGGTCTCTTGTGTTTTTGCCTGTCTTACAAGTAGAGGCAGTCAATGCCTTTGTTCCCAATGTTATTTTCAAGGATATCTGTACAGTGTACAGCCTCAGAAGACAAAGATATTGTCTTCCTTCTGAACAAAGAGCAGGTTTGCTTACAATCTTGTAAGGTACATATAGGGCCTCCCACTGGAGAAAATGGCAGGCATAATTTCTACCCATTATAAAGGTTCAGGTTCCTCTCCTGTAATATAATCCACTGTATACAGGTATCACTTGGCCCTCTTTGTGCCACCCTGTAGGAATTAGGCTCAGGGCAGGGACACAAAAAAATGCTAATACTTCGGTAACCGCTAATGCTATAGATTATATAAAGTCTTTTGTCTCCATTCCAGGATTCTTGTGCCTCTGGGCAGCATTCACGAAATTATGGCCTGGATAACTGCTTAGCTTAGAGGTAGGGTGAAATCACAGACCCTTTAGAATTCTTGACACATACCTGTTATTGTTTTTGTTTTTATAGGGCTGCTGGCATATTCAGAGGCCTGATATGATTGTTGCTTTGCCAAGGGCGCACTTCCAACAGACACCTCATCCTCCTTCCTTCTGCTAATTGGCATAACAAGAGGAACAGCTATCACAGGCTGCTGGAGAGAGTCAAATGAAAAACTGAATTATTTACTATTTCTTAAGCAGAGAAGGTTAAACATAGCATCACTGAAGAAAGTCCATCACATGTTGTGGTTGAGGCTTTATTGTTTTTTAGTTAATAATCACCCATAATCCCCATCCACCCAAAGATAACCATCATTCGCATTTTGATACATTTTCCCCCAGTGTCTACATATTTTGTTTTCAATTGAGGTATAATTGAGGTACATCTTTATGTTAGTTCCAAGTGCATGACACAGTGATTTGATATTTCTGTACATTACAAAATGATCACCATGATATGTCTAGTTATCATCTGTCACCATACAAAGATATTATAATTGACTACATACCCCATACTATACATGGGGCTTTATTATTTTAAATCAATGAATCAATCAATCTCTCTTGCCCTCCCTCTTGGTCACTGTCTCTCACACACACTCACACAGGAACATTTAACAATTTCAATTTTAAATTAGAATTCTGTGCGAAAACCAAGAGAGCTTGGAAATAATTAAAGTTTAACATAAATTTTAGTAAGAAGTATAAAGGTAACATGTTAGAGGCAAATCAAAACTAAAATTAACTTTGAAAATTATGATCACTAGTAAATGAAAAGTTATCCTTATAAAATGATATTTTAGGGAAGTACTTCTATAAACTGATTAGGTACATGTTAATATGGACAATCCAATTTTTTTTGAGAATTGCTGAAAATCTCTATATTGTGTCTGACAAAGTGATATCCACAGCATATTTAGAAAGCACAGAAAAATATCTATAGTTAGAGAAAGCTGGAAAACATTACGATCCTATATTGAATGCATGAGTGCTGAGCTGGACAATAAAGCAGCTGTTTCATCTTTATTCACTGAAATAGTCTGATGTTACTGCTGATGACGCCCAATACAATCTTGTCAGATTTTTGGCCAAAAAAAAAAAAGTTATTTTTAAGTTTGCTTCAGGATCAAAGATCAATGTTGAACTGAGTGGAAAACAATCATCAAATGTTGGGTTTTAGCCACAAATTGAGGAGGAAATTGCAGCTTGGGAAACAACAGATGATAACTGTGATACAGCTGCATCAGACGGTGAATCTGGAGGGGGTTGGTTAGGCTGGAGTGTGGTCTACAACATCCACACTTTTATAGATCCAACTTTAAGTTTCACCCAACTTATGATAACTATTTAATATTATTTAAATTATGAATAAATATTTCAATGAGAACATAGTTACATTATATAACCATATAATACAATGGAAAAAAAGCCAAATTATTTTACAAGTTATTCCCTATGGTGAGTAAAAGGACAAGAAAACTGATAATGAGAAAATGAAGGATTAAATATATTGTGGGAAACACCACAACGCAGAATATCTGCTTTCATGTTAAGTATTTAGTCAAACTGATAATATTTTTACAAATCTAAATAGGAAATAATATTTAAGAGCTAGATAAGAAATGCTGAGTCTAATTTAAACTTGCTCATCTATAAAACAAGGGGGTGGAGATGTCTACTAGAAAATCCCTTTATGCTCTAACACTTAGTGATTCCATAATCCCTTGAATTTCCTGGACATCACTTATAAACCTGGAATTAATGAAGCACTCAAAGAAGTTAGGACCAAGTTTAGAATCAAAATTAATATATAATATGTAATTACAGAAAAATTCCGTGCTGTATAGTGTGATATTTAATTCATGCACAATAGGTGAAAGATGAGATTGATGGAAGATATGATATTGGAAATACCCAGCAACAAACAAACAAACAAATCTTTCTTTTGGTGGTTGAGACTCTGAGTGCATTTTCACATCGGTAAAAATACAGTAAAAGGCCAAATAAAAACCCTTTCTAACAAGAGAGCAAGGCTCTTACATGTCTCTACACGGCTGTATCCAAAATACCTTTAACAGTGAGCAATAGAGACCCTTCATAAATATTTGCTGAATGATTGCTAATATAGTTCCTATATGTCAGGCATGAAGAGATACTGGAAAAAGAGTAAAAGATGAGTGATTCCCACCACTTTTTTTGGAAATATGACTACCCCAGTCAAAAATATCAAAAGAAGGAGCATTTATTTTTAGCAACCACCTGTTGCTCTGCTTACATTCTTCTGCCTTCTGGTACGGGATATTCCCCCAAATTTCCATTGTACCCTAGTCCCATATCTGCCCTATTGTTGCCCCATCAATATCCCGTGGTCCCAAAATACCTAAAAAGCCTTTTGTCCCTCTTCCTATAAAATTTTCCTTTATTATTAATTTAATAAATGTAAAAATATAGGAAATTATGAAGAATAAAAGAACATCCATATTTTCATTATAACCAATAATTACTGGCAATTAACAATTTATCATATTTGCTTTTTTTAAGGAGAAAAGTAAAATATTACAGATAAAGCTAAAATCCCCTCTGACTGCTAACTGCCCATTCCTCCCAGAGTCAATCACTATTATGATATTGATACAATCCTTTAATATTTTACACCCATATTAACTTACACATGTCATATGTATAGTTTATATATAATATATACTACATATAATATGTGATATGTGATAATATATAATATGTAATATATGCAGGGTGGTTTGGGAAAAATATAAGTACTCTCATATTGCATATGTCCTTGGGAAATTGATTTTTGCGTTAAACAGAATTTTGAGACTTCCATACTAAAACCTATTGAATAATTTTTAACAAAAAAATAATACATCATGTTAACGTGCCATGCTTTATTTATCTACTTTGTTAGAGACAGTCATTTAGGTTGTCTCCAATTTTACACCATTGCAAAGAATTCTGCAGGGACAGGCTTATACATGACTCCTTAGGCTCATATGAATGTCACTGTAAGAACACAGCTCTATCAAAAAGTGGAATTTTGGGGTCATAGGCTACAGTCATGTGTAATTTTATTAGACACTGACAAATTTATTAATTTTCACTCACAACAGTAGTATATGAGTTCATCCATTTTCTACATTTTCACCACTACTGAATACTAGGCTTTTTTCACACAATAGATTTTAAAAGTGAAGATGATTAGTTATGGGTTGACAGGTATTGAAACTGGGCAATAAGGTCATAGGGTTCAACTATACTCTCAATTTTCCATGTTGGAGAAAATGTAGAACTGAAATAGTAGATTAAAGGCATTTTCAAAGCATATTTTTGAGATATGCTGAACTGTAGCAAAATAGTAATACTATGAAGTGCTGATGAAAATATAAACTGTACACCAATTCTGGAATCAAACTGGCAATATTACAAAGGCCTTAAAATATGCTAAACCACATGCCTAAAGTTACTAGTTATACTTCTAAAAATATATTCTAAGTGAATAATTAAAGAAAAATGCAAATATGAAGATATTTATCCCAATATTATTTGTAACTGAATGATTAGGATTATGGGTATTTGTTAGTTTATCTTTTAAATGAAACTACTAGTTTTGAACTTAGAGAAATATTTATATTTAACTTAAAAATACTTATGAACCAATATAATAAAAATAAAATAAAAAATCAAAATCTTTGAAGGTACTTGGTGTCAATCAAACAAATGTATAATTTACTTAAGCTGCTAGAACGCTACCTGAAATTCAGGGATATTTATGGTGTACTGGAGATAACTGCATCACTTATAAAATAACCAATGAAAAATTTCTAATACAATGAAATATCATTCAGCCCTAAAAAATAAGAAAATCTTGCTATTTGTGACAACATGGATGGACCTTGAGGCCATTCTGCTATGTGAAACAAAGAAAGACAAATACCGCATTTATATGTGGAATCTAAACAAAACAAAACCCAAAAAACCCCAAACATCAAACTCTACATACAGAGAAGAGAGGGTGTTTGCAAGAGACAGGGGGATTGGGGGAGGGGGGTATGTAATGGGTAAAGGCAAAGTACTAACTTCCAGTTATAAAATGTAGTGTACGATATGATGACTATTGTTAATAATATGTACTGTATATTTGCAAGTCACTAGGAGAGTAAATCTTTTCTCAACACAAGGGAAAAAATTATTTAACTGTGCGTGGTGATGGATGTTAACTAGACTTATAGTGGTGATTTTGCAATATATACAAATATTGGATTGTTATGTTGCTACCTGAAATTAATATACTGTTATATATCAATTATATCTCAGTAAGAAAAAAAATTTACAACTAAATTTTTCTCAAATTGTCCCTGCCATTAGTCCTAACTTCTCCATTACTCATACTCCATATTGTGTTAAACTTTCTAAAATCCAAGTCTATTTATATTAGTTTCCTATACTTCCTCTGTACCCTTTGGGATAAAGTCTCAAACACTTACCATTACAAATAAAATCTTTTATGAATTGGCTTTCAATTTCTACCAGTCTCTATAAGAACACTTGGCTCTAGCCTGGAAACACTGAAGGTCCCTTTCTTGCCAAGTTACTCCATCGTCTTTGCCTCTGCTCACAGTTTAGTCTAGAACAATCTTCCTTGTCTGGCTTACTTTTATGATGCTCAGCTCAATTGTCAATTCCTCCTTCTAACACCCATCCTCACCTGATCATGAGAATGTTTCCTTTTATGTTTTCATATACTCCTGTAAATACATCTAACATAGCAATTACAGTCAGCCCTCTGTTGATCTGGAACCCAAGGATACAGAGGGCCAACTGTACTACACCAAGGGACCTAAGCATTGTGGATTTTGGTATCCACAGGGGAGGGAGGACCGGAACCAATCCCCTATGGATACCAAGGGAGGTACCAAGAATGGCATTACTACTATATTCCTTCACATTATCAAATACACTAAATACCTCTAGAGGAAGGGATATTCTCAACCACGATTTCTGTTTCTATAGCTCCAGTACCTAGCATACTGCACTGTATTCTGTAAGTATTTGATAAAAGGAAGCATGAAATGGAGAAGGAATGGCAGAAGTTTCAAATGAAATTAGGACAAAATGAAGAAAAACTTTTAAAAAGATGCTCCTTGAGACACGGGTTGCACTTTTTTAGTTAATTTTTATATTCTTATGTAAATATAAAATTATACACTTTTCTCCTATAAATTAGCTTTAAGTTACCTCAGAAAAAAAATACAAAGCTATTCCAAGTAGAATGCTACAAAATTACAATTAAGTCAATGGGAAAATGCAATTCAATATCACATAAATTTGGCCTCAAAAATTCTTAGTTCTGAGATATACTAGATGTGTGAAAATAGGTAAGTTCATCTCAATAAGTATCAGTTTCTTCATCTTTAAAATGGGAATAATAAAACCCATCTGTCAGAATTACATTTAAGTATCATGACCTACACAGAGAATTACACGTAAGTATTCAGGAGACTATAATTAGCTCCTTTTGCTTTGTAATTTGGACCCCTTTAAACACACACATATCCCAAGTATTTTGCACCAACCATCCCAATACCAGAGTTAGGCACACTCAATGCATGTTTGTTGAATAAACCTACAGATGAAGAAGAAATGTAGAGATAATGAAAATGAAAGCTAACATTTCCTAAGCAATTATTATGTATTGGACACTCTGAGAACAAACATGTAGGCACTATGAGGGAAAATAAGCCAGTAAAATAGGACTACCTAACCTAGTCTCTCTAAAGTATCTGCTTTACAAGCAAGTCCCTTTAACAATCAATGCAACTCTACTTTGAACTGTAATTTCTTGTACAGAAATTAAAGAGTATAATTGCTTGAAAGGGGTAGAAGAATTCTGGTTCCTCCATAAACAAAATCAACAGAAGAAATATATAACTCTAACAAATAAGAAAAAAAATTATTTAGAGAATTATAAAAATTTCTCACCTGCTGCATATGTTTACTGGTTCGCTTCTGAGGTTGATAAATGAGCCAGGTGTATAAGATAGGGTCAATATTAACTGCTAGTCCTTGTACATTACAAAGAAGTACGGCACCTAAAAAACAAGATTTTTAAATTGTTACATTCCTCCTAAAAATAATAAGCTTGATGTCACTTTACACCAATTAGTAGGAGAGCCATAATAAAAAAGATGAACAACAGTAAGTGTTGCCAATGATGTGGAGGAATTCAAACCTTCATACATTGCTGGTGGGAACATAAAATAGTGCAAATAATTTGGAAAACAGTCTGGCATTTCCTCAGAAAGCAAAATATACAGTTACAATATGACCCAACAATTCTATTCCTAGGTATATACCAAGAGAACTGTAATCAAATATCCACGCAAAAACTTGTACACAAATTTTCATAGCAGCATTATTCACAATAGCCGAACAGTGGGAAAACATGAATGTCCATGAATTGCTGAATGGATTAGCAAAATGTAGTAGAATCACACAATGGAAAACTATTTATCCATGAAAAGGAATGCAGTACTGATACATGCTATAACATGGATAAGCCTTGAAAACATGCTAAGTGAAACAAGCCAGTTACAGAAAACCACATATTATACAATTCCGCTTACATGAAATGGCCAGAACAGGCAAAACCATGAAGAAAAAAGTAGATCAGTGGATGCTGGGGCCTGGGGGGAGGAAAGAATGGGAAATAACTGCTAGTAGATATATGGTTATTTTGGGAGTGATGAAAATGTTCTGTAATTAGAAAATGGTGATTGTTGTACAACCTTGCAAATATACTAAAAACCACTAAATTATGCACTTTAAAATAATGTACTTTATGGAATTTGAATTATATCTCATTAAATGTGCATTTGCCTTTAAAAAATAATAATAAACTTTATTTTTTAGGCAAACAGCAATTTCTATATTGGCCATGAGAAGGGAATATTATCTCCCTTTTTTGTTTATATTACAGAACTAACTCATGATATGAAAGGAAGCATTACTATAACCACTTAATAATATTATCACTGTAAATTACAGCTTTAAATGTTCAGAAGCAGAGAGAGAGAGCTGCCTAGATGAAATGCAGGCTAACATTCTGACATGAAACACAAAGACTGAAGTGTAACAAGTTGCAATTCCATCCTACTAACTAAAACATTTTTGTCCCTCTCTAATAAAAAGTAGCTCACATAAACTTAACTAAAGCAGAATATTCCATTCTTAATTTATGTGGGGCAGGTCATGTATATCCATAAATAAGATTTTGCATTTCTACATATATTTTTTGATAAAAATAGTATTAGCTCCACTAGGATGTATAGAACATGAAGGAAGGGATATTAGTCAGTTTTGCTCTCAACTGTATCTCCAGCATCTGAAAAAGTACCTTCCACGTGGTAGGAGCTGAAAAAAGAATCACAATAAATGGCAGACAGATTCTCAGGTTAGTTGAAAAAAGCCCATTTGTTCTATAATACTGCAGATAATTAAAACAGCTAGTACAATTAGTATAATTAGTATTAATACCAAGTCCTATGAAAAGTGAACCACAAAGAGATTGAGATACAAGGATGGAGGAGAGGAAGCAAGCAAAAGAGAAATTTCCTCCTTTTTCAAAGCTTTGCACAGAATTTTCAAACGAAATTTGCCATGTGTACTCCTGTTCTACTTTACATTGCTACTTCTCCCAGGAACCCAAAATCGGTATAGATTCCTAGGCAACATGCTGAGACAACATAAGCAATCCCTCCTTCCATGTAACAAAGCATGTGCTAGTGAGCAATGATTCACTCAAATACACATATCAGAAAGGAATGATGGGGAGAAGCTAAATACAAGATGACTGCAAAACAGGGGGGTCATAACTGAAGTCAGTTGGAAAATACAATTTAATATATATTTTTTCCTGTAATAGAATGCAGATTCCTCATAAGAACCTAAATTCTCCTATTTCTCAAATACCACTAGTATACAGAATAAAGGCTTACTATGCTATATTATATTAAGGAAAATAAAATAAGACTTTCCCAAAATTATATCCAGTTTTCAAACAACTCTAACAGCTCTACTATGCCAGAGACTATCAACTCCACAAACTAACAAAAATATAGTATCTAGATATATGAGTATATATATAGCAAGAGCTAATTTGAATAGTGTTCTTGTTTTATAACAACTTATTCTATCAAAATGTTACTAGGTGAGAAACAGAATTTGGCCTGAAATATGAAAGACTATTAATCAAATCCTTTTTATTTTAAAGAAATGTGTTGAACACATTTAAATAGAGTTCAAAAATGCATTTAAATTCAAGAATACATAATTCAATCATAAAAGTTAAAAGACTTTTCTAAAATCCATATACAGAAATAAAATTACAATTAGATTTAAATTACTATGAACTGCTTGCTGTCACATGAGCCCACAATAATATATTTTATAATTAATATCACGTAAATATTAAAGACACCAAAATAATACATGGTTAACAATAAAGAATGTATTTTGTCAAAAGAAGGAATTACCACAAGAAAAAAACTTTGGGATCCAGAAGACAAAGGATCCAACACGGGAAAAAAGTGACCCAGGATGACAATAGTGAATTAGTGACAAGTACATGGAAAACTTAGAAACAACAAACAATTTATTAAATACAGGAAAAACAAATGTTATAAAGGAAAGGATAACAAACCATAGGATAAACATGACCGTGCCATGAATAATATCTACAGACAGAACTATGTAAATTCTGAAAAAAATGAATTCATTGATTAATCAAACGTATAATACAACAATATCATACATTTGATTACTGGGAGTATGGGTACATCAGAGGAATGTGTGATGGGAGCTGAAGAGGGTAAAAGTTAGCCAATTATCATTTTCCACAGTTAGACAGCAATGAATAATGCTGTAAAATGAACAATCAAGAAAGAGCAAGAAAAGCCAAGTTATTTAAAAACATGGATGTAAACACCAAAATAATTACTAAAAAGACTTTTGAAAAGGGAACATTAAAAAACAGGTGCAGGTGACATGAGGGAGAATATAACTGGGATTCTCAAAATGGGGACAACAGAAAAGAGGGGTAGATGAGCTTTAGATTTTCTTGCTGAGGAATATCCTTATAGCCACTAGCAAAATGCAGAATAAATTTTTCTCTTTGAAAAAAGTCTCCAATTCATTGTAACATAACAGCTACAAATTAAGATCTGTGAATGAGTCCCATAACAAAAAAAATCAGCAAGCACTGCAGAAGGTAAGTGAGCAAGAGCCAGAAAAAAGAACTAACAAATTTAGACTTTCAAGCACTGAAGGTATTTGAATACAGAAAAAGAGCTACGGGGACTTCGCTGGTGGCGCAGTGGTTAAGACTCCACGCTCCCAAGGCAGGGGGCCTGGGTTCGATCCCTGGTGCAGAAACTAGATCCCACACACATGTCGCAACTAAGAGTTCGCACTCCACAACTAAGGAGCCGGCGAGCCACAACTAAGGAGCTGGCGAACCGCAACTAAGGAGCCCACCTGCCGCAACTAAGACCCAATGCAACCAAATAAATAAATAAATATTTTTTTAAAAAACAGCTATGTAGAAAACGTTTAAAATACAAAAGTATGCAATCATGAAGGGGAACAAACAATGAGGGAGTATCAGCGAAGAACACATTTTAAAGAAAAATGGAAACTACAGAAATGACAGATTTAGTTTTTGAAGTAAAAAACTCATTGGACAGGTTAAATAGCAGATTAGATATAGTTGAAGAGAAAATTAATAAAATAGAAGAAACACAATAAGATAATTTAGAATGTATCTGAGATAGAAAAATGAAAGAAAACAGTTAAAATGATGTTAAGAGATATGAGGACTGAGTAAGAAGAACAAACATATATCTAATTAGATTCCAGAGGGAGTTACTAAGGAATGAGAAGAGGTAATATTGTTAAAAAATAATGGCTGAGGGACTTCCCTGGTGGTCCAGTGGTAAAGTATCCGTCCTCCAATGCAGTGGATGCAGGTTCGAAACCTGATCAGGGTACTAAGATCCCACATGCTGCGGGGCAACTAAGGCCGTGCGCAACAACTACTGAGCTCGCATGCCTCAACAAGAGAGCCCATGCACCACAACTACAGAGCCCACATGCCGTGGAGCCCACGCACCACAGCTACAGAGTGAAAAACCCATGTGCCACAACTAGAGAGAAGCCCGCACACTACAACGAAGAACCCGCATGATGCAACTAAGACCAGATACCGCCAAAAAAAAAAGAAACAAAGAAAAAAATGGCCGAGAATTTTACAGAATTGCCAAAAGATATTAAGCCTCACACCTAAGAAGCCCAATGAATCCAAACTGGATAATTAAAAATAAACCTATATTAAACAAACAAACAAACAAACAAAGAAGAAACAAAACACTGAAGAGAAAAAGAACAGAAAAGAACCTTAAATAAAAAGAAAGATCTCCTGAGGTATAGAAAAGCAAATAAATTGACAATCAACTTCTTAGCAAATAGTCAATGGTATTCATTACGTGATTTTTCTTCAAAACTTACATATATTCTTTTCTTTGCACCAAGTGTTACCATTAAAAGATGATAAAAGAAGAAAATGAATAAATTAAATTGATTTTTAAAAGTAAATATATCAGGATAAGTTTTGTTCTAATATTATACATCTCAAGTACAAGCCACATAGAAACTATTTTTTAAATTATGATGAAAATATGCAAAAAAGAACATATATAAACAGAGCAGTTATAAATTTAAAAGAATGCAAACTGCAAAAGACAAGTAAATTAAGGAATTACGGACTTCTCCATATGAGGCAAGTTATTTTAATAGTCTTTTCATATGTGCCAAAAACTAAGCATGTTGAGTAAATTTTTTAAAACTTTCTCAGTAAGTTATTAGCACACCTTTAAAATTGGGATGGTAGAGAAAGGGAAAGGAAAACAAATGTAAATAGGTAAATATTTTCACATGGACAATTAATTCTGAAAGTCTTATTTTATTATAATGAAAAAGTTAAATACTTCACCAACAAATATTCATTTAAGTCACATAATTGCATTATACCAAAAATGACTAAATGACTTATAGCCAGGCTTGAACTTTATGAATGTTAAACAGGTAATAAAAGAGAATAATCTATTAATTTAACAACTTAGCTAAAATTATAATTTAGAGATAATGTTCTTCTAAATTTAAAGGGATATTTTTATATTATATTCAATTTATGAGACACAGCCTTTAAAAATAACACACAAGTTTTGACATATAAGTGTGCAGACAATTAGTGTGATAGTTGACTCAGAACAGATCCTCCATAAATCACTAAAATTTGGCAATATATTATTCTGTTTAATTTTAGTCTGGGAGACAACTAATGAGAAAAGTGTGCTTTACTCCTCTGTTCACCGCCAAAATGGTTCACTTATCCACATTCCATTCAGGCTTTACCAATTAGTTAAACCAAGGCACCACTGTCATTTTCAGTTACATCCTAAGCTGAAGAATGAGAACTGAAGTAAGGGTTAGAGACCAAAGTTGCAGAGCATTAAAATTAAACATACATCCTTCTTATCAGCTACAGAAACCTTGTCAACCAATGAGACTGTCCTGTAAAATATCAAGTTATTAATAGGAAAAAGTACCCTGCATTTATCTTAAAGCAATGAATGAGACAAAAAACACAGACATATTAATCTTCATCTAAGTTTAAGTGGCTAAAACTCACTATTTTTCTATTATGCAACTATAGTAAAGTAAGAACTTTTTAGATGCATAGTGCTCTTAAGAAATTGTTACTCTTAATTTTAAGAATAATTTCAAAACGTTTGGCTACATAGTTAAATAAACAAAAAAGGAAGAATCAATACTTCAAAAACAAGGGTGGGGAATAAAGGCAAGATAGAGTAATCAGACACTAAAAAAATGACAGAGCAAGGATGAGCTGCCAGCTACTGGCAACCTTATCCAAGGTAATTGTCAAATTTAGTATAAATGAATCATAAGGTTTTTAGGTATGTGTGTATTGTCGCTCATGTTACTTAATTAATAATTATTTCCCCTTCTCTTAGGATACAGAAAATCACAAGAGAACTCTATCCCATTGTAACAATAAGAACAAGCCATGTAACCTATCAAAGCTTTTCAACATTCATCAGTCAGATTTTTTATGAACAAAAATCATAAAAGTGAAAGGCCCCTCATAGGGCAGAAGGAATGAACAGTGGCTTTTATTCTTGGCACAGCAGTAGGAGGAAGAGAAAGTGGATAAGAAGAAAACAACTGACCTTTTAACAAATGTTTAGAGCTAGTTAGGGGCAGACATGACAGTTTAGAATCTCTGCAAATCGCAGACCAAGGGGAATCTACCCACCTGCCATCCCTTTTCAACAAGCCTCCATCAAATGCTCATAAGAATAACAGGGGACAGCTGAGAAAGATCCCACTGAGATGCAGGTACATGGAGCCTGATGAAGTCTGAGTGCAAAGAAGGAGAACTGAGAGAAATCTCACAGCCACTCTGAACATTTCAGTGAGCACCAAGCAGGGCAATCTGTGCTAGGAGAAGAAAAGAGGAACTAAGAGAGATAGATCCCTCCATAAGGACAGATGAAAACGGCATGCTGAAGTCTGAGGGTAGGTCAGGAGAACTGAGTGAAAGTCACAAACCATACTAAAAGAAAAATTCTGATCCTGCTCTCAAAAATATCTGAAGTCTGGGGTGACTTAATATAAGTAAAGCCCAGGATCAGAACAAGCTCAACCACAGAACAGAAAGCAAAGACCAAACCCAACCCAACTACACCAAAAACATGACAAAATAAGAGGCATGCCCTTTTGTGGGCATAAGCATTATTTACCATAGGTTCTATTCTTTTTTACATACAATGTTTGGCATTCAATTAAAAAAAAAAAAGATTATGAAACACACAGCACAACAAAAAGAAATGACTCACTATCAAAAGAGAAAACAGTCAATAGCATCAGTCCCAAAGGTGGCAGATACGAGAATTATCAAACAGGGACTTTAAAAGAACTCTAATACATATGCTAAAGAATGTAGTGAAAAAGGTAGACAAGCATGAACTGAAGGGGAATTGCAACAGAGAGACAGAAACTATTAAAAAGAGCCAAACAGAAATCCTAGAATTTGAAAAATACAGTATCAGAGGTAAAGGATTCTTTAAAATTTTCTTTCTAAAACTTATGAATGGTATCAACTGACAGATTCAGCAAACCCCAAGAAAAATAAAGGAAAAGAAAACCAGATCTACACACATCATGACCAAAATGCAGAAAACCAAAGATAGAAAAAATTGTTGAAATCATACAGAGCAAAAAAAGGCACAACAGACATAAGGGAACCATGATATGGACAATTTCTCATCCGAAACAATGGTGGCCAGAAGACAGTGGAATGATACCTTTAAAGTGCTAAAAGAAAAGACAGCCTAGGGCTTCCCTGGTGGCGCAGTGGTTGAGAATCTGCCTGCCAATGCAGGGGACACGGGTTCGAGCCCTGGTCTGGGAAGATCCCACATGCCGCGGAGCAACTGGGCCCGTGAGCCACAATTACTGAGCCTGCGCGTTTGGAACCTGTGCTCCGCAACAAGAGAGGCCGCGATAGTGAGAGGCCCGCACACCGCGATGAAGAGTGGCCCCCGCTTGCTGCAACTAGAGAAAGCCCTCGCACAGAAACGAAGACCCAACACAGCCATAAATAAATAAATAAATAAACAAACAAACAAACAAACAGACCACTTAAATTGTTCTTGCTCAATTCATAGTATTTAAATTAGAGGAAAATTAATGATAACCTAAATGTCCAAAAGAAGGGAACAATTAGATAATTATGATATATTCATCCTATGTAATGTTTATTAAAAAAAAAAAAGAAAAGACAGCCTAGATTTCTATATCCATTGACAATATCCTTTTAAAATGAAAACAAAACAACAAAAACAATTTGTCACCCGAAGTCTTGCCCTACTAAAAATTATTAGAGAAGTGCTTTAGTCCAAAATAAAATTATGCCAGATAGAAACTCAATTCTAGAAGAGGAATGAAGGGCACCAGAAAGAATAAAATATGTTGGTTAATAAAGCAGACCTCTTTAAAACATTCTATTTTAGTTACATGTATATACACACACACATACACACACACGTACACCAATGTTACTGTCAAACCCAATTTAGATTAAATAAAAAATATACATTGAACACATTTGTGTACACATGTACTTTTTTATTTCCATCTATCCAAATTCTGCACATCCTTTCATTCAAATTAGCTTCCGCCATTAACACTTCTTACCACCACTGCCCTTTCCATTCTCTGGCCAGCTGCAATACTGAGTATTATAGAGCTCATTTTAGCCACTGACTCAATTCCATTTTCTCAGTATATAAGAATGTCATAAGTTAAGAATAAGGATGGCAGAAGAGGTTATGAGTGCTTTAGGAAATTGCAGAATGTGTGAAATAGTGACACATTCAGAGAGACCCATCTGTGTTCCCTGGTCATGAATTCAAAGTGAGTGAACTCATCCTGGTTGCATGTTTTTCTCCAGTCCAGTTGAGGTCCACAGAAGGAAGACAAATTGGATTTCAAAAAGACTCTGCTTGCTATTTTATATTTCTTACTGGTGTTCTTCTTTTTTCTCCCCAGATCAAATAGTTACTTAAACAGTTTTATCAGGTATTAAGTTAATAACTGGTTTCCTTCTCACTCTTATGTCTTATTTCTCAATTGGAACAGAATTCACAAATGAGATTTAATGGTAACCTCAAACCGTAAGTGTCAGTAATTAATACTTTGTGGTGTTTCAAACTTTTTACCTCTGACTTTATATTTATGGCATAAAACCCTAAAACCATAAAGGTATTTACAAACAGCTTTGAGAGGAAAAAGCTTAGAATTTCTAAAAGATAAGAGATACCAGAGACAAAAGTAAAGGCAAAAATCAGACTAGAACAAAATATTAGGAAAAAACATAACAAAGACAATATTCATGACATAGGAAGACCTAAAAATTACTAAGCAAAAAAGATATAAAACCAAACAGGACAAGGGCGGGGGTAGGGGGGGGAGGGAAGTTGGGACGAGGTAAGAGAGTAGCACTGACATATATACACTACCAAATGTAAAATAGATAGCTAGTGGGAAGCAGCCGCATAGCACAGGGAGATCAGCTCCGTGCTTTGTGATGACCTAGAGGAGTGGGATAGGGAGGGTGGGATGGAGGCTCAAGAGGGAGGGAATATGGGGATATATATATGCGTATAGCTGATTCACTTTGTTGTATAGCAGAAACTAACATAACATTGTAAAGAATTATACTCCAATACAGATGTAAAAAAAAACAACCAAACAGGAAAATGGGCAAAGAATATAAACAGACAACTCACAAAATAAATACAACTGGCCTTCACTAATGCTCAACATTACTAACAGCTAAAGAAATTAATGATAAAACAATAAGATAATTTTTCAATGATAGATTAACAGAAGTTTAAATGAATTAAAGTCTATTACTGATAAAGCTGTGATGAATAAAGCACTCCCATGCTCTGCTGAAAGACATGGAAACTAGTATAGTCTTTTTGAAGGTTATTTTGGAATCACCTATTAAAATTTTAAACGTACAATTCACTGATCCAGCAATTTTAGTTCTTGGAATCCTACATTAATACTTGTAGATGCTCTTAAAATATATGCACAAAGATGTTCACTTGTAGTATTATTTACAGTAATGAAAATATGTAAAAAAAAAACAATGTCTACAGTCAAATTATAATCATTTAATGTTACACCACTCAGCTATTAGACGATGAAGTAGAGAGTATGTAATGACACAAAAATAAGTGCAGAATAGTATATAACACAATAATAGTTAACAGTGTAAGCATAAAACATGCTTATATATAATATATACTTAAAGATAAAATAGTGGTATTTCTAGGTGTATGTAGGTGAATATACCAGTGATATACTATATAAAAAAAAGATCTGCAAGTATATGAACCAAGCTGTATATAAACCAGGGTAGAACAAACATATCACTTCATGATAGAAAGATAATATATTACTATATTACTTATATTCTAAAACCATGAAACTACATCCACATTTTTCCTGATCAAAATTTTGAATTTCAGTGAAAATTTTGGTTCATGTAAGAAACAAAAGCAAAAACTTGATTCACCACAAGTAAAAACCATTTAGAAAATTACCAGATCTCATAAAAGTCTCTGTTTTATTTATCTTCAGTGTGTCATTGTTCTTTACTCAGGATTTTCATTATTCAGAATCCCCATCCCCGTATCCTGCACCAAATCAATGTAAACAAATATGGTATCCTATAACTAGAAAATAATTTTTAAAAGCAATTCTTCACTTTAAACTGGATTTTGTAGAATTACCATATGATCCAGCAATCCCACTCCTGGGCATTTATCAGAACAAAACTATAATTCAAAAAGATACATGCACCCCTATGTTCACAGCAGCACTATTTACAATAGCCAAGACATGGAAGCAACCTAAACATCCATCGACAGATGAATGGATAAAGAAGGTGTGGTATATATACACAACGGAATACTGCCAACCATATAAAAGAACTAAATAATGCCATTTGCAGCAACATGGATACAACTAGAGATGATCATACGAAGTAAAGTAAGTCAGAAAGAGAAAGACAAATACCATATGATATCACATATGTGGAACCTAAAATATGACACAAATGAACCTATATATGAAACAGAAACAGAATCATGGACATAGAGAACAGACTGGTGGTTGCCAAGGGGGATTGGGAGAGGAATGGAGTGGGAGGTTGGGGTGAGCAGATGTAAGCTTTTATACATAGAATGGATAAACAACAAGGTCCCACTGTATAGCACAAAGACTATATTCAGTATCCTATGATAAACTATAATGGAAAAGAATATATTAAAAATGTATATATATGTACAACTGAATCACTTTGGCTGTACAGCAGTAATTAACACAACGTTGTAAGTCAACTATACTTCAATAATAAATAAATAAATTTTGTTTATTTTGTTTTACTGGAAAATATAATCAAAATATAGATTATAAATCAACACATAACTACAAAATTTATTATCATTGACTCACATACCTCAGTAAAATCTTTTCTATTACTAATATGACAGTTTGATTCATTTCAAATATTTCTGCATCTCTTTTATATATAGGCCCAAAACTCCAACATACATCTTAATTATATTAGCATATATTAAATAACCTAAGGCTATGAGCACTGCAAATATACTGCAAACAACATGATAGAATTACCTTTTGAATTAATGATGCATAAAAAATGAATTAATGTACAACTTGGAATAAAGCAGTATTTAGTTTGGTTTAAGTATTTTAAAGCCAATACTGATCATCTCTGATCATGCTTAATTCTAAGTAATTAATAATGTACTGATTTAGCATTTTAATCTTGCTGACTCTATGAAGTTACATCTGACTTAAATTTTAAGCATACAGAATTGAGGATCAAATGCATGTATCTCTGTTTATAGATAATAGCAGGAAACTTAATAAATGTTTTTTATTATAATGATTCTTAAAATCAACTGAAAGAAGAATCTTCAAAGTCATCCACACTAAATGGGGTCTATAGTTTTTAAATTCCATGTACCAGCAGTGGTTAGAAAGGACTCTTTCAAAATTATGATAATATTCAACAAACTAACTAGGAGACAGAATATACATTTTGACTTAATTATGAAATCTTTGAATTACTAAATTTTTTATTAATAATGATAAATCTTAACTTGGAAATTAAAAGCAATGCTTTTTTAACCAAAACCCGACAAGCATGTATTTTCTGATACTTAATATCATTACTCCTCATTTCATTTAAAATCTCATGGCATAAATCATAGGATAGATTTCTAGCATTCTTTTAATCCCAGGACACTGCCCTCCATGCCATCAGTCATCCTTCTCCAGCCAACTTATTTCTTTCACTTTTTCCGAAAGTAAGGCTGCTTTTTATTTTTTATTTATTTTTTTATTTTTTTAACATCTTTATTGGAGTATAATTGCTTTACAATGGTGTGTTAGTTTCTGCTTTACAACAAAGTGAATCAGTTATACATATACATATGTTCCCATATCTCTTCCCTCTTGCATCTCCCTCCCTCCCATCCTCCCCATCCCACCCCTCTAGGTGGTCACAAAGCACCGAGCTCATCTCCCTGTGCTATGCGGCTGCTTCCCACTAGCTATCTATTTTACGTTTGGTAGTGTATATATGTCCATGCCACTCTCTCACTTTGTCATAGCTTACCCTTCCCCCTCCCCATGTCCTCAAGTCCATTCTCTAGCAGGTCTGTGTCCTTATTCCCATCTTACCCCTAGGTTCTTCATGACCTTTTTTTTTTTTTTTTAGATTCCATATATATGTGTTAGCATACGGTATTTGTTTTTCTCTTTCTGACTTACTTCACACAAGAACCCTAGGATCACCATGTTTCAAACATAAACAAAAATTTTTTTTAGAAAATTGCTTATCCGCATGTATCAAAATAAACAAATCCCCAATATTTATGTTTTTCACAAAGTAACCTGAAACTAAAATGATTTTTCCCCCAACTTGAGTTGCCTTTGGGGGAAAAAAACCAATGGCTGAGGCAAAAAAATAAATTTGCATGTTTAATTTACCCTACTCACTATTTTCCAAAAATACTTACTAGAGCACTTGATGGTTATCTGGAATCTTATTCTATTTATACCATATACACCACCATAAATAACAGCAGGTCTCTGAAATATGCCAATGTTTTATTCTACCTTGCTATGGTTCCAGTTTTGATATCTTTCCTCTGTAACTCAGACACAAAACACTACAAGATACACATAAATTTGAAGAGCAGGTAACTTTAGCCTTATATAGAGCTCTCAAGGTTACAAAGCTTATGTGGGTGTGAAGATTAGTTGACAAAATTAGAAGCTTTAAAATTCAAAGACTTCTGGATTCTGCATAGGATTCCAGTATTAATTCAAATTCATGGTTGCCAACCGTTAAAAGAATTAAGAAGTCATTAATATTCCTGGAGTTCAAATTGGATTAGAATTTTCTGTAACATCAAAGATTAATGTGGAGCAAGTATATAAAATACAGAACACAAGCAATAGCTATAGCTATTAAAACCAACCACAATTATAAAGTATATTAATTTCATACTACCTCATTACTTTAAAAAAACCATTGAAGCTTTGAGTGACGTGATTTAAAACTATTTTAAATAAGTTTGTCAAATTTAATTCCAAAACTCCTAGACATACAATTTTCAAAGTTTAAATCAAAATACTAGCAAGGATATGGTAAAACTGATAGTGTAACACAGGCTTCAGTCTATAGACTATGAGATATTTTAGTAAAATTATTTTAATAAATATAAAGTAGTTTGGAACACAGCCATGCCCATTTGTTTACATGTTGTCTATGGCCGCTTTTGTACTAAAACAGCAAAACTGAGCAGCTGCTAGAGAGATTATATGGCCCACAAGCCTAAAATATGTATAGTATAAGGCCCCTTAAGAAAAAATTTGCTGACCCCTGTTAACACATTGCTGGTAGGAGTTTACTATAACAATTTCCCATACGAATTTGGTAATAAAAAGTCAATACCTTTTAACTAATTAATTTCATTTCCAGAAATCTATGCTAAACAAATATAGGAATTGTTTAATATTAACAATTTCACATACAGTTATTTATAATAGCAAATATTCGAAATGATCTAAATCTCCAAAAATGAGGACTGGTTATGCAAACTGATGTATTCAAGTGACAAGCCAGTACACGATCATTAAAATGATGGTTATGAAGACTATGTAATAATGAGAAAATTCTTAGGACATAAACAGAAATTTTAAATATAGTCTAATGCAAGGTAAATAAATAGCAAGGGAAAAACCAGAAGAACATATGTAAAAGAAATTTCAGTGGTTTGTGATTGGTTGATGGGTTAATTTTTTTTTTCTGCTTTCTAGATTTTCTAACTTTCCAAATTCTATTTACTAAAGATATAATTACTTTTATAATAAAAACTTAAAACAATATATGTAAACATCTAAAGATTTCATGTGTTTAGGTGACTCTGTTATTCCTCTGCTTAAACACTGTCTTCCCAATCTCCTTTGCATTAAATGTAAACTTCTCATCATAGCCTACAAAGTCATGCAAGATCTGACTCACCTCTCTCTGAAATCTCATCTCTGACACTCTTCAATGGTGACTATATTCCATCTACCCTTGAACACGCCAAATTCTTTGCTATTCCTTCACTCACCTCTCTAATCCTTCACAGAAGCCTGGCTCTGACCACTCTATTAAGTTTTCATCAAGTATCTTTGTTTAATATTTATGATTATATAATTTTCTGTAGACGCATTATCTACCTCCTCAGAGACAATATAAGCTCATGAGATCAGGGACTATCTTCACTGTTCATATGTGACTGATGCCAAGCACAGGGTTTGGCACATAGAAAACACTAAATTTAATGGATGAATATATGAATAAAGTTTTACATTTACCTTTAATCTTTCAAGCACTTATTATTAAGTGTTGCTTCATTTCATCCAGAAGTAATTATTTTAAAATATTTTCAAATCAAAGAATACTCCAAATATTACTCAATATAAGACACACTTTGATTACTGATAACAAACAGATCTCTCTCCAGCCTGTTTTCCAATATTCCAATGTGACACTATTTCATGTATGTTGTATTAAGACTTTAAACTGATTATATAAATTATACAGGCTATGTGGAGATATGTTATGGTCCACAAAAACTAGGAAGAAAATGCTGTTAATCAATATTAACATTTGGCTGTAGATTAGACTCCTAATATTTGAGGGCTTAAACCCCAGCTGTTTCAACATCTATGTCTACACTGTAGCCACATGAAGCTGGTATCCGGAAACAAATATAGTTCTTAAAGATATAATTGGCATCACATACATTTTTTCTTTGATGTTTTATGATGAACATTCTCCTGTGTTGTTATTGTTTTTTACTCTCTAGCATTCCTTCCCCCCGTCTCAGATACCTCTAATTCCCCCCTTGAGCCTAAATCATTCCAGCAGTTGCAGTGGTGACCAGCACTACCTGGCTTCCTAAACAACTCCATACAGGGCAAAGTGACAGAGCCTAGACCTGTGCCTATCCCACATGTCTCTTGCCTCTGGATCCAGGGCTCGCAGATGACTCCTGAGATATGCAGCAGTACAGTTCCTCACTCAGCGCCCATAACTACATGCAGAAGCTGGAGGAGCGGCAAAGTTCGTGTCCTGAGGAACAGAACCTTGACCAATGGAGTCTGTGAGCACGTGGGAAAAAAAATCTCTCCCAGAAAGAACTGTCCTGGGAAACAGTGGTGTATAACTAGATTATACATCCTCATTTTGTTCTCCCTCCTTTGCTGACTCATAACCTTAATCCTTCAACTATAATCGCTAGTAATAGTAGTACATAAGCCTTTCTCTTAGGCTTTGCTTTCTGAGGAACCCCCCAAAATCTTCTTTTGTTTCTTCTGGTAAAAGCACTCAAGTTCCCTTTGGGGAATTATCACACCCCCTCTCCTGAAATCATATATAGTTTAGTGGGATTATCAATCGAGGTGTTCTATACTTCCCTGCCCAAAGAATATGCATGTGACTGAAACCAAGTGTCTTAAATTGATCTTAAATTACCTATTTAAACCTATGTCTATTTCATTTTACCTCATTCATACTCTCTCCCTCCCTTTCTTCCATTCTTTAGCTATCATTTATAGATCTAATACATATAAGATATTGTGCTAGGTATTCAAGGTACAATGATAAATGATTTCTGACTGGATTCTAAAGGAGTAGGATTCTGCCAACTTGACAAGAAGCAGGAAAGGACATTCCAGGAACAAAGACCAGCTTGTGCAAAAACATGGATAAAGGAGAGGACAGTATCTTTAGGAACATACAAGTAATCTTAAAAGGCTAGAGCTGAAAATATGAATATGAGCATATGACTAGACCATGAATGCCCATTCCAAGGAGTAGTATTTTATTCTGAGGGTGTTAAATACCACTGAAGATTTTCAGGCTGGAGAAAATGATATCTCAAATGTGCATTTCAGAAAGATCAAAATGAACAGAGCATGGACTATGGACTGAGGGGTTAGAAGCAAAATAGGTAATATTTGATATTTTTACAATTAATCAGGCATTCAGGACATAAACCACAAGGGCACAGCCTGAGAAGTAAAAGTCAGAAATATTTTATTTGAGGGGTAGAAGTAACATTTCATAACTAAATTAGATGTAAGATATAGGAAAGAATGGCTCAAGTCAGAAGATACAGTGATATAATTATTGATGAAATGGACTAAAATAAGAAATGGGTTTGAAGAGAAAGGTGAAGACAGCAATATGGGAAATGGGGAATTTGGGGTGTATAGGGGACACCAAGGTAAACATATTTATTAGTAGTCATAATATATAGGCCAACATTATTTGTGGAAACATTATTCCTGGGAGTAGAAGTGTAAATGAACTATGTGGAAGGAAGGAGTTATAGTTATCAAATTACAACCATAAAGTAAAATAAAAATAGACACAAATTTAAATATGATACAACATAATAAACAATGAAATTCATGCATATATATAAATATTATAGTTATTATATAAAAAATATATATAAATATTATCAGTGTAAATAAATACAGCTAAAACCGTAGTAGTCAAAGAAAAAAAAAAAAACCTCAAGACTATGTTCATCAAGGAAATGAAATGTTTATGGACAGATGGTTATGGACCTAAAGAAAAGAGAAATTTGAAAAGGAAATTAAAGAATGGTTAAAGGACAGAGTCAGAATACAAAAAAAATCAAGCTACATCCTCTCTTTCTTCAGTATTTCCAAGGGAATGATCCAAAGCACCAAATGCTAATCAAATCAAGCTTTAAAAAAAAAAAAAAATTTTGATTTTATATATGTAACAACAGTCTTACTGAAGTTTGTTGGTTCTCTTTCCTCTAAATTGGTTTCACTGTTCTCAGGCAAACTTATAAATAATGGCAAGTGACTACGGTTAGGCTCCAGATTATAACCTACTCACTTGGAAACACAAAGGTAGTTTCTCTTTCCCAATAATTTCAACAGAAGTCTTGGAAATAAATCTCCCTGCAATGGCTTGGTTCACATGAAAATCCCTGAAACAATCACTTCAAAAAAGGAACGAAACTGGATTTCTAGGCATGGGTCACATGTTCAATCCTGGAACTACACTGTGAAATCAATCCCACTTGAACTATATAGCTTGTAACTAAAATCAGATAAGGAGGAAATGAATGCTGAAAAGGCAAAAACAAAAGAAATGTCACATTTCACACCTAGGAGTTAGTACAGTAACTGATCATAATATTGTAATTTTTAAAGAATTTGATTACTTTAATATAATTCCAAATTTCAATGCTACAAGAATAGTACAAGGAGCACCAAAATACCTTCCAGCCAAATCCCCCAATTGTCTAAATCTGGACCCAATTGCTTTACACATACCAACACACATCTGCATATGTGTGTATCCGTGTGTACATGTATAAAATCCTTTACTGATCCATTTGAGAGTATACTGGATACATGGTGCCCATTTATTTCTAAATATGTCAGTGTGCATTTACTAAGAACAAGGACATGTTCTTACAGAAATGTTGTGTTTTTGAACAGATGTTGTGAAAATTTAAAAATATTTCCTAATACTGAAAGCTCCTTAATTTAACAACAACAAAAAAAAAGGTCTGTGTCACAAAGTCTCTTAATATTCCTGGAAATAAAAGATATTTCCATTACAAATAAAGAGAAAATGCAACATCACTAAAACAAAGTAAGTATTCCTTGGTCTATTTCTTTTAAGACATGTGATTTTCATTATTGGGAATTTTTCAGTTCTTGCCAGTAGTCATAGAAAAGATTCAGATTTCATTTAGAAAGTTCTCCACTCCCAGGTGGATAATAATCAATGTCTACACCCCCTGACAAAGGAAACCAATTGATTATACACTGCACCCCCACAGAAGTGTGTCAAGTCCAGCCAGTAGAGTGCCAAAGCACAAATGTTTGACATCCAAGACAGTGAGGGTACATGGAAAGATGTAATGAATTCTTCACAGGACTCTCAGCAGAGTTCATCTGAATTTGGCATACTCTGAGCCTTATTTTCTGAGGTTAGTTTAAAGATGAAAGGGTTCTGCACCAGGCCAAGTAACAGGACCAGATTTACCCTCTCATGTGAAACAACCAAAATACTGGGAGAAAATATATGAAAAACAGGTATGCAAGACACAGGAAATCAGGCAACAAAGGACTGTGGACCCTGACATACAAAAAACAAATAAGGTGAGCCCTGCAAATTGCCCCAGCTTACTGCCTTGAGAGAACTTCCAGGATATGGTGCAGAGAGAGGAACCAAGCAAAGCTCGGCACTCTCTCCAAGTAGAGGAGACATAGCTGAGAATACACAGAGATCAGAGTGGCTGGAGTTCTCAGGAAAGAGTACCAAAGAGGAGAGAGAGCTGCACAGAGAGAGAATTCCATAGATCTTCAAAGGGTCTTCTCAAGAATTCAACAGAAAGAAGAAAGAGGAATGGATATACAAATAGTCAATAATCGATTAAAAGCTGTTCAACAACATTAACCCACTAGGAAGGCAATACTAAAAAAAATTGAAAATAACAAATATTGACAAGGATGTGGAAAAATAGGAACCATTTAGTACACTGCTAGTGGAAATACAAAATGGTTCAGCTGCAGTGGCAACAGTTTGGAGGTTCCTCAATAAGTTAAACATAGACAATTCAACTCCTAGGTATATTCACAAAAGAATTGAAAGCAAGTACTCAAACCAATATATGTAATCATATATTCATATGTACACATGTTCATAGCAGCACTATTCATAATTGCCAAAAGGTGGAAACAATTCAAATGTCTATAAAGGATGAATCGATAAACAAATAGTAGCATATACATACAATGGAATATTATTTGACCACAAAAAAGGAAAAAAGAACTGACATATGCTGCAATGTGGATGAACCTTGAAAATATTATGCTAAGTGGAAGAAGCCAGATGAAATAGGTCACATATTTCCAGTGGGAAATGAAGAGGAACCAGACAATAAGAATAAGAAACACTCAGAGAAAAAGAAGAGAAACCAAGAGAAGAAGCAAATGGAAGAAAGTATTTCAAGGAAAAGAGAGTGAGTGATTTTGTTAAATACTGCTGCCAAGTGGAGAAAATGAGGACTGTGAACTGCCAGCTGAATATAACAATATTTAGGTTACTGGTAATTTGGACAAGAGCAGTTTTAATAGAGTGGGGAGGAGCAAAAGACTGAATGGAATGAATTCAGAAACAGGAAGAGAAGAAATGGAGACGGTAGTTATAGCACAATTCTTTTGAGAAGTTTTACTGCAGAGGGCAAGTAAATGCAGTGGTAGCTGGTGAGGAGAAAGTGGGATCCAGCAGAGAGGGAAAAGTGAATGATACAAGTGAATGAGTACAGATTTACTGCAGTGATGTCCTTGAATAGGGAGAAGAGATGGGATCTAGTGAACCAGCTTTAGATAACAGCATGGCTATTTCATCTATAGTAACAGGAAGGCAGAGTACTGGTGTAGATACTGAAAGGTAAGTTAAGATGGTTGTGCATGTGAGTGTATGAGAGTTTCTTCTTATACTTTCACTTTTTTTCAGAGAAGTAGGTAGCAAAGTCATCATCCATAAAATGGGTTTGAAGGAGCTGAGAGTCAGGTATGGGGGAGGGTTTAAGGAGCAGATAAAATGAGAAACAGTGGTTTAAGGACAGTGCTTCTCAAACTTGAGTGTGCTTAAGAAACACAAATGACCCCGAATAGCCAAAGCAATCTTGAGAAAGAAAAACGGAGCTGGAAGAATCAGGCTCCTTGACTTCAGACTATACTACAAAGCTACAGTAATCAAAACAGTATGGTACTGGCACAAAAATAGAAATATAGATCAATGGAACAGGATAGAAATGCACGCACATATGGTCACCTTATTTGTGATAAAGGAGGCAAGAATATACAATGAAGAAAAGACAGCCTCTTCAATAAGTGGTGCTGGGAAAACTGGACAGCTACAGGTAAAAGAATGAAATTAGAACACTCCCTAACACCATACACAGGAATAGACTCAAAATGGATTAAAGACCTAAATGTAAGGCCAGACACTATAAAACTCTTAGAGGAAAACATAGGCAGAACACTCTATAACATAAATCACAGCAAGATCCTTTTTGACCCAGCTCCTAGAGAAATAGAAATAAAAACAAAAATAAACAAATAGGACCTAATGAAACTTAAAAGCTTTTGCACAGCAAAGGAAACCACAAACAAGACGAAAAGACAACCCTCAGAATGGGAGAAAATATTTGCAAATGAAGCAACTGACAAAGGATTAATCTCCAAAATTTACAAGCAGCTCAATATCAAAAAAACAAACAACCCAATCCGAAAATGGGCAGAAGACCTAAACAGACATTTCTCCAAAGAAGATATACAGATTGCCAACAAACATATGAAAGGATGCTCAACATCACTAATCATTAGAGAAATGCAAATCAAAACTGCAATGAGGTATCTCACCTCACACCAGTCAGAATGGCCATCATCAAAAAGTCTACAAACAATATATGCTGGAGAGGGTGTGGAGAAAAAGGACCCTTCTTGCACTGTTGGTGGGAATGTAAATTGATATAGCCACTATGGAGAACAGTATGAAGGTTCCTTAAAAAACTAAAAATAGAACTACCATGCGACCCAGCAATCCCACTACTGGGCATATACCTTGAGAAAACCATAATTCAAAAGGAGTCATGTACCACAATGTCCATTCCTCTATTTACAATAGCCAGGACATGGAAGCAACCTAAGTGTCCATCGACAGATGAATGGATAAAGAAGATGTGGCACGAATATACAATGGAATATTACTCAGCCATAAAAAGAAATGAAACTGAGTTATTTGTAGTGAGATGGATGGACCTAGAGTCTGTCATACAGAGTGAAGTAAGTCAGAAAGAGAAAAACGAATACCATATGACAACACATATATGGAATCACATATATGGAATTCCATATATATGGAATCTAAAAAAAAAAAAAAAAAGGTTCTGAAGAGCCTAGGGGCAGGACAGGAATAAAGATACAGACGTAGAGAATGGCCTTGAGGACACAGGGAGGGGGAAGGGTAAGCTGGGACAAAGTGAGAGAGTGGCATGGACATATATACACTACCAAATGTAAAACAGATAGCTAGTGGGAAGCAGCCGCATAGCACAGGGAGATCAGCTCAGTGCTTTGTGACCACCTAGAGGGGTGGGATAGGGAGTAAGGGAGGGAGACGCAAGAGGCAGGAGATATGGGGATATATGTATATGTATAGCTGATTCACTTTGTTATAAAGCAGAAACTAACATACCATTGTGAAGCAATTATACTCCGATAAAGATGTTAAAAAAAAAAAAAGAATCACCTGGGGAATTTTATTAAAATGCCGATTGTGATTCTATGGATCTAGTGTGTAGCTTGAGATGGTGCAATTCTAACAAGCTCCCATATGATGCTAACGTTCTGCTCCAAAGTGACTACGAGCAGTAGTAGTCACTTTGGAGCAGAACATAAGCCAGGACAGGAGAGCGCAGGATAAACAGACTGGGGTGGGGGGGTGGGGCGCGGGTGGAGGGTGGAGAATGATTGCAAAGAAGCAGTAAGATCCTGCTTTTAGGATAGTGGTCATGAAATTACAGTGAGATCAGTCAGCATGACTATGTATTTTCCTCATCTCAAAGAGTTGTTATCTGGGACAATAAAGATCTCACCTTAAAGTGTTATCTTCATTACACCTAAATGCAAAAAAGGGTAACTGAGTTGTGGTTCTTATTATCTTTCAGGTTGCAAAATATAAATAATAGCACTTTTCATGTGCTAGGCACTACTCTAAAAACTTTTTTATTTTAATAAATTTATTTATTTTATTTATTTTTGGCTGCGTTGGGTCTTCGTTGCTGTGCACGGACTTTCTCTAGTTGCGGCGAGCGGGGGCTACTCTTCGTTGCGGTGTGTAGACTTCTCATTGCAGTGGCTTCTCTTGTTGTGGAGCACGGGCTCTAGGCGCGCGGGCTTCAGTAGTTGTGGCACACGGGCTCAGTAATTGTGGCTCGCGGGCTCTAGAGCACAGGCTCAGTAATTGTGGTGCACAGGCTTAGTTGCTCCACGGCATGTGGGATCTTCCCGGACCAGGGCTCGAACCCATGTCCCCTGCATCGGCAGATGGATTCTTAACCACTGCGCCACCAGGGAAGTCCTCTAAAAACTTTTAAGGCCTTATCTCATTAATTTTAACAACAACCCAAGGAAGTAGGTTATACACTAAACTCATTTTATAGATGTTAAAATTGAGCCCTAGAAAAATGAAGTAACATGTCCAAGATCATAAAAGCAATTAAGCTCAGAAGACAGGATTCAAAACCAGGTCTGTCTGACTACAAAGTCTCACACTTATAACCTCTGTTCTATAATCGTTCTCAAAGAGGTTATCTCTCTTCGAAGTATCCACTAATGGCTTTTTATAAAATATGTAATTCAAGTAAATATCCTATTCTCCCCACACCCCTTAAATTTTAGGTCTTATTATTTCTTCCATGTACACTTAAATTTTACTGGAACTTCTAGTTTCTGTGTCTTTTTTTTTTTTTAATTTATCTTTGGCTGCATTGGTCTTCGTTCCTGCGCGCAGGCTTTCTCTAGTTGCAGTGAGCGGGGGCTATTCTTTATTGTGGTGCATGGGCTTCCCATTGCGGTGGCTTGTCTTGTTGCGGAGCACCGGCTCGAGGTGCACGGGCTTCGGTAGTTGTGGCTCATGGGCTCTGGAGCACAGGCTCAGTAGTTGTGGCGCACGGGCTTAGTTGCTCCGTGGCATGTGGGATCTTCCTGGACCAGGGCTCGAACCTGTGTCCCCTGCATTGGTAGGCGGATTCTTAACCACTGCGCCACCAGGGAAGCCCCCTGTGTCTTTTTAAACTGTATGTCTATTCACATTATTTTCCATTATCTAGTGCTATGCAGTAGGCTGTGACTAGATTTTTACTAATTATAATAAAGATTTTTTAAAAACAGTGAAAGGACTTATCCTATTTTGGAATCAGAATAAAGTGTAAGTCAGTATCTATTTATTTTGAGCTAAAAGCCTATATTGAAACAGTTTGTTATACTCTAATTTATGTTTCTTTACAGCAAATTAGCTAAATTGTGATTGGTAAATAGGGCAATGATATCAGCATATATAACCTAAAGGTTGTACTGATTCATATGCAGCTTTTCTCAGCACGTTTTGAAGCAATCGGCTTTCTTACAATGAAAGAGAAAGTTTTTACAACATATGATGTGAAAAGGCTGATAATCCCATCGACGAGCTTTTCTTTCACACAAGCAGTGACTGATTCTGAGGCTGCGTGAATCACTAGACCTTCGATATGTTAAGCTATCTGAAGAGGATGGGAGTGCAGATGAAGAAGAGGCTAAGACATGTACCCTAAGTATAAAAAAAATTTTGATATATAAGTCTATATACTGATTCACAGTTTTTCATTTTGATGAAAGTGGTCACTCTTAAAAAGAAAATTTCCTCAAAGATCTACATCTCAAACAAATCATGAGACCCAAGATTTAAGGCTATCCTGACAATGATAGCCTGATTACCATTGCCAGAGGAGACTTAACTGTGGTAGTATTTTCACCAAAACTGTTACTGTTTTTTTTTTTTTTAGTACTCCGGTTATAAAGTTCTGTATGTTTTGACTGCTAACTGCTTCTAACCCAACTTTCCCTAAAAACTCTGTTAATTGTATGTGCCAAATGCAAGATTTTTCAGGAATTAACGTATGGTGTTATGGGAGGAATGCTTGTCCTGTAGAATGCCTTTACAATCACACACACACACATATGCGTGTGTGTGCATGATACTATTCACAGGATCTTTTCATAAAGTTTTAATGAATTTCCCATTTCAATAATCACAAACTATTAACTCTGAATTACTTGTAATCTTAAATATATATACATACGTGAATACATATATATGCATATGTGTATGTACATGTATATACATAAATACGGAGAGTGAAAGAGAGAAAGAAATGGGGAGGCAAGAGGGAGAGAGAGAGAGAGAGAAGACACTTATTATGTATCTGGCACTATTCTAGGCCTGACCATGACTTACCTACTTAAAAAGGATATGATAAAAAAAAATCACCTGAAGTGATAACTTTATATATCTAATGATTTGATAATAGAGACAGCCTCAACAGACAATAACCATATATAATGCCACTAGAACCCTTGAATGGTTCTCAGGAAAGACTCACTTTACATTGAATGACCTCTTTACTCATCCTACACTACTAATAGGGACTTCCTAATTTACATGAGACCATTCGTCCCCTATTTCACCATTATATTGAATCCGTCCTCAGTTATTCAATCATCAATTCAATCAACATTCATTAGGCACCTACTATAATAGGAACCAAAGGTACAATGACAAATTTAAAACAGAATCACTGTCCTTATCAATATTTATTTAGTAGAGACACTGAAGTAAACAAATAAGAAGAGCAATGCCCTAGACATGTACAAAGTTTAATGGAAACACAGAGGTGCAGAAGGCTTTGAAGTCAAAGGTATAGGTCTGAATCTGGCACTGACGCCGACTGTGTAAGTCCCTGACTGTATCATTTCACTGCATGTTTCTTTAATGTAAAACGAGACTAACACCGCACAATTTATAGGGCTGTAATGAAGACTGAATGAGAAAATGTTTATAAAATGCCTGTTACACAGAAATTTAAAAAGTGATAGTTGCTGCAATCATCATTATCATCACCATCATCATTATCATATCTTTGGGATGAAATTAGATGAAGAACTAAAAATAGTTCTGTCTTTAGATTTCATAGAACTAGACATGTTATTTGCCAGCACCAAAAGCTTGTTGAATTATCTGGCTAAGGTAACCAATCCTACAAAACAGCAGTCTTCCAAGAGACAGACGTAAGGGAAGAAAAACTCAGCATCCTACGGGGGAGGGGATGCAGTGCTCTCTGACAGGTACATTAAAGAAATGAAAATCTAGTAGAGTCAAAATCGTAGACAAATAGTGAGGTGTACCTTAAACCAGCCTTCGTAGGAGGTCCTAGAGGACACTAACATGTATATATGCCTAAAGGGAGCCATACCAAATAGCACACGTTTTCGTCCATTTGTCTATGTCTTCATGACAGCTGACAGAGAATTACTCTGTCCCTAACTACTAATATCTGAGTAGGATAATTCTGCACATTAGGAACCCGGTGGGCAAAAACCTCATTTATCTAATAACACAAGGATGCAAAAGACTGACAATCCTGGATGATATTATTCACCAAAAGTTATCTTAATTAGGATCAGAGTGCTTTACAGTTGCACCAGAAGTATAACTGATATTCCTCATTTATGGGAGATGATTCTCTGATATCCTGCTTTAGAGACTACCTGCTATCCTGCCCCCATGTGTTTCTACTCTAAGGAAGGGTCAGCAAATACAGCCTGCAAGCCAAAATCAGCCTACCTGCTTTTGTACAGATTATAAACTAAGAAAGGTTTTTACACTTTTTAAAAGTTGAAAAAGTTCAAAAGAATAATATTATACAAAAATTATATTAAATTCATATTTGTGTCTATAAATAAAGTTTGATTGGAACACAGCCACATTCATTTACATATTGTCTCCAGATGCTTTCCTACTACAACAGCAAAATCGAGTAACTGAAACAGAGACCTATGGTCTGCAAAGTCTAAAATGTTTATTATGTGGTCTTTTATAAAAAGTTTGCCAACCCTTGATATGAGACAAGGTATGAGAGGTATGGCTCCGAGCCTCAATACTGAGAGGCACTGAACGCCTATCCGTTCCTTATAACACCATGAGTGTCAAATGGATTTCCCAGTAAGACTCTGGTAAGATCACCCTGAAGTCCACCTCTGATAATAATACCAGGTAATAGCCATCACTTGCCAAGCACTTACTACTATATGCCAGGTATTATCATCTTCATTATATGGATGAGGAAACTGATGATCAACGAGTGGTGGTAACTTGTTCAAGTTTACTATAGATAGTAAATCAATCCCAGTACTATCTCCCCCAAAGCCTGTGGGCATAAACAACTGCCTGAAATAAGAGTACAGAGAGTAAAAGAATTGGAAATAATGATCTACCTCAAAAGAAAATAATTTTCCACAGTGATGTGGATAATGATGAAGTAATGAATACTCTATAGAAACCAAAACCAATGCCCCTGGGAGGAAGGGACAATAGCCAAGGAAACCTTTTGAAAGTGGCTAAGAACTAAACAAACAAAATTGGCTCCCACTGTTAGTTTCCTTGTTTCTGTCAGTGGTACCACAATTATCTCAATTTTCCAACTTATATAATAGACTTATTTATACCACCTTTTGATCTTGCCATTAGATCATACCCAAGTAGGCATAAATCCAGGAGAAAAGGATAATTAGAAAACAATACATATCTTTATTCTCAAATTATACCTTTCCTATTCTTAAAATGTTAACATTTTAGCATTTTGTTTTCTGAATGAAGGTGATTCTAAATAGTAACTTAAAAATTTTTTTCCTTATTTGAAAAAGTAAAGTTGGTATTCAAAAAAAAAGAAAATAATATAAAGTTATATTAAGAAGTCATCCTTGTCTTAGTTATAATATCTTCAAGTCTACAACATAATGTTTTGAAAGAATAAAACAGTGGTTTTCCCTTGTAATCAAGTAACACTAACGCGTGACTTTGATTGCACACTGATTCATAACCTAGCAGCCCTACTTTTCAGTTGGAATGAGCACACTGCTTACTGCATAACTGCTAAGTGGTTAACCCATGTATTAAACTAGATACTTTCTATTTAAGTCTACACTTAAACTGTTCTTTACTTTTATTACAAATATTCAAGGTTGAGCAATACAGTCAACTTTGGAAATTTACATTTCTTTAAAAAAGTGTATATTTTAAAATTATCCGGAGGACTCAGTATATGTAGTATATATTCCTTTACTGTTTAAAACACAAAATGTCTTCATTATGATACCCACATTACTGTGCTTCCTATCCTTTATATTTGTCCATCATCCTTAGCATTGTTTTTTTTTTTAGGAATTACACTGAATATAACTGATACATTTTGCTTTCCAGCCAAGTTAGAAAAACCTAAAACTATTTTAACAGAGAATAACATCAGGGATCCAACTGTTCAAAATAAAAAAGTATAAAATAAATCCTTGGGAGAAAATATTCTAACTGTTATGAAAATGTTGCTTTTAAAAGTCAATGTTATTTCATGACTATAAAATTTTATTCAAGAAATTGTAAAAATATATTTTAATTTGCAAAGAACTATATTTTTAAAGTCAGTTTATATACTATATGTTACAACAGCAATCAAGACAAAATTCAACAAATACACCATACTTAAATACTTATTCCTAAAATAAAGATCAGAGTAATCTTAAATATTACTCTTACACACTTTAAAAGCTATCTTGTTACATATGCCTAAGAATTTGAAGCACTTAAATCAATTATTACCACAATCGGCAAGATCTCAAGTTAAAAATCTTATGGGGGTGTTAAAGGTTCGATAGTAAGTATCCAGTGACGAGAACGTGTATTTGCTTTGGAAAGATAACTGCCAAACTGATGTCCTCCTTACTTATCCTTTCCTGATTATCAAGACCCGTGTAATGACAGGGCACCAAAAGTAAATGGCACGGTATAGCAAGCACCACAAGGTGGTGCTAATATCCTCTCATAACTGGCTGGATAGACCACTGTGGCTAGTCCAGATGTGGCCTAAGGTGATGCTCTTGCAACCCACAAGGTGGATGCCCGACTACAACATTCTCTGGTCTAAGAGAAAAGCAAACCATCAACAATTTAGAAGCTTTTTACTGTTCATTGTAGAAAAAAATTTTTGAATTTATAATCCTCTAGAGTTAACATTTGGTTTGCATTAACATTCTTCTCATTTAGTTACAATATTTTACATGAAAAGAAGGTAACCCTCTAAGCAACTAACTACCTTTACACTACTGTCAGATGAAATTAGTACTTTACACTCAATAAATAAACTACTGTCATGCAGAAGTCAAGATTTCTTTATCAGTAGGGTTCTTATGTGGGACACTGGTACAAGTGATAATAAAACCGTCCAGTATTTTGAAACCCATATTCATACGGCCAAAATCTGTTTCCCAAATTAATACTTTCACTCATTTCTGTATACTTACTCATCTTCTTAATGTAATGGACTCCTAGAAAAAAATGTTATGGTTTCCCACAATTCAGGTTCTAAAAACACTAAACCAACTGCTAGAGTCATCCTTCCTTGAGTTGCTTTTAGTCAGACAAACACACAGCTGGATGGAAAGATGGAAGGGAGGATGGAAGGATGAAAGGAAGGGTGGAAGGGAGGGAGGGAGGGAAAAGGGGCAGAAGGGTGGGAGAGAGGGAGGAAAGCAACAGCCTGGCTCCAGAAATGCAATTGCAATTCACAATGGAGAAAAAGGGAGTTGCTAGAGAGAGTTACTATAACATAAATATATATGCACTGGGCACATATATGAAGTGAATATATATATACACACACACACACATAAAACAAATAAATAATGCCCACTGCCCAAACTGCGTTTTGGGGAGGTAAAGAAAGTTGCCCAAGGTCATAAAAGGACTATCAGACTTCAAAGCCTCTTTTTCATTATTCCATAAAAGAATCATGCTGATATCGACGAGGACAGCTAGTGTGCGCTAAGTGGCAACTATGTGCCAAGCAATGTGTTAAGCATTTTACATTTATTTTCTCAGTTAAGCCACACAACAATCCTAAAAGGTATTCTTATTTTCTTCATTACAGATTAGAAAGCTGCAGCACAGAGGGGTTGAGTGACCTTCCCAAGGTCCTACAACTATTAAGTGGTAAAGCTGGGATTAGAATCTAAGCAATGTGGCTACAATAAATCTGCCACTTAACCACTTCACAATACTGCCACTCATAAAATACAAAACTATTTCCTTTGGGAATAAAATAAATGGCTGTTTAATGAAGAGTAAAAACAAAAACAAAAAACTTTTATTAAGCACATAAAATGAAAAAAAAAACAAAATGCTACAGCAGACCCTATGGAAAGGGACCTCAAAGAACTTCAAATCTCAATAGGAAAACAAATGACACTTAAAAAACACAAAATAAGAGAGTAAAAAAGTAATGTGGTTAATTACCAATGACTAAAGAAAACAAAATAAGGTATCAGAAAGGGTAAAATATGATTAATTACAAACAATAGCCGACATAAGGTTTTTAAAAAATAGCAGTCACTTCAGATAGAGCAGATTGGGAATATCACTAGAGAAGAGGTAGATTTTACCTGATTATTTATGGAGAGAGAGGTTTGGACAGGTGAGAAGGAGGAAGAGAGAACATTCTGAGCATTTTAATATATGAGTGAAAGTATCAATGCAGAAAAGTGCAAATTGTGCTCAGTAGTTGATCAAGGTAGTGTTTTTGCATAGAAAACGTTAACAGAGAAAAGCTGAATGGGCTTTATACTTCCCCAAATAGTCCTCAAGGTCTGGAGATGAATAAACAAATCCATGTTTCTAGCTAGTTAATGACATATTCTATAATAAATATTTCAGAAAGCATAAAGAAACCGGATTTCAAATTATATGAAGAACCAATCAAAAGGAAATTGGCTGATTGTGACAGAAAGGAAAGGAAGAGAGACAGGAATGAAAGAACTAATGGGGAAAACGTCAAAGAAATTATTAAGTCACCAGTTTGCAATTCATAAAATATGCAAAAGCAATATTAGAGATTCTCTAAGCTATTTAAGTCATATGTTTACACAGTACATGTAGTAAAATTGTAATATAAAACCAAAGCTCATTTTAAAATTACTTTATCATTAAAAGTAGGTAAAGTTATTTGATTTCTTTGTGGGGGAGGGGGGAATAAGGGAGAATTTAAAATAATCTGTGTAGTGCTTCATAAAAAACTCCTAAATATACTGTTTCATTTAAACCTCAGAACAACCCTATGAGAAGTTACATTATAGGAGAAGGAACACAGTCACAGAAGTATAGTGACTACACCTAATTTATATTAAACCTGAAAGTGCTAAGATTCAAAGCCAGTTTTCCAGACTTCAACCTGAAAATTCTTTTTCACTGTTAATATTTGGTTTCTATTTTCATTACAATAAAACTTACACTGCAAGCAAGTAAAGGTCCTGAAAATTATGGAGAGTATTACTTGGACGAGACACACGGATATTATATGGATAGTATATCCAGTCCCAGAGCAATGATTCATACATTCCTCCACCCAACAAATACTTATTAGGCACCAACTATATGCCAAGCACCATTCTAGACACTAAAGATGCAGTAGTTAATAGAGAAATAAACAAAAGGCAAGAACACAAGAAAACATGAAATAGTGATAAGTATAATTCAGAGAATTATAATACAGTAATAAGGAAAAAAATGAATGGGTGACTCCTTAATATTGGGTGGTCATGAATACCTCTCTATGAAACTGACCTGTAAGCTGACACAGAGCCAGCCAAATACAAAGCAGTAAGACCACAATTCCAAACAGAAGGCACAGCTAGAACAGCCCTAAACAGAAACATAAAGGCAGTGTAGCCAAAACATAGTGAAAAAGGAACAGAGACAGATTAGGTCAGAGAGGTAGGTAGGGGATTTTTAAGTTAGAATAAGCAGTTGGAATTTTCTGTTCTCAATGTGATAAAAGGGGGTGGGGAGGGACTTCCCTGGTGGCGCAGTGGTTAAGAGTCTGCTTGCCAATGCAGGGAACACAGGTTCAATCCCTGGTCCAGGAAGATCCCACATGTCGCGGAGCAGCTGAGCCCGTGCGCCACAACTACTGAGCCTGCACTCTAGAGCTCACGAGCCACAACTACTGAGCCTGCCCACATGCTGAAACTACTGAAGCCCACGCGCCTAGAGCCCGTGCTCCGCAGCAAGAGAAGCCATCGAAATGAGAAGCCGCGCACCACAAAGAAGGGTGGCCACCGCTTGCCACAACTAGAGAAAGCCTGCGCAGCAACAAAGACCCAACGCAGGCAAAAAAAAAAAAAAAAAAAAAGAGGGTGGGGAATAACATAAATTTATTTATATTAAAGGGGAAAAAAATCAATCGGTGTGATGTAAAGAATACAGAAGAGCAAGCTTGGAAGCAGAGACACCAATTAGAGCTAAAGTAGTCGAGCAGCTCTTAACCTTTTCTCCACCCCAACTACCTGAAGGAAATTACACTCTCCAACGAATAACAGCAATGGAGAGGAAATTCTGATAAAACTCCTTGCTCTCTTTCAGAGGCTCTACTCTAGAAGAACTGGGTAGCATTCTCCACTGTTCACTCTCAACTTCGCTTCTCCCATGATTGGTCATTTTTTCCTTTCTTTGTTCTGTTCTTTTCCCTCTGCCTAGCCTAAAAGTCCACTTTGGATACTACTCAATCAGAACTGGATGCAGGTCTCAAAAGACCACTGATATTGCCTGAATTCAACGTTCTTGATATTAATACATTAAAAAGTTTTGATTCTGGACAGAGGCAACTAAAAAGACGTCTCCACAAATAAACAGATTTGTGATTTGTCCCGTATAAGAAAACTCTAAAGATTACGTAGACTATAATAGGCAATTTTCATTTAAAAATCCAATTTTGACATGCTTTCTGGACGCATGCACATTTTTATGCAGTTTGAAATAAATATTTAAAGATATTCAAATTCCTAGCATGTGAACACACTAAAAACGTCTATGAAAATTAAAACCACTCTATGGAATCTGACGAAATACCCAATTTTAGTTTAAGTTTCATTTCTTTGTATCCTGGGATATTTCTTCTCTATTGTTTAGAAAGCACAGACTTTGAAATATAAAATGAAAAGAGGGCCTGGAGTAACAAGCTCACAATAATGATTTTACCCCAAGGTTGTAAGTTCTCAATTATTAATAGTAAAAATTAAAACTCATTTTTCAGCTTAACCAAATGTTTCCTAACACTATCGAAGTCTCAGAAAGCAATGTGTTGCTATATCTAGTCCTCTAAACAAAAATTCTTCATTGTTATGGCATGTTCATTAGAAAATAAAACTAAGTTGAAATGACTTAAATCTCATTTTCTCATACAAACAGGGGTAATATAGCAGGTTATTTTCTTAATCATGAATCTGATAATTTTGGAAATCGATATAATCATATTTAATCAATTATAAGTGACAGACCTATATGCTATAAAAGTTTTTTTCAATAGAATGAAAAAACAGTCACATAAAATCAAAGATAATATTATATGATAACACAGTGTACATTTCAAAGATCTTTTCTTGTTTTTCATAATTGTTTTAACTGCCACAAATTATTAAGGAGCCTTCCCCTCAAGGATATGGAATCCAGGACTTATTTGGAAATATGTTCAATCACTTTCAGAAAAGTGATTTTCCATAGAACCAGAGCAAAATATTTCACAATTTGTATGGAAACACAAAAGATCCCAAATAGCCAAAGCAATCTTGACAAAGAAAAACAGAGTTGGAGGAATCAGGCTCCCAGACTTCTAACTATACTACAAAGCTACAGTAATCAAGACAGTGTGCTACCAGCACAAAACAGAAAGACAGATCAATGGAACAGGATAGAAAGCCCAGAATATGGTCACCTTATTTTTCATAAAGGAGGCAAGAATATACAATGGAGGAAAGACAGCCTCTTCAAAAAGTGGTACTGGGAAAACTGGACAGCTACATATAAAAGAATGAAATTAGAACACTCCCTAACACCATACACAAAAATAAACTCAAAATGGATTAAAGACCTAAATGTAAGGCCAGACACTATAAAACTCTTAGAGGAAAACATAGGCAGAACACTCTACGACGTAAATCACAGCAACATCCTTTTTGACCCACCTCCTGGAGAAATGGAAATAAAAACAAAAATAAACAAATGGGACCTAATGAAACTTAAAAGCTTTTGCACAGCAAAGGAAACCACAAACAAGACAAAAAGACAACCCTCAGAATGGGAGAAAATATTTGCAAATGAAGCAACTGACAAAGGATTAATCTCCAAAATTTACAAGCAGCTCATGCAGCTCAACATCAAAAAAACAAACAATCCAAATCAAAAATGGGCAGAATACCTAAATAGACATTTCTCCAAAGAAGATATACAGATTGCCAACAAACACATGAAAGGATGTTCAACATCACTAATCAATAGAGAAATGCAAATCAAAACTGCCATGAGGTATCACCTCACACCAGTCAGAATGGCCATCATCAAAAAATCTACAAACAATAAATGCTGGAGAGGGTCTGGAGAAAAAGGAACCCTCTTGCACTGTTGGTGGGAATGTAAATTGATACAGCCACTATGGAGAACAGTATGGAGGTTCCTTAAAAAACTAAAAATAGAACTACAATACGACCCAGCAATCCCACTACTGGGCATATACCCTGAGAAAACCATAACTCAAAAAGAGTCATGTACCACAATGTTCATTGCAGCACTGTTTACAACAGCCAGGACATGGAAGCAACCTAAGTGTCCATCGACAGATGAACGGATAAAGAAGATGTGGCACATATATACAATGGAATATTACTCAGCCATAAAAAGAAATGAAATTGAGTTATTTGTAGTGAGGTGGATGGACATAGAGTCTGTCATACAGAGCAAAGTAAGTCAGAAAGAGAAAAACAAATACCATACGCTAACACATATATACGGAATCTAAAAAAAAAAAGGTTCTGAAGAACCTAGGTGTAGCACAGGAATAAAGACGCAGACTTAGAGAATGGACTTGAGGACACGGGGAGGGGGAAGGGTAAGCTGGACGAAGTGAGAGAGAGTGGCATGGACATATATACACTACCAAATGTAGAACAGATAGCTAGTGGGAAGCAGCCGCATAGCACAGGGAGATCAGCTCAGTGCTTTGTGACCACCTAGAGGGATGGGATAGGGAGGATGGGAGGGAGACGCAAGAGGGAGGAGATATGAGGATATACGTATATGTATAGCTGATTCACTTTGTTATAAAGCAGAAACTAACACACCATTGTAAAGCAATAATACTCCAATAAAGATGTTTACAAAAAATCCTAAAACTTCTTATTATTAACAAATTTGAAAGATATATGAGCAATAATATATATGGGTATATATTCAACTGTGTATGCATATGGGGATACATATGTACATATGTTTTATATGGATACTTTTTTATACATATAATCTTTAATTTTGGAAAATATAAAATTGCACGATCTGGATTGAAATGATAGAGTACCTGTATAGTTTGAAACAGGACTACACTAAAGCTCATATAAGCCGTCCTCCCAGATTTGACATTCTGAATAAAGAATGAGAGTAGTCTTTAAAAAAAAAAAAAAGAAAGAAAAAAACACAGAAAATCTAGTCTCTTCACCTAGTTAATGCCTACACTCTTTCACAGCTAAATTCAAACTTCACTTCAAGAATGTTTTCACTTATTTTCCAAACCAAGTCAATTTTCCTACTGCATAATCTCATAACGTTAATAATTCTTTCTTCTGTGAGACTACTGCAATTTCAATTTTATATTTATTTGTGTGATTACTTGTCCCTCCAACTTATAAGCTCTATGAGGGTAAGTATCAACTGTTTTTCTCCAATCCACTGTATCTTTACAACTTCAATCAAAATTTGTTAAACAAGTATTAAAAAATACATGTATGCTGCAATGTATTAAAGCAATACAGAGTATAAAGAGGAATTCAAAATCTTCCCTCCTCCCCTCCAGTCACCAGAAATAACAACCATTACTATTCTGTTATGTATTCTTCAGAACTCTTTTCTAGAATTATAGTAAAGTATGTATCTACAATTATACTTTTTATAAAAATTGTATCATATTTAGGGCTGCCAGATTTAGCAAATAAAAATACAGGCTACCTAGCTAAATTTCAATTTCAAATGAACAATGAATTTCTTTTCATATAAGTATGTACCAAACATTATCTGGTGTTTACCTGAAGTTCAAATTTAACTTGACATCCTATATTTTATCTGGCAACTTTAATCATGTAATACATATTGTTCTGGATTTGGCTTTCTCCACTATAGACTTTAGATTTGTGCTAGATATATTTATAAGAGCTACTGAGTTATACCTCCAACAAGGAACTATTAGACTAAGTAGTAAGAGGAAGAAATTTAAAAAACATGCTATTTTCAAATATGAAAAGCGTCCCACCTCCCTTAAAAATAAACTTCTATTTTTCCTTTCCATGAGGCAGAAAATAGTCTATTTTAGGTATGAAAAACTGGAAACCTTCTGAGAGTTGCAAATTTTCTCAAAGTAACACTCAAAGGTGGGCATTTGGCAGAAAGTTTTCATGCTGTGAAAAAACTCCTCTAATTCAACTTTGTCTGCATTTCAAATATATAAACTATATATTAACATTTTATCACTAAATTTATAGGATAAATAAAAATAATTTACACTTAAAAACAAAACATTCAAATCATTCTGTGAATAACTGAAAAATAAATACTTTTAAAGGCGCTTCCTCACTACAAGTAATGGATCATGATGACTGCACTTTATTATTCTATGAAGATAAAATGATATGACCATTCTTACATCATTTAAACCAAATTTTAAAATGTTAATGCCAAGCCTAGTTCTCTGATCAGAATCACCATATTTGACTTTTAGAATAGAGAGCTGTTTTAAATGGCTCCACAGGGGAAATAGCATCATCTAATTTATGTCTATGGTGTTTAGCATTGCAGAGGTAAAACAAATAACTTCTGCATGTCATCTGAAAAAGTTTATTTCCATGATCGCTTTATTTAGCAGTCTTGATTTCATCTATAATCAGAAATGTGATGTGCTAAACATGGGCTAGAAACAGAGTTTATTTTGTTAGCAACTTAAAAATATAAGACCATTTATTTGTTAATTATATAAAGCTGAGGAAAAAAAACCACATAGGCCATAAAATTAATCTTAGTACCACATGGAGAAATCTTGTGACATGCACTTCAGAGGTATTATGGTTCAAGTTGGACCATAGTCAGCCAGCAGATTATAAAGATAAAATGACAATTATCTGGTATAGGCAATAACATCATTTCAGTCAATCCAAACTTACTGAAATGAACAGGGGCAAGTTCTGAACAATATTTCCTAACTTATAAACTGAGGGTTTGTTTTAAAAATTAGACCTAAAACTTAAACGATTATTGAAATTATTGCACATGTAAACAAGGAGACATGCACAAGAATACTCAGGAGAGCATTATTTGTAATAATTTTTTAAATGCCAACAAATAATTACAAAAAAAATGAAAACACTGTGGTACATTCATATAATGTAATAATATAAGCAGAGAAAAATGAATGAACTACAGTTACACAGCTGTGATACATGCATCGTAAGTTGAGTAATAAAATGAAGCTGGAGAAAGAATACAAATGGAATGATACCTGTGGCAGCGAACTTTTGCGAGATAACACACCACCCCAAAACAACTAACATTTATTTGGCTTCTTATTCTGCAGGTCACCCACTTGGGGTGGCCCTAGCTGGAAGGTCCTCCTGGTAGCCTTGATTGATCTCAGTTGAGGCTGACTCTGACATCCGCAGTCAGTTGCCAGGTCAGAAAGAGGCTGATTGCCTGCAGGGTACAGCACCTTGGCTCTCCTCAACATGGTATCTCATATTCTTGATCAAGCTTGTTCACATGGTGGTCTCAGGGTTCCAAATGTAGCAGGAAAGCAAGATTCAAAATGCAAGTGTTTTTCAAATCTCTTCGTCATGTTTGCTAATGTCCTTTTGGCCATAGCAAATCACATGCACCAGCTAAATCAGAGATGGACCGACTACAGTGTGACAACTTGCAGGAGTCACAGGGAGGGCTTCCCTGGTGGCGCAGTGGTTAAGAATCTGCCTGCCAATGCAGGGGACACGGGTTCAATCCCTGGTCCGGGAAGATCCCACATGCCGCGGAGCAACTAAGCCCATGCGCCACAACTACTGAGCCTGTGCTCTAGAGCCTGCAAGCCACAACTACTGAGCCCACGTGCCACAACTACTGAAGCCTACGCACCTAGAGCCTGTGCTCCGCAACAAGAGAACCCACCGCAATGAGAAGCCCACGCACCGCAACGAAGAGTAGCCCCCGCTTGCCGCAACCAGAGAAAAGCCCACGTGCAGCAACAAAGACCCAAACAGCCAAAAGTAAAAATAAATAAATAAATTTATAAAAAAAAAAAAAAAGAGTCACAGGGAGAAGAGAAATTTATATCAATTTTTATAATCTACCACAATACCACTTATATAATGCTAATATTATGCAAAAGAATACTATATGTATTGTTGAATGAAATATGCATACATACAAACATACCAAAAGTATGAATATATGCACAGTAACAATAAATGCCAGGTTCAAGATAGTGACCAACTCTTGGTTTGGAGAGGGGAAATGAGAAAAAGGAAAAATATAGAGGGAGCTTTAACTACATTATCAGTTGAAAGAAGGGTTTATGGATGTTCTTGTGAAATAAACTGTTACGCCTTTTAGCATGTCTAAATATATAGGAAAAAATAATAAGGGGAATTATAAGGGAATTCCTATAAACTAAGGGTATTATAAAGGTCCTTCAACACATATTACTAAACATACACTGCAAAATAAAATCTGGCATAATTTTTTAAAAGCCCAGTGAATTAGAGGATCAATTTTACATTATCTGCATAACCAGAAAAAGCACAAAGACATTAAAATAAAAACGAATTGGATTGGCAAAATCTGGTAGGAAATAAACAAAAACTGTTAAAGACATACATGCTCAACACAGGTTACAAAATACTCACTTAGATAATGCACTATCAAACATGGGCTAATAATTCAAAATTACAAAAATGAGAAAATAAGCTATCATGATCTAGGATCAAAAGAAAACAGCAGAAACAGACCTGAAAAAACGTTACATAACAGCATTATTAAATGTAGATTACAGTATAATAATGTTTGAATTAATTAAAGAACAAAAGATGGAATGCAAAATTTAAGAACCAATTACAACAAAAAAGACTAGAGAGCTGAAAGAAGTTCAAAATGAATTTTTAAAAAACTGTATTCACTGAAATTGTAAACACAGTTGGTAAGTTAAATAGCAGATTATACACATAAAAAAAGAATTAGTGAACCTGAAAAGATACCAAAAGAAATTACTCAGAATGTAACACAAATTAAAAAAGAGACTAAAAATATGAAAGAGGGGTATAGAGACAAGAATGATAGAATAATACTATCCAGCATATGTTATTTTTTTATCATATGTTTTATCAAAGTTTCAGAAAGCAAGAAGAAGGAGAGAGCAATATTCAAGGAAATAACAGTGGAAAATTTTCCAGGTTGCTGAAAGACACAGAATTTCAGATTCAGGAAGCAAAATGATTCCCCAGTAAGATAAAATGAAAATCACAGCTAATGAATTGGGCTTAAATTACATAAAGTAACTGTAACCAAAAGATACAAAAGAAAGTAGAAAGAATAGACATATTACCTAAAATGGAGTAACAATTAGATTAACAGCAAACTTCTGAAATGAAAAAAGAAAGTATCAAGGCAAAATTTTATACCCATATAAACCATCATTCAAGTTTGAAATAATGATAAGTTAAATAGGGCAAAACTTTCTAGGTGGCCTCCTAGAAAAAATAAACTTATCAAAACTAACTCAACAGAAAGTAGGAAATATGAATATCCTAAACCTACTAGAGGAACTGAAACAGTAGTTTAAAATTATTTTTAAAAGAACAAAGACGAGGAGGAAAGAGGAGGAAGGAAAGGAGGAAGGGAGGCTACAATGGTAGAAAGGAAAAAGCACAAAGTAAAGAAGACAAAAAATAAAGGAAGGAGGGAGGGAAGGTAAGATGGGTGAGAAGAAAAGAGGGAGGGAGGGGCAGGACCGAAAAGTTCTAAGGAAAATTCCACAAAACTTTTAAAGATCATTCCAATCTTTCACAAAATCTTCCAGAAAAAATTTTTTTTAAGTTGTTATCAATTTATTTTATACACACACACAAACACACTCTTCATAACCGCTTGTATAATTATTTGGGAGTATAAATTAAATTTCTAAGCACTGCTTTAGCTACCTCTCACAAAATTTGAAATACACTATCATTTAGTAAAAATTTTTAAAAATGCATGACTAAGATGGGTTTGTTGTAGGGCTGCACATATAGTTTAATAGAAATTTCTCAATCTATTAAGATATCTGCAAGATATATATTTAGCATCGCATCATACTTAATATAGTCATATATCACACTTATTGGGGAAACATTAGGATTTTTTTAAAAAATCATGAAACAGAAGATGCTGACCCACCACTTCCAATGCTGAAAGTCCTAGCCAGTGAATTAAAATACAAACAAGATATAAAATTATATGCATAGGGTATGATAAAACAGACGACCAAACACTCACTCACATAAACATAAGATAAAATACAGACAAGTTCAATAAAGTTTCAAATAAAGTCCAAATACAGATTTTCCTGGAACTTGAAAACGTAAATTTTTTAAAAATCTTTTTGTAAGATATGACCTCATCTCTTGTCATTCCACAAAATAATGCCTATTAGTGACCCAGGTGCAGAAAGCCCTAGGGTGTGCAGTTGTTGCCATGTGGCATCAGCCAATAGGCTAAGGGGGACATGAGCCAATTTGAGACCAGTGACTACATCCACTCTGACCTCCTAGAGAAAAACATTAACACCGTTTACAAATGACTGAACCAGCCCCTGATCCTCTCAAGAAGATTGTGTATGGAAATCTGAGATCAGTCAACCAGGAGATTGAGCTGGGCAAGATATATCTACGGCTGCAGCCCAACTGCACAGCCAGGCAGAATGTCATGGCCCACATGGTTCATCAGCAGTGGGGTGCCAAAAAGTACCACACCATCCACCATTCACTGTGGCCACCTAATCAAGGCCCAGCTGAAGAGAGACAAAGATCTACACCAGTCCAAGGACATAAACCAAAAACTGTACAAATTCCTGGCAACCACAGCTTCCAAGTATATACAGGATGGGCTTCTGGAGGCCTGGATCTGGAATTATTCACTGTATCACTTTGGAAAATCGCGTACCCTGGGATCCGTCTGATTGGCACTTACTCTCACATGCCCTAGTGGTGACCTGTGGGGCATGTGCACTGGATTTGGAGGTGCTGAAGCTGTGGATGGCATGTTTGGGACTCCACTGAAGTTGAAGTTCCCCAAGGTGACTGGTGTGAAACTGATGGGCACACTCTCCAGCTACACCCATATAACTACTAGTGTCAAGTACGCTAATGAGAACATAGTCTATTAAAACAGAGAAGTTCCCCATAAAAGAGTCTTAGCTGCCCTAAAGCTATAAACTGCAAGATTCAAATAATGTTGCTACATAGTCTGACAGTTTTATTGTTATTTAGCTCTCACTGTAGTAGCTACTACGGTAAACGACTAGCTTGCAATGCATAAAATCAACAAAGTTGATTACGACAATAGGTTCAGCTAAAATCCTATTGTGGTAATCATTTCACAACACATGCTAAATCATGCTGTACTCCTTAAACTTATACAGTGATGTATGTCAAATATTTCTCAATAAAACAGGGGAAAAAAATGAACAAAGTTGGTCCCCAAAGTAAGGTTTTCTAAGCACTTTACAGGACCAATTCATGGTCCTGTAAACAAACAAACAAACAAAACCAGCTAAGTAAATTGTCAGCACTTTTCACTTAAGTTAATTTTTCTTCTCTAGGCCTTATTATCTTCTGTCCCAAACTAGACAAATAAGAGTTTAATGGTACCATCTATCTTTATTCTGAAAAGGATACAAAAATTAGAGGAAGTTCAATGGATGTGCAATAAAATTATCTACGACTAAAGAAACTGAAGGAAAGCATTTTTAATGCTTTTAGCTGAAAGGTGAAGGAACAATCCTTACCATGAATAACATGAATTTTCTTTAAGAGACTGAACTCCGTCTAATACTATAATTCTATAAAGGACTAAACTAGTCCTAAACTGCTTCTTAAGACAAGGGGACAAAAAGAAATTTCTGACTAGTGGCTTTTAGTCAATTACCATGGGAACCTGGCGATTCTTTTTTTTTTTTTTTAATCCTTTTATTATTCTTTTTTAACAAAGGGCTCCAGGGATAGGGGTCCAAGGGAGGGGGGGAGGAGGGGAAGGGAGGCCACAGCCCCACAACCCTTTCTCTTTTTTTTTAAGATTCTCTTAAAAGCCATTGAAAGACAAGATATTGATGGTTTCCATTCTGTTTAAAGACAATGACTAGGATCATTAACGTAAGGTAGAACCTTGTATCACTATGATTTCCTTCTAATGCCTTCACTTTTCAACCCAGCACTCCATTTTCCCACAGCTTAAAAGGTAGGAGACAATCAAAAATTAAAATACAGGTGCTAATACTTGGATATTAAAAATGAAGGGATAAAGGAGGGAACACTTAGGAGATACAATGAATTCAGACTGAGGGTAGGAGTAAGGGAAGAAAGAGGAAATGACCAAAGGAGAACTAATGCAGGAGCTTGTGTCCAGGGGTAAGAAACAAGTATCTTAAGTGATGTTAAGAAAGATAAATCCTGTTCTCTGATTGTTTACTCAGTACTTGATTAAATTCCCAAGATTTAATTCTCCTTTCTCTTCCCAAGCCCCATCCTTCAAATAAAAAATTGATTAAACATACACAAACTCCATCACTGGCCCCTGACTAGTACTGTATGTTCTCTATGAATGGCCATAATACTATAACAATGAAGACAATACTATCATTGTTTAATATTATATGTGTGATCAAAAGGTTTTGATATGGGGTACTTTAACCTTTATACAACAATTCCAGCACAGTTACATTCTGAAATAGTAGCCCCAAGATAACTACTCCAAATAATATGTTCATATTTTAAACTCCTTTCTAAAATCCTAGGTAAACACTTTTAAACAGGCATCTCTAATGAGTTAATATAAATTACAGAATAAAACACAGGTGCTGAAAAAAGTTGAGAAAATATTTTTAGTTGTCACAATTTGGAAGATATGATTGGTACCTAGCTGGCAGAGATTAGGGATGCTGCAAAACATCTTAAAACGCACAAGACAGTTCCCAGCAATAAAGAAATACCTGGTCCAATATGTCCAAAGAGCCACTGTCAAAAAAAAAAAAAAATTGCTCTAAAGGAACACTGAAGGATAGTAAATTATTTACTGATAGAATTTCTGTGTTGCAGTACATTATTAGATCAGTCACAATGATAAGAAAGACATTATTTAGGGAAATTCCCAAGGAAATATTGTCATAGCACAGAATAGGAAGGTAAAGATCACTGAGAAAACTTAGTGGTTAAATTTAATATAATCCACCATAGCTGATGGCTCAAAAAGAAATAAGCTGCTTCAAAACCAAAATTGGCAGTAACACTGCAAAAAGATCAATTTTATTTATAATCTGGAACTAACAGGGTTTTTCCCCTTAATGTAGATGAATTTTCTTGAACCACTAACAACATACACTGGATGTCAAGGCAAAAAATGTAGACATAAAATTTTGATCAGCATTCCTTAAGGTGATTTTGTCAAACAAGATACATAGGTTACACTGTCCCTCCAGAATCCCTTAAAAATGTATCTTTTCAAAATTAGTCATTCATTTTACTAATAGTATAGAACCTAATAGTGTAGAATCTAATTACAGTAGCTGCTTAAGTAGTATTTATTGAAATGAATGATGTTTAAAACAATATGCCCCAAACTAAAATATAGGGCTTAGAATGCTCAAAAAATGCCAAAAGATTGAAAATTTCACTCAATATGTTTCACGTAAAAACTGGTAAGATCATACTTCACAAGTAGAAAAGTCCTATAAACCAAAGAACAGCCAAACTGAATGAAAACTTAGAAATCATCCTGAGCTAAACTTCTCAAAGGAGGGTATTTACTCCTAGGCATATACAATGGTGAGCCCTTTCTTAAAATTCTCTTCTCTAGATAGCTCAAAGTTAACGTTGGCTACAAAAGGTATTTTCAGCAAGATTTGAAAAGTGCAAGTGAAGTGGCAGCCATGTATGTTTCACACTCATGGGGTGATACTGCTGTCCATGCACGTCTCTGCTTATCTGCTGGCTCGCCTATTTGGCACAGGTAGCAGCCGGCCTCATAAGCAGCGCCAACTTTTGCCAAAACTTCTCCTTCAAATTCTCTGACTTACTCCTGGGCCAGAAGCATTATTCGTGGTGAGCTACGTGATGAAGGATATAATATTCTCTCACAAGATACCTATACCATACCTATATCATCAAAGCAGGAAACAGTGAGAGGTCACAGTTTCCACTAATCCTCACAAGTTCCCATTTGTCCTGGCTTTCCTTTACTTCATGTCAACCTTCCCTTCTTGACTTTCTGCCTTGATGACTTTGGGTAACAGCACCAAACATAGAAGAAACAACTTCCACAGACTGTTTAAACAACTCCCACAACTGAGTATGGAGAATGCTTTGTAATAAATCTCTCAAATGTGTATCTCCTAGTGGTCTGCTTCTCTGATTAAACCTTGACTGATAAAGAATTTCTGCAAGGTGCACTTTATGTATTGCTTGAGAATATTCAATTACAGTGTAAGTCTAGAAAAACAAGATGTATAAAACTCGTAAGAAATGTTAACCACAGACAGTAAATTTTAAAATATCTTATGAGATATAAGTAGAACTCTTATATCTGTGTGTGAGGAAGCAAGAAGCTTATGAAACATAGAATTCGTAAGACATGTTAAATATAGATAGTAAATTATCAATCTGTTAGGGTGCAGGAGAGAAAAAAACATATAAACATTGCATGCCACAGGATACAGGATGCAGGCAGTGTGGTCTGTCCCGCTTACATCCTATCCTATGTGTGCTGACCGGCTTATCTCTATCTAGCATCTTGCTTCTCGTTTGCTTCTCGTTTGTGTTCTAATTAATCTTGACTGTGCTCCGATGCAATTTTTTGCCTTTATTTGACTTGTACCCTACTTTATAGAGTTAGTGATTTATTGAATATTTAGAACAAGTCTATGACAGACATTTTTAAGATGAAATTGCTGTGCAAGGATTTTGTTAACCTGACATTTTAAGAACAAATTAAGTATACACTGTAAGACACTACTTAAAACAGTCTAAGCACCAAGTTTTTTAAGAAGCTCAATATGGCTCTTTCATATTAAGTTGAGAAAATCTGAAAGGATCTATTGCTATTAGAGATGATATAAATTTATCAGCTTATCTTTAAAACATATTTATATCAACTCCCTTTTAATTTATAATATGTGAAGTTCAACATTTATTAGGATCAACAAAATCAAAGTAGAAAGGTTCAGTACTGATATTATACCATAGCAGGAGACACACACCAAAAGTCCATACCAATTAAGAGCTTTTAGTATCATCTGGAAGATGGTAATTTCTTCAAAGACATTTAAGGGAGTGAAACAAAGGATTTATATAAGTAATAAAGTCCTACAGAGGATGCTGTTGATTCCTCTCCAGCAGTCACCCTCCTCTTCTTCCTTCTGAATAGAATCCCAAACTTTATGCAAGAACCTGGAATTGAGTGCTACCTCCACTCTAGGTTCAAGCTTGTCACGGCAATCTCATCCCCCTTGATGGGTTTTTAAGAACCTGAACTGGGACTTCCCTGGTGGCCCAGTGGTTAAGAATCGGTCTTGCAAGGCAGGGGACGCCGGTTTGATCTCTCGTCCAGGAACTAAGATCCCACATGCCATGGGACAACTAAGCCCACATGCCGCAACTACTGAGCCCACACACTCTGGAGCCCATGTGTCACAACTAGAGCCCGCACACCACAACGAAAGATCCCACGTGCTGCAACTAAGACCCGACTCGGCCATAAATTAATAAATAAAGCCTGAACTAAAGCTGACCAACACGTGGCATTCCATGGCAAGTATTACTGGTTCAAAGGTAGGCATGTGGCCTAAGCTGACCCAATCACACTGAGTGAAAGAAGAAGTTTTAATTCCACAGCGGGGGTGGGGGGGGAGAAAAGAATCTGTTTGCCTATCTAGCACAGACATAATGTTAATTTAAATTAGCAGAAGTTTCTCATTTTCAAGGTAATGGTTCTTAGAATTTAAAAAAAAATTAAGACTGTAAAAAAAAAAAAAGTATTAAAACTACTAAAGAGAAACCTGTCTGCAAAGTATGAGCTATTTCAAATTTTTGAGAAAATATCACTTTTTGCAGCTATGGATATAGTTAATGCATTAAGGCTAAATACTCCACTAGTTCAATTTTCATCTTGAAAGAGAAATCCCGAATAAAAATCACTATTCTTTAATAATATTTTCATTTTTAGTCATTAATAAACTTCAAAATTCAAATTGAATTGGGCTGACTCAATTTCACACTGCTACCATTTTTACCCAATTATGTTGATTATAATGCTGTATTTCTTCTTATCAAAGACACCACCAATTATGACACACTATTGTTTCATATGTGCGTAGAGCTGGAACACCCCAGGGGTACACCTTTGTGTAAGATTTAAGAGAAATAAATCCTCCTACTTTATAGGAAAAGCAACAAAACTCATGAAATAGCCTTTACCCTGGGTGAAGAGTGGGGGACAAAATCTCCCCAGAAAATTTAAACAACACAATACTCACAAAATCAAGGCATTCTGAGTTCATACTAACAGTGAAGTCCAAACAGCATCTAAGAGATAACTTAATGTAAAGTGGTCTCAGGTTGATGGTGTCTGAGATGACTGGAAGAAGCAAACACAAACTCCCTCTATATAAGAACTAGACTTCAACTGAGGACAAGAGTAATAATAAAAGGCCACTTATTTTAAGAAATGTTAAAATCTGGGGGGGAAAAAAATGGACCTCGGAATTGATGAAATGTGGTATAAATTAAGTGTGATAAATGATACATTTATAAGAGACAATACATGAAATTTAATTACAAATATGGGAGGAGTCCATGAAAATACTTAATTACTGCATCGTATAGTTTTAAATCTGGGTGCTCATGAAATCAGTCTCTCCATCTATTTTCACCAAAACAACCCTTTTGAAATAGATGAATTTCTAACATGCATCCATTTGAGTCTTCTTTTTAAGCATCTTAAACTAACACATGGCTAAAGGCAGCTTAGTTTTATCCTATTTGTTCTTCTCTTTGTAACTATAAGATTCTGGCCAAAAAAGAGAGTGAAACCTTAGGTGTTTATCTGTATACAATTTAACTGTATTATATTTTCTGGATGTCCACTAATAAGAATTTATTTCATATTAGAAAATTTTAATTTCTCAAGTTCCTTTTCAACTCTTACAAGTAATACCTTGGTTGTCAAACTGTCAACTTCCATTTTGAGCAAAATTACTTTCACAGACTAATTTACTTTTAACCAATTGGGTAGAAAGAAATTCTGCCTTATTCCAAGTCACTTAAGTTTTTCATAAACTATTTATTTACTCGACAACTGGAAATATTCACATACAAGAGAATACATAGTCTTTGCTCTCATGAAATTTAGAAGCTAGCTGGAAACAAGATATACATTTCAAACATTAAATGTGAATGACACTAGTTTATTCACTCAATATATATACTGAGTACTTGTTGTATATGCCAGAACACGTTAAGTCTTTTCAACCTCGGTTCCTCATCTGAACCATAAAAGACAGAAAATTATTTGAGTCATTATCTTCTCAATTCTTCCAGGTATGATACACACAGATGCACAGAAGGGAATCCAGTAGACAATAGATGAGAAGGAAAAGTGATGATTAAGATTTTTTTTTTCAATAAAATTAGTGGCAAAGATAAGTAAACCAATCATTAAAGTACAACTATGGGAACATGGAAGAACAGCCCCCAAAAGCCATTGCATATGGGCAACAAATAAACAATTTAATGAGGGAAAAAAATCCAAAGAAAGAAAATGTTATTTTCTTTGAAATAGTAAAACCTTGAAAAGAATGTGTAATTTAACTATTTGGAAGGTAGATACAGAGGGATAACATAAAAAGTATCATAAGAATTGAAAGGCACTTGTATAAAGACCACCCCAGAAAAACTGGCTGATACTTGAAAGTTGATACACCTGTGTCCTACCAAAAGTGATCTCTTCTCTACAAGGAACTAGCATCTTGCTTAGTGTCCTTGCCAGTCATGTAATATAATGCTCTTAAGAGAACTCAATCATAACTTTCCCCTGAGATACCACATATATATTGATTGAGATTTTAACCTAAGCCATAAATATACACAGATTAGAATTACTCTGCTAAGGTTGTTCTTAGTAATAAATTTTACAAAACTGCCTTTGAGAAGTAGACTGAAGTGTCAATACCTTTTATCCTAGAGAGTAATATTTTGAGGAACAAATGAGGCATAAAATTAAACTGGTTTGTTTTACTATGTTAGATAATACATGAGCAGTTGCAAAGGTTGAAACACTGGATTTCACCTGATAGAATCACAATAGGGAATCACCGTGGGGTTTCACACTTGAAAAACCCAATTGACAATAAATAAAATCAATTGACAACTTATATAGAATGAATGAAAGAAGCAAAATTAGAAAGAGAACAAACTATCCAAACTATTCTGTGATTAATGCTGCCAATCTAGTTTTAAAGTATGGAAAGTAAGAATAAAAAGGGATAAATCTGAAAGAATCTTAAAGGAAAAAACCTTAAGACCTGTTGACTAACTGAATAAACAGTAAAGAAGAGCATAGATTAAAATATGTCATTAGGCTTTTGAGAATAACAATACCAGTTTACATGTTCAGGACCTAAATGAAAATGAGGATGGTCACTAAAACCTCAGATTTTATGTAAAAGGTATCTTAATAGCTTATCCAGTGGAGGAAAAAGCCCTTTAAATTAAAAGTATCAAAATATAAAAAAAACAATTATTTTAAAAACCATTTATAATCTCTGCAACTAAAGATAATCTTACCAAACTGATTATATTAAAGTAACAAGTCTCAAAAATTCCCCTCAACCTATAAACAATCATTTATCTTCTTTAGAATAAAGGATTCAAGGTAATCTACGTATAACTTGTGCTCTATCCCTTGAAGTTCAATCACAAAAACTTTGAAAATATATTTTAAGACATGAGACTTTAAAACTTTCTTAGCAGCAGAATCCTTTACTCAAACAAAATCTTACATAGTAGTCCAACAAATTAATCAGAAAAAAGCAGTTGCTTTTATGGAATCTAGAAATAAAGGTCCAGAGCCTCACCCAATGGCAACTCTAAGAAATCTTGGGCTCTGCAGAGCACACGTTTTAAAATAAAATTAAATGGATAAGAAAACATTATATATCACTTTGTCCAGTGGAATAAAATCTGCACAACACTAAAATTAAATTAGTTACCTTATTGACAGATTGAGAGATACAAGTGAAATAGGCAGTACTTGAAAGCTGAATGGAATAAAAAGGCTAATATTTGGTTAGAGGAAATAGGTACTCAATAATTATTTACTTCAATAGTTTGAGAAAGTGAAAATTATCATGAGAGATTGCACTTGCTTAACTTTAATTACTTTCCCATGTTCATTCCACTGCTTGGCTTCTAAGCCTAAATTTCAGAAGGAGTCTGATCAACTGCTGAGTTAAAAAGATCTCCTACCGCTTTTATCTTTTAGTAAAGCTACCGTCTGCAAAGACCTCCCCCAAGAATCATGGAGTATGAACTATAGGATTGCTCATGCCTAGTTGCTGGTATCCCAGCCTGCATTCATTACTTCACCCCATTAACATTCCATGCTGGGAGTCCTTTTCCAGTTTTATGAGGCGAAACCACAAAATGTCAGGTTAACAAAATCCTCACGCAGCAATTTCACCTTAAAATACTGCCTGTCAAGGACTTGCTTCCAAGATATTCAATAAATCACTAACTCTATAAAGCAGGTTGCAAGTCAAATAAAGGCAAAATTTGCATCAGAGTACAATAAACATTAATCGGAACACAAGCTGATTACTTAGAACTACAACCTTTGGGGAAAAGAGAGTAGAGCAGTATGATTCAAGTGTACCTAGTAACCTATCTCAGTTTTTAATTGTGCTTATAGTTACACAGATATACGTAACTATTACAACCATTTCCAATCATTCAGATACCTGATTTGAGACAGTTTCATAGACAGTAGAGAGCTTTGGAGATATGAACACACTGGTTCAATTCCTGGTTCTGCCACTTATTAACTATGTGTCTTTGTCTCCCTAAACCTTGTTTTTTCCATGTAAAAATGAAGCAAATAATTCTTTCTTCATTGGGCTATTTTGATTTTAAAAAGACGTCAGACAAAAGCACCAAGCATAGTGCATAATAGTCATAATAACAAATGTTCAGTAATGGTAATAATAATAAATGTTCAATAGTTGTTAGTTTCCTTCCCTCTATCCTTTGTAGAGATGAAAATTGCCAACTTAAGAGCCACTGCTCAAACTCTCTACACTCTCTGAGGATACCATAACTAAGAGATCTCATCTCTGTATGTACAGTGATGGAGTCAAGAAAGTCATGATAAGTATGAATGGGAAAAAGAAAGTGAAAGGGACAGTTTTTGGCGTACACGTAAGTGAAAATACACCCATTAAACACATCCACCTACACTCCTTTCTCCTTCGCTCAACAGGAATGAAGCCAAGGCTGTGCACTCACCCTCCACGTTGGTGATCCCTGTCATTGCTAGCATTTGGCTCTCAAGACAATAATTAAACCATGTTGGATGCTGATCTTCAAAACAAGTATCTTTAAGTCGAATAGCCCGGGCTTGAATAAATCTTTACACTCTCTTGTTGACCATGCTACAGACTCTTCCCAGTGGACTTTAACTAGTCTGAGACTGCCAAAATGGACAGAAATTAATCCCAGTGAAACCTGAAACGTACATTCTATTCTGGATTGAAGTTAGTTGCCTAAGAGCTCCCTCATTAAATATTTCTTAGACAGCTATTAAGTACCAGGCATTATAGCTTTCTCAGAACTGTCATCAGGACCTGGAGAGAACGACCACTTTTTCAGGTCTGAAACTGTCTCTACCAGGAAAATGAGTAGGAAAGGAGAGGGACCAAATCAAATAATGCATACCTGTGTAGTCTAGGGAACTGACATGAAAGCAGGTCAAATTCACACTGTCCAACACTAATTTCCCAAAGGACCGTAATTCACACTCTGATTCTGTTCTATAATTTTCTGATAAAAAATTATTTGTATGGTCATGCTAATGACCTTTATGAGTAAGTATAAGGTGCAGAGGATAACATACATCAGTGTGAACTATCAATGAATTAAGGCAAAAATATTTAAGAACCATTGCTGTACGATTCCCACGTTCTCACTACTATCTTAATAATAATAATTATTCTTTTCCTTTGAATCCATTCCAATTTCTTCAACTCCCTTTGTAAATGCAGATAACAAAAGAGAACAGGAACCAACACAGGACTCTTGCAATAACGAAGCCCTTGCATAAGGCTTCACACGTCCAGTAAAAACACACAAATCTTTGCCACTGACATGTGGATTGCATTCATATTAAATTCCCGATTCAACAGTTAAATGAGCATGCTCATGCTCTCAATCTCATAAGCAAAATAAATCTAAAAGAAAATTGGTTAATACTAATAATTCAGTTTAAACACTGCAATCACTGTTCACATTAGACTGATGTGACCAAAAACCATGACCAATCATGAAATTTAAAATTTACTTCTATTTTCCTCTAATGTTCTCTTAAGATTTAGACTTTTTTAATATGCAAATTTACATTTATACATCCAGTCCAACATAAAGAACATCAGCATAGTCTTGGGTCTCCCAAATCTCAGAAAACAATAGTGATCTAGTGAAACCCTAAATCTAACAATTCAATTTGATCTTACTAATAACTGAATACATTTTAATAGAGTACCTATATGTTTTAGTGATGTAGAGATCTCAAGTATCTCACAAAAAAGATGGCTATTTTGCTCCACACTATTAGCAAAGAGCAGTCAATAACGAAGAGCTCTAAACAAAGAACAGTCATACAGATAAAGACAAAAGCAAGGAAACCAAAAATTAGGGCTCTCATCAAAATGATACAACTAAAGGAGCACACAGTCTTTGGACACAGACAAATAGGCCATGATATTATTGTGCTCTCTAACACTTGAGAAAAGCCTGTTTGGCTTCCAACAATAATTGCATCGCAGAAGACCAAAAAAGCCTTCCTAGGAATTTACACTTTGATCAGCAATGCTGAAAACACAAAAGTCTCACCTTCTTTCCTGCATATACAAAAGAGGTCTACAAAGTCTAGAAACCCCTTGTGTTGCAAAGAGATAGAAATGAGATCGAATAAAATTAATTATTTATTATGACTAAGTTTTAATCCTTTGGATATCTCATATCACATTTCTTGTACGGTAGGAGTTAAATAAATGGTCCATAAGCTTACTAAGCAAAAAAATGTTATTTGGAAGTAAAGTGAAAGTATAAATGCTATTCAAATGCAAATTTAAAATTCTCCAACTCGGCACAGGAAATGAATAAAAAGCTCATCTGATATAAGTGTAATAACAGAACAGATTAAACATTTTTTTAACTTTTTACAGGAAAAAGAAATGGTCATTACCCACTATAGTTATATCTCTTATTTAAGCAGATTCATAAAATTGCGCATAAAAGAATCTTCAGATTTTAAAATAACCTAAAACCAACTGAACCAATCTGAATTATAATCAGATAGGTTTTCAGTAATTTACAGCATGCTCCAGAATTAGACTTTGGTAACACAGTCTGGAACTAACAATAGTTACTCATCTTGTGGAAGTAACTGAATGTTTAAAGACCACAATTGGTTAAAACTGATGAATGCTAAACATTTGTTTAGTTTTAAAGATTTCAGCACTCACTGGCTCAGAACCAAAATTAAACTGAGTAACTAAAGGTCAAGTGTAAGCATGTTTGCAAAATCAGCAATGCCTGACCCAAAGGTGACCTGGAGGAATAAAATGAAGAGAAAACAGAAATTTTTAGTTTTTTCACAGTGTAAATATCAGACAGAGCAAGGTGACTGCTTTAAAAACTCATGTTCATAATGATCATCATATATTTGGGTGAGTTAAAATTTTAATAAATATTTGAGGGGAACCTCAATACTTATAAGGTTCACTGTTCTATAAAGTGTAGAGCAGTATTTACAAATTAAATGCTTCCTCTTTGTAATAAGTTGGATGGCAATTTAAAAAGGAAGACAGAGTCCCTTCCAACATGTTCAATGTAATTAGTCTCATTAAAATTGCCAGAAGTAGCTATTCCATCGTAGTCTATTAGTAAATCATTTGAATTGACTAAGATGAAAGTTAAACAAGTCAAATAACAGGAAAAAGATAGCAAGTATTTACTGAGAAAATACAATGTGCAAACTTCAGATGGTCATTAAAGACAGGAGGAAGAAAAAAAAAGAGTTGAAAAAGAAAGAAATTATTGATGCTGTATTTTTAAAATCTGCGTCATAAAGATCAGGATTACAAGGAACTCAAAGTCCTTAGCCTTTTACCACATCCCCCACTAACACCTTGATATCAGCAAAACAACATAAATAATAAAAACGTTAGTATTCTGGAAAATTAACGTGCTTACTGAGATTAGACCCTTACCCTATAGGTCTCTTTCAACCAGAAAGGAAACAACTGTATTTCTAAATTAATACCCTCTTAGAAACTTGAGGCCATAATCCAAAGAGCCAGCGTTCTCAGCTAATATTCACAAGTTCCAAAACATAACAGTAGAGACACAGATGATAGTCCCGGCGCCTATTATAAGCAATCACTCCCTCACATGCTTTTAACATTGGAACAGAGTGTGACACATAAGAGTTAAATAATAAGAGTAAGCAAATATTTATTAAATGCCTACTAGTATTAGAAAATAAAGTGGTGAATAATAGAGAGGCAGTCCCATCCCACATGAAGCACACGTCAGGTACCTAAAATATATTATTTTATCCATTTAACAACTCTGTAAGATATTATCTTTCCAGTTTTCCAGAAAGAAAACTGACACTATGAGAGGTTAAGTAACTTGCCCAAATCACAAAGTAATCAGAAGCCTGGAAGAAGGACAACAGAATCAAATCCAAGACTATGACGCTTGCCTGTACGCCTATGCTCTTTGTTCCACATCCAGTAGGTTCTATAATATATGAGGGTTGTACCATCCTCTAGGGGCATTTTTGGAAATTAGTGCTTCTGGTTGTCACAATGATTAGGAGACACGACCTGACATTAGGTGTCAACCAAGACATCAAAGTTGTTCAATGCTCAAAACAGTCCCTTGCACAACAAAGAATGGTCCCTCATCCTGAACAATTTTCAAATATCCTGACATTCATGTGAGTGAAAAATCTATTCATAATTATTTGAACCTAGAATCTAACTCCATTTTACATTTAAACACATAGTAGTTTTCACACCTACTTTAATGAACCTGAAAGTTCCAGAAATTTAACTATCAGGAATACAGGAGAAAAATTATGAATCATTAAGAATTTGACCAAGAGGTGTTTACCATTTCAGAAAGTCACTTCACTCATGGCTATTCCATTTTAGTATTTGCACCGCCAATTTATCAACATGTAGGCAAGCAAAATTTAAAACTGTGCTGATATAACACATGTGGCAGGCTAAGTGTCTTAACCTGAGCACTTCATCATGTCTTCTAGTCTAGTTACACTCTAAATACTGGATAAATTATTTTCCTCTTATTTTTCCCTTCCTACAACTATGGCATTATATTGATTTCTTTGTAAGTTATCAGTTTAAAAACGTACCTTAACTATGAATTTTATATCAAGATAGTAAAGAGGCATCAGAAAATACATGCTATCAAAAGGAGCATTAGATTTTACGGCATTAAGAACCACAACACTACATCATTGTTCCCCTAATTGTGATACTAACTAGGCCATATGCTTGGCCTTAAAATAACACAATTGGAACCATCTCAATTATAAGAGTCACCTCTACTCATGAAGACTTTCACACAAGTTACTCTCAATGGCAGGACATTTCCTTGTACTGAACTAAAGTTCTTTATTCTATAATTTAAATATGTTTATTCTTTTCTCTGTCCTAAAATAAGATCTGTGCAGGACAAGAATAGCTCAATACAAGTACCATATAGAGGCTATATTTTATCAGTGGAATTTTGTTTATCAATCTCCTTCTTTTATTCACCATATTTCCCAGTAAGTGTTCAATGAATGTCTGTTCATAGAATGATAATCCCACAGTATTCCTGTTCAATATCGTATGTTCATGAACTGAATAATCTAATATATTAACTACTATATAAATGCTTTCTATACACAATAAATTTTTATTGAGTATACCGGCTCAAATATTACTCCCATCCAATATGAAAATTCACAAAAAGAATGTTCAATTTGCAGAGGTAGTAAATTAGAGGAGGCATACAATGGAACTGGCTTACTATCTGAGTTTGAAAACTAAAGTCAAGGTTTAAAATGTTAACTGTGAATTAAAGTTTTCCAGGGATCCCCTAATTTTCTAAGACAAAATACAATAGTTGTTTGGAAATATAAATTGATATTAATCTATAGGAAACAGGTATCCTCTACTAGTTATGGACTTTAGAGTACTTTGGTGCATACACCTAAATTCATGACAAAACTTTAAAAGAATGAGTTGAATAATTCTTGCCCTATTGCAAATCCTTATTAATAGTGAACAAATCCTCAAATACCTCTTACCTTAAAAATAAGAATAAGATGCCACTGGTTATATAATAATTGAATGGTTCAGCTTCTCTAGACCTTTTACTAAATTTCAGGTCAAGGGCTGCCCACTAAATGATCGTGCAAGGTATAGCACTATGTTGGATTGTCAGACCTGGGACAATGTTCAAAGAGATCTCTCTTATAAATATGGCAAGCAATACAGCAGATGAATTCACTTTTAGCCACAAAAAAGACCCTAGAAAGTCCATTCCATGCCACCTTTGAAGTAGCTCCAAGGGTATGTACCATTTTCTGTTGCCTACATGCAGTTGTTTATTGGTTCATCATGGCCCCTACATATCATTATAGCTAAGATATTATTAATTATAAAGACTCAGCATTATTTAATGTATCACTAAAAAAGAAAAAAAATTTCAAAAAGGAAGTCTAATAGGAAAGTCCTGCATAAAGTTGACACATCAAAGCTGCCAGTGTAAGAGGAAGTAAGAAATAAAGCCATCAAACAGAAAGGTAACTTGTTTGACTTAAGCTTCACATTGGGTGGAGAGACAAATACAAATCTTAGGGAATGTGAACCATGAACTGATATTCACGTAGATTTGCAGTATGAATTCACACTATCAATGAAGTCCAAAAATTCCTCCAGCAGATAATTTAACTTGTGGTAGTCTCAAGTTGCAGTGCCACCAGATGGGCAGCAGAGGCAAAGAGATAATCTCTCTGGCAGACCTTAACCTCAACTCAGGCCATGAGCGATTGTGAGATATCACTGACTATACAAGGACTCCTGATTTCAGAGATGTTAAAATATGAAAAATTACAAAACTAATAATCAATGAGATAGCACAGAGATGCTTTCAGAATTAACAAAAACAAATAAAATTATTCTTTGGGGGGCTTCCCTGGTGGTGCAGTGGTTGAGAATCTGCCTGCGAATGCAGGGGACACGGGTTTGAGCCCTGGTCTGGGAAGATCCCACATGCCGCGGAGCAACTAGGCCCGTGAGCCACAACTACTGAGCCTGCGCGTCTGGAGCCTGTGCTCCGCAACAAGAGAGGTCGCGATAGTGAGAGGCCCGCACGCCGCGATGAAGAGTGGCCCCCGCTTGCCGCAAATGGAGAAAGCCCTCGCACAGAAACAAAGACCCAACACAGCCAAAAATAATAAATAAAATAAATAAATAGTCACTCACCAATTTAAATAAATAAATAAATAAAAATAAATTTAAAAAAATTATTCTTTGGGAACAGAACAAAAGGGACTAAGTATCCCATTATCTCTGAAGTTAAAAAAATATATACAACATATATAGGCACATATATATAAAGATACCAAAGACATACATGAAATCTTGAATTATTGCCATTCTTTATCAAAGAAGATTAAAGATGACAGGTGAATTTTTGTGTGCCCTTTAACACTAACCAGATTTAGATTCACAATTTTATCAGTACTGAACCCATTATTACCAATTTGACAGATCCATAAGAGAGTGTACTTTTACCCATGTACTAATAGTTGTTTGAGTTAATTAATCACAGCCTAACTAAAATATCTCAAACAGACCTCACACAGCATTCAAAGTATAGCTTGAAATCTAACCCACTCTCCCTTTTCTTTAAACTGGCCCGGGGGATGAAGTCAATAAATTGTCAATTAATAACATACTTGCTTTGATGATTCTTCAGTAATTTACTGTCATCCCACTTCATAAATTTTTTAGTAAAAGATGTGGGATTTCAAGAAAGATACCTCTTCCATGGGAAAACTCAGTTTAAGAGTTTTCTGCTGCCACAAAACCAATAAGACAAACTAGCTGATAATCCTCCCACACTACACCATGTAGGTATAAGCACTGAACCAGTGAAAGTTTAATTTGTTCCGCCAGTGGCACAGAAAACTACTCAGATTTATTCACTAAATAGATCTGAACATTAGTCTCTAGCTTTTGGTTAAGGCCAGGTTGAACTAGGTTATTCATAGGCAAAAATATGTAGTCTTGAACCTAGTAGTGTCAGTACAATAAACATAACTAGTGTCCCACTACCAGAGCCAAGGTGCTCCACTATTCATATGCTCTATCAACTTCTAATGGGAATTCACTGCTACCCACAGCCAGTTTCCCCCAAACAGCATTCTCTTTGCACTTAAAAGCCAGATACCCCTAAATAATAATTAAGACATATAAACCCCTACCATGTTGGCCTTTCTGGCACTCTAGATATCACTTTTACCTTCTGTCCACATAGCCCTGACCTCCGTATGTTCACATTCTTAGCCTCTTAACCACTCTCAGGGAAAACTCCCTAACTGACATATATTTACCCTGGCCACACGGTTCTCTGACCTCTTATCCTGTGAATGACAGATCCGTGTTTCATGCCCTCCAAGGGCTAGTCCTCCTAACCAATTTGTCAGATTCCCTTAAATCAGCTCAATGAACCCACTTCACATTTATTAACAATAAATATGCAAAATAAGGGGGAAATATTATTTCTAGTCATCTGATAAACAAAAACAATAAACAGCATTAACACAATTAAAAGTTACGAATTAAAGAGTGATTCTGTAAATAGATGAGAGGCACTTTTTGACAGAGTAACTAGTACTAACAAGAAAAAAAAGACTAGACCAAATAGTTATCGCTAAAGTGGTAAATAAATAAGAGGAAGAAACTAACAGAACGACTAACGTCAAAAGGGCAAAAGCTTGGATTTCAGTCCATTTCCTTGTTTTTGCCTCTTGAGAATAATTATTAGCAATTAATTCTCATTATCTTCCATTAAAGACAAGTTTACAATGTAACTGTTACCAAAGATTTTGTTCTCATTCAAAACCACTTATAAATTCAACAAACTTTTATTGAACACCAACCATTTGCCTAAAACTAAACATTAAGCATTCATAGATAAATAAGAAATAGTCCCTGTATTTCAGCTATCATAATTTAGTAGAAAACACTGACAAAAATTAGTCATCATAATTTTTGATAAATGGTTTAACAAAATATTCATAAGAGGTTACAGAATGCAGAGGGGTAGCAAACATGAGGGGCACCTAACTTGTCTTGGGAGGGAAGTCTGCAAATGTATTTTTAATGGAAGTAATGCTTCAAATGAATAGAGTGGAGAGGAGCAAAGCAGGGAGCTTCCTATGCACTGAAAATTATATACACAAATGAAAACAGTAAGGGAGAATGTCATGTTCATGTAATTGAAAATGGTTCCACATATTGTAGTGAAAACATTACATGATATAAGGATAGAGTTGTATATCTGGCTAAGAAGTCTGTCCTTTATCCAGAAAGAAATAGAAAGCCATTGAAGAGTATTTTTAAAGGAAGTGAAAGGATCAGATTTGTCTTACAGAAAAGTTTTATAGAAAAATCTGAGAATCTGATTACTGCCCAAAAAGGAAAGATGGAAAGTGAAGGAAGGGAAAAGTTTAGGACAATCCCTAGGTTTCTGACTGAACTGGTAATACTACCATTCCCTGGTTAAGGTGCAGGCCTGGAGTAAAATGGTGAATTTAACTTGGAAGTGCTGAGTCTAATGTGCTTGTGAATTATTCAAGAGAAAATGTTTCATAGATAACCAAAAACTCATCTGCTGATCAGGGAAAACACTGGCATTCCAAATAGTAGGGGACAGCACAAATTTAACAGTTATCTTTACAGAACCAACTGGAATTATCCAATGCTGGACATATACTATCAATTCATTCTACCCACTGGATACAATGTTTTATTCCATGAAAAAATATTATTTTTTAAAAGCAAATTTGGGGACTTCCCTGGCGGTCCAGTGGTTAAGACTTTGCCTTCCAAAGCAGGGGGTGCAGGTTTCAATCTCTGGTCGGGGAGCTAAGATCGCACATGCCTAACCGCCAAAAAGCCAAGACATAAAGCAGAAGCAATATAGTAACAAATTCAACAAAGACTTTAAAAAAATGGTCCACATCAAAAAAAATCTTTAAAAAAAATAAAAGCAAATTTGAACTTAATTAAAATTTTCCTTCTTTCCTTATACCTGAATATCCTTTCACAGGAAAGTGATTTCTGATAAACTAGAAAATAAAGACTACTTTATTTCTGTTTGGGGAGTTCTCGTCACAAACGTTTACCATGACAGTGGTAACTACTGATATTTGTATATGCCAAATCTTACTCTAAATGCTTTCCTCACATGAATTCACTTAACCTTCGGGACAACCCTATGACATAGATACTATTATTATTCCCATCTTACCAATGAGAAAACAAAGTTACTGAAGAGTCAAGAAACTTGCCCATTATCACAGAGATGGTACCTAATGGGGTTAGGAATCAGCCTGATTTCAAAGCCCTGCTTTTAACTACTATACTATGCTATCTGTCATAAATGATATTACTCTAATATATCAGGATTATGGAAACATCAAAAATTATTCAGAAGCTATGGAGAATTACAGATAGAAACAAATAAATGGATTTCAGTATAAATGGAAAAGCAGCTCTCCTTAGTGAGACATCTGTAGTATAGATTTCTTTTCAGGCAGTGAGCCACACCTAGCACTAAAGTAGTCACACAAAAGAAACACGCACTCTAAAGCTCCATGGCATGGGGAGCTATGCACAGAAATTCTGCAGCTGCTTCAAAATCTTATTTCTACTGGAATTTCGCTTTTGGATTCACTGATCCTGGAATGCACTGGCCTTTAAAAACACTTGAAACGTTCTTCATTCTTAATGCCACCTCAATTCCTTCAGTGGTGGTATCGCTATAGAGAAAATACATGTAGTTATAAAGTTAAAGCACAGTATGAATTATAGGGAAATCTGCACCTTGTAAGAAATATGTGCCCATTGTCTCTAGCATCAATTTTGCAAAATAATGATGCTTTTATGTCTTTTCTTTCTCAACTGGTTTCAAACAACAAAGTAAGACCTTTTCATCATGTTACTTAGCATAATTTTTACTGGTATTCAGCATCAAAATACTGACGTGCTAATCTGAAGCACTAGGGATTACTAGAGATTACTAGGCATTGCACTAGTAATCTGGCTATAGAGTATAAAGTGATGGCCAAATGAGTCCAGTAATAGGTGAAAATTCATTATCCTCAAACCCCTAGATGATGACTTAATAGCAGTCTTGGTGCAGCAGAAAATCTAGAAGGCCCTGCTTTCTTAGACTGAGTCCCCTTAGAGATAGTTGAGGAAAGGAGCTAAAGAGAGACAGAACTACAAGAGAAGCCTCTTATTTGACACTGAGTACTGGGGTTCAGTGATGGAGAAAAATAATCAGTAAAGTGAGATATCCTAAGAAAGAATACATCTATACCCCCAATATTTTATTTAAACATAAAACACAAATGTTTATTCATTCACTAATATTCTGATGTAGACAGAACCAAGGACGTCAGATACGGGTTCTGCCTCATCTTACACAAACACCTTTAACGGATCATCTACAATTACTACTTTCAACTTTTTAAAAGAATACAGTTCCTGTTCCATAGAGTTATTGTGAGGATAAAATGAGGTAGTACTCTTAAAATAGTGCCTGACACTAATAAGCACCAGCAAAAGCTAGTATTTTCATTATGTGCACAGAATTTAGTTAATGAAAAAAATCACACCTATATTAATTCATCTGAGCTTTTCAATAACCCTATGAGGTAGGCTAGTATTTATTAATATTACCATTTCCCAGATGAGAATACTTGAGGTACACACTACATATGTGACACCCAGTAAAGGATACAGCTGAGACTTGAACCCAGCTCTAGAGTAATACAGGCAATCTCTCTTGAATAGGTAAGCGAAGTAAAAGAAGTACAAGTAACAGAATACAGGAAGACCCATAATATCTCCCAGTAAATGCCCTTTCATAACTAACGCCAAGGCTGAAAGAAACAAAGCAATAACGATCTGGAAACCTATACTGTACTCTTAACCAAACAAGTTTACATTTGGTCACAGACTGATCTGGGGGTGTAGCAACAAGTTTAAGCTACGACTCATTGAGTTGAAAAAGGTCTAAATAGATTTCAAAGAGCAGTTTTTTTAGGATACGGAAGACACTCCACAGAGCAACCTTACCATGCTACAGTTGCATACTATTTCAGTACTTACTCTACAACCAACAATTTGTTTAGAAGTTTTTTTTAACTGACAAGTTATTTTTCAAAAGTTGACATAAAATTATGTAGAATTTGACAGTGACCTACTGTTTATCAAAGAACAAATTAATGCTGCATGTGTTATTCACTTAGGTATAACCAAAGATAAAGCCCATGAAGTATTTTGGAACTGGAGATAAGAGAAGGGCATAATGAAACAAACAAGGGTATATGAACTGATATCATGCTGGGGATGAGCCCTGCTGGAGCCTGCAAAACTGCTCACCCTTGGGACTTCCCTGGTGATCTAGTGGTTAAGATTCCACACTTCCAGTGCAGGGGGAACGGGTTTGATCCCTCATCAGGGAACTAAGATCCCGCATGCCACTGCCGCGTGGCCCAAAAAAAACAAAACAAAACAAAACTGCTCACCCTTGGCTACACACACACACACACACACACACACACACACACACACACAGGTTTGCTTAAAGGGGTCTAAATAAAGCAGCTGTAGGGAAGGATATCAAAAGATATGATTAAAAAGAAGATGCAAAGATTCAGAAACACATGCAAGTCTGATTTTGTAAATAAAACTTTTCTTTATGGTGCATGCTCCTTCTAGATGAGCAGCCTGCAGTTACACAATCATGTATCAAAACAAAGCAAAGCAAACTACTTAGCTCATTTTAACTATAGATTGATTTCTCAAACATAAGGATAGTTATTATGAATATCCATAAAATTTTCTAATATGTCACCAGCATAATACCTCTAAATATATGATCATCAATTGTTTGTCAATGAGGATGATATCTTATACTTTTTAATACTGAGAAATATTTTTAACACACCAACTTAAAAAAAGAAACTGGTTAAACATGACATATCAATATTGCCTATAGCTTATTAACCAGCCACATGGTACCTTCTTCAATTTCACTTCCATCTCTTCAATACTGCCATAACATACTAAGTTTGTAAGAATAATTTTACTGTCCTCTGCCTGAAAATCCTGCAATTAGTAATAAAAATAATATTAATTAGCAAATTCACTTGGTTTATGACATGAATGATGACCTCTTTAAAGGGATGCCTTTATACAATGGACAATCCACAGAAAAGTATTCACTGCCTGGTGTTGCAATCAGGTAATAGATTAGGAAACAAAGTGAGATCAAGTGATTTATACAAAGATTAGGTTCCATAGTTAGAATTCAAGTAACAGCCTCGAAGTTATGATACATTTCTTCCTTCATATAACATGAATCTTTTCTTAGCCTATGCTTTATGATTCCATATTTTCTAAAATTCTTTAGACTAGACATCAGATGGTAGTAAAAAGATGATAAATAAGAAGCACAAATAATTAGTTGCTTTGTTTATAAGTAGCTGTGATTCAAAATAGAACCACAGCCTGTATGTCAGGAAAAATATACAAATTTTGCACATGAATGGAACTAATACATAAAATTTACCCAGAACAATATGTCGAGCATATTTTGTGAACCTTTGAGACAAACACATTTTAGACTTCAGTTAAACAACTAATTTCTATCATTATATCTAAAATATTTAATATATTTAGTAATCTGAGTATACGTGATAAACTTGAGCAAAGTAAAATAATCTATGTGTTAGATTTTTTTAAATTTTAAATATGCTATATTTAAACATGATCTTTTTAAGCTACAAACTTCAGAGGCTGACATCAGAGGCCATAATCATTAAAAGTAATGAATAAAGCTGGTCAGTAATTAAATTGATCACATCTCCCTGAAGACCAAAAACCTAGGAGATGACAACAGACCTCAACATTTTCCAGCTGCTGAGGAGTAAAGGCTTTCAACATTTGGATATATGCAGGCATCTTATTTTCTCAGGATTTCAAAGTCCACATGCAGGCTGCTGTTCAGCTATTATAAATGAGTAATTCAAGTAGGGCATGACTGCTTCTTGTACTAACTTGATAAAGATGTTTCACTCCAAATGCATCAACAGTGTGTTAAGTCATCCCTTTCACAGGCTGACTGAGGCTTACTTATGTTATGGTTTGTTAACAATGAATCCAAAAAAAAAAAAAGATTTATTAACCTGTGCATTTGTTTTTCTAAAGCTAAAAGTCAAGTTCTACTGAATAATTAACTTCAAGCTAAACCATAATTTATCAGTACAATCTAATGATAGCAATATTTAATTTAAAAAATTTGTTTTAGAAAACAAAAGCAGTAATAGCAAGTATTAAAAATATTTCCTATTTTACAATCACACTGTAAAATTTAAAATACAATTTTCTGATTATAGTTACCTGAATATACTGAAATACTTTAGAAGGAAAACTACATAACCATAAATATGTACCATGCACTTTTTAACAATTAAACATTTTATACTTTTACAAAAATAGGGACTTGCACTCATACTATTGGGTTGGCCAAAAAGTTCGTACAGAAAAACCTGAACAAACATTTTGGCCAACCCAATAATTACCAAACATTTAAAATAAAACAATATAAGCCAATTGAAAGTATTTGCAATGTTTAAACAATAAGAATTTTCAACTCGTATGTAATCTTTATTCATTCCAGGCTTCAAAATCTATCTTTATTTGAGAAACCTTTCCTAATATCATTCAATCCTCCCTTCCCATTCAAATTAATCTCCCCCATCTATTTTCAGATAGAAGTACTTTTCTCCCAATCAGTTACAGTATTTGTTAAAGTTAAGCTTGTTTTTTTAGAATTAGCTATACGTGTATACTACTTGATGGGGACCTGTACTGAATACATTTTTATACCAGCCTTTAGCAGTTTTATGTATGCAGCTAGCAGCCAATAAATGAAATTAAGCAGAATTAAATGAACTGACTTATCAATTTTGGGGGGTCTGAATTCCTCCACAGTCTTTGCTCTTTGGTGTAATGGGTAAATGTATGAGTTCTAGAGTCAAACTGCTTCAGTGGGTAAATGTATGAGTTCTAGAGTCAAACTGCTTCAGTTCTACTTAAAATGCTTAGCATAATACCTGGGGCATAGGAAGAACCAGAAAAATATTACTATTATACCAAATGTCTCTACCACTCTAAATAAGACTTGCTTCTCGTTCCTTTTGTACCTCATCTCAGCGAAAGGCACTGTACTACATACCCAGCTCTCCAGCTAGCCAAACCAGACACTGCATGCTTGCCTACTGTGTCCTTTCCCTTAGCCATCATATTCAATGAACCAACTCCTGCTGACTCCAACACATTACAGTCCCACAAATTTGTGTGATTCTATTGACAGCATCATTTTTTTCATTGCAACATTCTCTTAATGTCCCTGCCTCCTGTCTTTTACCCTCATCCATACACTGGTTTCTAAACCAGCCTACACTGGTTTCTAAAGCAGAAATATGACGATAAAAACTTTCAATTGCTCCCTTTGGAGCTCAGTCCAAAATCTTTACAATGACTTTCAAGGCTTTTCATAACCTGAGGGAGCTTGCTGATCTCATCAGGCATTAACTCTTATCATGTTCCCCTTCCATTCCAAGCTGGCACACAACTTATCTGCAGTTTCCCCAAACCTGACCCATTTTTCCTCCTCTAGCTCATAATTAATGTCTCACCTTGGACATGACTGATTCCAGGAATCCTTTCCGAAGCCCCAAGTGTGGGTAAACGGTTTCCCTGGATATGAACACATACTACCTTCTTTTATGGCAATATTTTAACTGCCTTTTAATTATCTGCTTATCTGTAAGTCTCCCTCAATGAACTATAAGCTCATTAATAAGAAGTAAAAGGGTTTTTTCAACTTCATATCCCAAGCTTCTTGCACAAAGTAAATATGTACCTGATTACTTGAATTACGTGATAAAAAGAACACCAGACAAGAAGAGTCAGTTTTAACCTCTTCCACTCCCTAGCTGTTTGACTCTGATGACATCTGATCCCAGCTGTAACATGCTTGCTTTATTCCTTTCTTCTGGACTAGAAATTATCTTGAAAATCTCTCCCCTATAAAATATATGAATTAGTCTACCTGGGATTACTAATTATAACAAAATCTTAGTTTAAGGATAACTGACAATTAATGATTTAAGAATATATATAAAATTAATTTTTTTAAAGTCTTACCCAATAACTGCTAGTTTAATGTTGTCTACTCTTCCTTCCCTCTTACCTCTCCATTCAGTGACTGCTCATCACCCTATCAGAGAGTTTTAGGCCCATCAATTCCTTTCTTCCCCCAAAGATTATTCACTAAGCTCTGCCTGCCTTTCATCAGTTATAACTCATAACTTCAGAAAATTTCATACTCACATATAGAAATAAATCCTCTTTAAATTCTTGAGTTTTCCTCTTCCTGTCCCTCTGTCAACTCTAATCCAATCACGCCAAGAAAATGTTCTATTTTTCTACAAGAAGTCCAGAAGTAACCCTAATCATAGCTAATAATCACAAATAATGCTTCAATGAAGAAAAAAGGAAACTACTTGGAAATGAGGGTAAAACAACAAAAAGCAACACTGTTATCAACCTCTAATGTTCTTGAAATGCCAATAAGTATCTTTAAGTGTCTCCCTAAAAGTATCTTTTTACTATTCCATTCTCCTAAGTCTACTTTTACCTGAAATAGAACAATTATAGATATTAAAGTTCTTTATTTATTCTTCCATTAAAGCAGGGCTCCCCAACCCTCGGGCTGCTGACTGCTACCAGTCCACAGCCTATTAGGAACCGGGCCACACAGTAGGAGGTGAGCAGCAGCAGCGAGCAAGCAAGCAAAGCTTCATCTGCCGCTCCCCATCGCTCCCCATCACTCCCATTACCGCCTGAACCATCCCCCCCCCACCCCCCGTCCATGGAAAAACTGTCATCCACGAAACCCATCCCTGGTGCCAAAAAGGTTGGGGACCGCTGCATTAAAGTACTATTTTTAGAGTATTGACTCCTACTAGTTTTCACTAAAAATTTAGAGTGTTTCAACTTAATTGTGAGTTTAACCAAAAGGAAGAATTTTATTGAGTTGGCCTTGAATTTTAACTATGACAATTCTTTGTTCCTATGTATTCAAATATTCACATGCGTATTCAAATATCCTAAGCATTCAAATATGCAAAGAGCTAACTTGTAAGTGGACATTTAAATCAAAACTCACTGAAGCTTTTCTGTTTGCAACTATCCCAGACAGTTGACTCAGAATAAAATAAAATTTCAACTATATTTTGAATGGGAAGACATTTTAATTATAAATAGAAAACAAATTAAAGGAAAAATAAAGTCATTTTAAACATTTTAATCACTAGACTGAAACTAAGGAGAAATGCAAAATATGCTGTCTTAAAATCTGATATTTTATCCAGCTATATACTAAAACCCTCAAAGCATCTATAAAAACTAAGCTGTAAACTCTGGCTTTCAGGACACACATGTGTTTTCAAAGTGAAATTTATTTAACTATTAAAGGTTATATAAGAATTAATGTGCAAGAATGCTTATTTGTGAGCAAAATAACCATAATAACCATAAATTAGTTGAAAATAAGTATTTTGAAAAAGAAATATTTAAAAATAATGTTTGTTTGCAGAAAATACCAAATACTCTTCCTATGAGTATAAATATGAATGAGAAATGACTCATAATCCCATCCAGCATTAATAATCACTATTAAAAAGTAACTTTTCTAAGAATATATATGTAAACATATATTTATATACAGATGTTGAGAGAAATTTTTAAAAACCAGAATCTTATTATATGTAGGTTTATACATTTTTTTGACACAAGCTTTTATTATGAACATTTTCCTATGATATATATTTTCTATTGCCTAATTTCAAAGATGCTCTTCTTTAGATATATCTTAATTTATTTTATAATTTGCCTACTATTGGACAACAAGGAAGATTTGTGATTATAAATAAGCTGACATGACTACCCTTACATTTTAAACACAAGTCTTTAAATGCATCTGGGATTACTCCTTTAAGGATATAGTCTTGAAAGTAGGATTACGAATGATGACCACTTTTAAAGTCCTTAATAAGTTTTGCTAAATTGATTTCTGGAGAGTTTGCACAAATTAATAGTCCCACCAGACTTTCATTTAAGTGCTCATTTCATAAATTTCTCAGCTTTCAGTTTTATAATTTATTAAGTATCAGTTTCACAGGTAAAAATTGTTCCTGACTATTGTTTTAATAGCCATTTCTTTGGCTACTTATTAGTTTGATTTTTTTCATGTGTTTTTTATCATTTGTATTTCTTACTTTTGCGTCCTTCAGCCATCTTCCTGTGACGTATTTTTAATTTTCTTTATTGTTATTTACCTGTAACTGAGTTCTGCACAACTCTGTCTACTATATTCTTGCAAATACTTTCACAGTATTTCAGAAATCCATCTCTTCAGCAGAAAATATCAGATAAGATGTAATTTTTACATTTGAAGAAAGGCTTCTTATAATTTAGATAACACTATATAAAGCATTTAATTCTCATAAGAAAAAATACAATATAACTATTCACTAAAATAAAAATGTCATAATCAAGAGACTGTTACTTCTGTGAGGTTCAGGAGCTCCTCTTTCCTGTGTATATGTGTGTACACACACACACACACTCTCTCTCTCTCCTTCTCCTTCTTTCTCTGATATAGAGTAGGTATTCAAATTTTTGTTGTATAAATACTTTCACCAGGAAAGCTTTTTAATAAGTTAGAACACATTATTTACTTTAAAACCAGGTTAGAACATCTTATTTAATACCTTAACAACATAAATAAATAAATAAAACATAAGGCCTTTTTCTGGAAAGTTGCAGATATTGACAAAGCACCTGGCTGAAGGGAACTTAATATGACAAGATTTCAAAAGTTAAATTCAAATTAAGGTCTACAGAAGTAGCCCAGAATTCTTCAACAATCAATACATCCTTTGGACAAGAGGAAACTGTTAACTTCATCACTGCCCTCTGCCGGTGGTATTATTTTCCTTTGATTTTCCCTCCATATACCGAATATTTGCCTCACAAAATTACTCCTGACCTGCCTCTGTATTTAAACTACCACAGCTAAAAATAGCCTAGCCATGTGGAATTTAGTAAGGCTTGTAGGAAAAAAACTGTGCTTCAATGAAGAGCTTTGCATTGTTCAGAGTACACCTTCCCAGGTTATCTAAGTGTGATTTTACGGGGACTCCGCACCTTTCATTGCCATTGAACTATCTTACAAATCTCTAAATTGTAGATAACTGATAGTAATGCAAAATAATTATTCACTATAGATGCAAATAAATTCTGTCAGGTAGAAATTCGACTGACCTCCCTTCCCCACTGCTGAAGGAGCCTGTTTTGCGTCCGTTTCCAAATTTATTACAGTATTACTGAGCTATAAATGACTGTTGTTTTTTTTTTAACTCTCCTTTGATCTGGTTGTAACACCTGCCTGGTTCTCTCACTGCTAATAATGTTAATAAGCTTTAATGTTTGTCCATTTTATATCTATACGAGAGTCAAGATTTCACTTTTTCTTTTTAATTATTCTTTAACAGGCTGAAGCCAGACTACATTTTCCCCTCACAGATCAACTTAGAAATAAAATGAAATATCATGTACTTGTCATGACCCTGACCAGTTTCATGGGGAAAGAATCCTATAAACAGTTATGACTGTTTGCCCTGTGATATGGTCAAAGTGCCATGGTGCTGCTTGGAAGGGGGTAATTAATTAGGAAGGGAGGAGAGAGAAGAGGGAGGAAGAGGAGGAGCAGTAAGGACAGAAGTCAGAGGAAGGTGAAACTAAAACAAACAAAACGTTCTCAGAAAAGTTTTTAAATTCTTACACATTAATGGACAACTGACTTTCATCATTTATTTACAAAACAAAATAACTGCACAAGGATGATTCCTGTGAATACTATACTGACTAGAAAGGATGCAAAAGCTATCTGTGGAATCAAGTTTCTTCTAGAAGGGATGAAACAATTAGGGGAGGAGGCAGGTAGCAAAGACTGATGTGAATTTCACTCCTGTTTTGTGAATCAACTCCTAATGGTTCACTAAGGCTTCTACTTCTCATTTGACCAATATGACAGCTACTATACAGCCAACTTCAAAATCTAAACAGAAAATGCAAAAATAAAAATGCACTTTGAAGACATCATTATCTAAAATATAAAAATAAACTGAAGTAATAATGGTAGCTTTTTGATCCATATGAAAACCCACAAAACATTATACATTTTATGTTGAAGTTCACTTGAAGCCCATTACCACCTGAAATACTTCTTATATAATAATTTACTATTTACAAAGGAAGATACCACTTACTTAGTTTGAATACCAGTTTCCTTTTACTATACAAGCAATAAAAAATGCAAAATTTTTAACCTTGTGCTATAAATAAGGAAAACAACTGGTCACCCATAAGGCTCAAGAGATTTCTCTCACTGGCTTCCTTCCAGAATCTGGGACCTTTCAAAGAAGCAAGCAAAGCAATTTCCCGTTGCTATTGAAACTGTTTCTGACTCCTAGCATCATGCCATCCAGGAGACATTTCAATCTGGAAGAAGGTAGGATCCTGCGACTAGGTAAAGGATTTACTCCTAGCTTCAGACCCGCACACCCACAAGTTTATAGAGTTAACTTGAAGGAAAATTTAAAGTGGATAGGGATCAGCTGACGTGTAGAGAACACGGTAGGAAAGAAAAGGACTCGAGAAAAACCACAAGCCTTTAATGAAAAAAATGATTAACAGAGGGTCCTATTTTGGACAGAATAATTAATACTTAAAGTGTGCATTACGTTTCACAATTACAATGGACTTGAAGGTAGAGTGTTTAACCTACACAACAATCCTAACAATCAGGTAAGAATATACTCATTTTACAGATAAGAAACCAATACTCAGAGGTTAAGTTGTTCAAAATAATATAGTTTACAATGGATAAAGTTGCAGTCAAAATATAAGCTTTTTTTAATAATTCATTCATTCATTTATTCATTCATTCAGTCTTGGTGTTTCTATGCCTATCTCCTCAATATATTATAAATTTCTTTACAGTAGAGACTTTGATGCATCATTTTATTTACATAGACAGAAAACTTGCAAAAAATACTTGTTGAATGAATGAATAAATGAATAATTTTACTAAAAAAATAGAGCAATAAAAATATGAGAATGGCAAAGAAATACGGGAGGGTTTTCCTTTACTTAAGTAAAGATGAATTTGAGAATCAACCATAAGACAAACTTCATGATTTGAAAAAGAAAACATGTTTTAAATATATATCTGCTTTCATACATTTAAACATACATGTTTTATATGTGTGTAAATTCCCTTAATTACTGTGCTAGATAGAAATTTATATTTTTTATACTTAAAAACATCAGGCTGCATTAATACAAGACATTTATGATTTAAACTTTTGCCCAAAAAGTTATAATCAAAATGCATTTGGCAAATATTTTACCAAACCTTTCACTGTGTATGTGTGTGTATCTGTCTAAACGGAAAAAAAAAATTTTAGTAGGATAAAAAATTCTCTGTGCTACAAATGCAGCATTCTCAAAAGGCTATGTTCTGGTAACTATCATAATCCTTCAGAAATTGTTTATATTATGATTAAAAACCACTGTGCTCCTATATTCCCACAAATAGTTCATATGGTAAAGAAATCAGTAAACTTACTTTTATGCGTAACATCTTTAACATTTGCTCCCCTTTCTGTGCTTGTGATTAAATGTAACATTTTGAAATCCCAAAGTTCTGAGAAAAACATAAATCCTTGTCTCACAGCTGCTGTTTGACTCTGGAAACACATGCATTTTCTTTTCAAGCATCTACCATCAAAACTCCCAAAGGGGTTGGACTGGAGAACACCTGCATCTCTTCATTTAGTTCCAATAACAGAGCCTAAACTCCAAAATTACAAAAATAGAAGCTCTGTTCAGCTGTAGTTACATTTTGCCCCTAATTCCCGTGAACAAAAATGCTAGGAGCATGAAATCATTCAGGCAAGCTCTGTCATCAAGAGGATAAGATTTTTTGCACCAGAAGCCCAGTGGGAACATGATAGAAAACTGGCAACAATTACAGATAAACTACATAGTAAAGTCCTCAGGGAAGAGAGAGGAAATGTAATAAGATAGATGGGTATAATTTTTACACATTTATGCCCAAACCACAAATGTGAATTGTCTTTAATTGCTACAATATATAAGCATTCTTACTCATGTGCCCTGTCAAAAATACTAAAAACATAACTTCAAGGCAATTCACTTAATTCTACATTATGAGGAGAATTTTCTGGAACAAAAAACCATTCCCCATAAATTAAAATTTACAATCTAAAATACCGTCTCCATTTTTAAAACTCCTTAACAATTCATATCCTAACCAACCAACTACGAATGGTCAAATAAGAGTGTGTGTGTTTGCTGATGTATTTTAATCCAGAAGGAAAATTACCTCCCCAATTTAAACATGAGTTTCCAGAGAACAGAATTATAATTGTGACTTTCCTTCCCAATAACAATGATCAAAAGTTGTACATATTTGATGGGTAAAATATAAAATAACTTTTAATATATGGCAACCCAGTAAAGTTAAAACCTTATATTTATTTCTGCAACTGATTATACCAGGGAATAGAAAGATCAGCTTAAACTGTATTATATTTAAACGACATTTTAAGAGGAATAGTTGTTTTAAATTATTTTTAAATATCCTCATAATCATTTAATTCTATTTTTCTAGTGTTAGGAAGAAATAGTTGTTTTGAGTTTTATATGTCAAAAACAAATACAGCATGATCATCTTACTTACACAAGTGACTACAGCCAGATACTTTAAGAGATTATCATCTTTAATAATGGTGAACCAAAATCAATTAGATGAAATTTCATAGAAGTGTGACATTCTTCATGTAAATTAATACATTTATTTAGATTATAAAATACAGAAAACTATCTTAACAGTAGTTTATGTGAAAAAGAACTTTAATTTCCAGTAGCACATAAGCTAAGACAAATAGTAACTAAATAGAAGTTCATTATATATACCTGGGAAATACACTCTCTACTTTGTGCTATGTGGAGGATTGTGTTAAATTTTATTTATTTTTTAATTTATTATTTATTTATTTTTGGCTGCCTCGGGTCTTCATTGCTGTGCGCAGGCTTTCTCTAGTTGCAGTGAGCAGGGGCTAGCTACTCTTCAATGCGGTGCGCAGGCTTCTCATTGTGGTGGCTTCTCTTGTTGCGGAGCAATGGGCGCTAGGCATGGGGGCTTCAGTAGTTGTGGCACACAGACTCAGTAGTTGTAGCTCGCGGGCTCTAGAGCGCAGGCTCAGTAGTTGTGGCACACAGGCTTAGTTGCTCTGCGGCATGTGGGATCTTCCGGGACCAGGGCTCGAACCCGTGTCCCGTGCATTGTTAGGCAGATTCTTAACCACTGCGCCACCAGGGAAGCCCTCGTGTTAAATTTTAAAAGAGACATTTTCAAACATGTAGTGGAAGTACGGCAACGACTCTGAAGGCAAATCATACGGGAAGCAACTAAAATAAATTTATTATGTTTAGCCTGGACTATTCAGGTTTTTTCCAAAAAAAATAAAGCTTTTGTGGAACATCTACCATATGCAGGGGAGAAAGAAGGAGCAATTAAGCTAGTGCTAGAATTTGCAGCATTAAGAGGCAAGTAGTGCCATTAACTGAAATTGAATGATGGAGTATAAAATGGGGTGGGGGAGATTACACTGAGTTTCGTTTTAAACATGTTAGGCCACAGTAAAATATCCACAGGGCAATGGTCAAGAGGTGGCTAAAATTTGGAGTTTGGATCTCAAAAGAAAATAAATGGACAAAGAGATATACTCAGATGGTTGGTTGCTAAACACACACACACACACACACACACACACACACACACACACACGGTGTTGATGAAATCATCCAAATAGAAGAGGGCTGGTGACATAATATCAGGAACAACCTATATTTAAGGCACAAAGGAAAGAAATGTACTTGAGGGGGGAAATGAATATGGTTCAGCAAGGAGAACCAAGAAACTACATTGTTGTAGTGTCAAGGATTGTGATCCTAAGCTTTTACCCTATAATGAATGATGTAGAACAAGGGTCCCCAACCCCTGGGCCATGGACTGGTACCGGTCCGTGGCGTGTTAGGAACCGAGCCACACAGCAGGAGGTGAGTGGCAGGTGAGCCAGCAAAGCTTCATCTGTATTTACAGCCGCTCCCCATCGTTCACAGTACTGCCTGAGTTCCACCTCCTGTCAGATCAGCGGTGGCATTAGATTCTCATAGGAGTGCAAACCTTACTGTGAACTGCGCATGTGAGGAATCTAGGTTGAGCGCTGCTTGTGAGAATCTAATGCCTGATGATCTGAGGTGGAGCTGAGGCGGTGATGCTAGCGCTCGGGAGTGACTGCAAATACAGATTATCATTAGCAGAGAGGTTTGACTGCACAGAGACCATAATAAATCAATTGCTTGCAGACTCATATCAAAACCCTATCAGTGAGTGGCAAGTGAAAACAAGCTCAGGGTTCCCACTGATTCTGCACTATGGTGAGTTGTATAATTATTTCATTATATATTACAATGTGATAATAACAGAAATAAAGTGCACAATAAATGTAATGCGCTTGAATCATCCCAAAACCATCGCCCGCCCCGCACTGGAAAAACTGTCTTCCATGAAACCGGTCCCTGGTGCTAAAAAGGTTGGGGACCGCTGATGTAGAAGACAGGAGACTCCTGAGTCAGACAAAGGACTTTATTACTCATGGCACAGCAAGCAGCATGAGTATCAACATATGTATTTGTATCAGTTCCCTTTGTCCCCAAGTTCCACAAAGACATATCCAGATGGATGCCTGCACATGCAGTGGAATGCACTATAAGAAATGAATCCTGCACCTGAAACTAACCCAACATTGTAAATCAATTATACTTCAATTTAAAAAAAAAGAAGAAATGACCCTGAGTTGAGGAACCAAATCTTTTATAATGGGCAGTAAGCATGCCTTCCATTGGCTCCAGAGGGACACTAGATCTATCTCCCAAATACTGTTCACTATACAAATATCCTTTAAGAGATAGTCTAGAATAAACAGCAGTTGGTGTCTCCATTCACAAGATATACAAAAACGCAAAAGACATCAGATGTTATCTTTTAATACCTGAAGGCCAAGAAAGACTAAGGTTTCAACAGAAAAGGTACAGTCATACAAAAATGCCAATGAAACATAAGATAATAAGTTTTGTCAGGTATATTTAGGGCTGATATATTATTTCACGTCACTTATGAGACTAAGAAATGGAAGTTACAGTTCAACAGAGGACCTAATAGTAATTGAACCTAACAAAGAAAGATACTGTTAGATATTCTCTCCAATGGTAGATACACATATAAGGGGAAGGAAGAGGAGGAAGAAACATAGGGAGAGAAGAGGGAAGACGGTTAACATGTGTTAAGGACTTACTATTTATCTGTCAAATACATTCATATCCTTCACTATCTGTCAAAAATGTCCATTTATTCACTCATTCAACAAATGATTTCTCAAGCGTTCCATACGTGTCAGGAAATTTTAGGCGCTGGAGATAAAATGATAAGCAACCAGTGACAAACTCTGTCCTCACAAAACTCACTGTCAAATGGTGAAGACAGACAGCATTCAAATCACACAACTACATAAATATATACTGTCATTAAGTGTTATGAAAGAAACGTAGAGTGAACTATGAAAATGAATGTAACAGAGATACTTAATCAAATTGGGTGGTGGGGGGTAGGGGAAAGGCAGCATCAGGGCTTTCTTGAAGATATAGTAGTTGAGCTAAGATCTCAACACTAAGCTGAAGTCAACAGGTATAAGGTGAAGGGGTAAGGATAGTTTTAAGAATCCCAGACAGAAAAAAAAAGGCATATGCAAAAGCATAATCACAACTGAGAAACTGAAAGAAGGCCAAGAGATCTGAAACACATAGAAAGAGGGGGGCATATCAAAAGGACTCCTAACACTGACTTAGAAATTGAAATGGATGGCCTGTAAGTTCCTTTGTTCCAAGTTGATAGTATTTTGTGATCATTTTATATTCGTAAATAGCAGACACCCTAAAGTTTATTTATACATTAATAACAGGGTTAACAAATACTAAGAACTTTTTAACAAGCAGAACCTGCTATAAATCATAGGCAAAATATAGCATATGAAAAAGAGCTAAAGTTTATATTTAAAAGAGAAGGGAAGAAAAATGTTTAGAACCTATTTTAAAATATTTTACATACATCAATTATAGTCACCAAGTGCTTCTACCTCTGAAGGAGCCAAAGAAGTACCTAGTTTCTCTATTTATCTATACGAACATAAGAAACAGAAGTGTCACTAAACGGTTCCTGTGAATAGTAACCATGAATGCAGAATGTGGGCTGGCACACTGGACTCCCATAGGAGCCTTCAGCTCCTTCACTGTAATCAGAGCCAGTCAAGCAGAGAAAGTGATCAAGGGGGAGGAGGGAAATGTGCAAAGGGAGTTGCTAAGACTTCAAAGACAAAACAACGCTGTGACATCATGGAAGTGTGGCTCTTTTGACAGTGCTTAATACGAAGTAAAGAAAGAGATCCTCAAAGTTAAGAATGTGCAAGGCTGGGTGGTACAATGTTTAGCAATATGGATCCTAAGAATAAAAGACAAAATGATAAATAGCCTAAGACAGTGGGAAAATGTTATACAGTTAGAAGCCCCAGATTCAAGTTCAAAGTCTGACTTGTTCTGAGCCTCTATTTCCTCCTCTGTAAGACAAAATAACATTTGCTGTGCTGAACAGTCTTGTTTTATAAACAAATAAAACAATTTATATGAAAGTGATTTTTAAATTGTAAAATACTGTTTTTATAACAAGTTTTACTAATACTGCTAATATTTCTTTCAGTCAATTAATACTTAATTCTCATTAATAAAGCTGTCCATTCCCTCACATTCTGAAGTCAGAGTCAGAAAACTCTGCCTCTTTATCCTAATTGAGCTTCTCTCAAAACTCACTTCCTAATATAATATCCACAACATTTTCTGGTCCCCACTTTTAATATCCCCCTTCAATTTGGGAGCATATGCACAAAGGCAGTTGTCTTCCACACATCATGCCATGATAATCAGAAGCCAATTATAATGATCACCAAACTCCTCTAAAATACACAATTTGCCTCAAATCAGTTAGCCAATCACTTACTACTCCACATTCCAAAACCTCTCATTCAAGTTCTATAAACAAATGGGAAAAGCTCATTAACAACCTCATCTGGATGGTCTGTCTCTAAAAAAGACAGCAGGGATTAATTGTGCTTTCCTTTCATTGTTCATCTAGAAGAGTTCAACTACCCAGCATCTTTTTTTTTTTTTTAAAGCAAACATCAATAAAGACTCATGTTCTATGCCATTTCCCTTAGGTGCTCCAGCCTCAAAAACCAAAGAAAAGCAAATGTAATCATCACTTACTTGCTCGTACATTCACTAAATATTTGTTGACCTCCTACTATATGTGGGATATTGTTCTAGACACTAGGAACACAGCAGTGACCAAAAAAGACAAAAATTCCAGCCATAATGAAGCATTAAATTCTAATAGCAGGGAAAAATAAAACCCAACAAATCAGTAACATATATAGTATGGCAGAGTGTGATAAGTACTAAGAAAAACTTTAGAATAGTGGGTAAATAAAATGTGTCTCTGTGTGTGTGTGTGTGTGTGTATGTGTGTGTATGCACATATATGCAAACAAGAGAGAAAAAATCTTTTATATACAGTGACCAGGAAACAACTTGCTGAAAGCGTGATATTTCAGTAAAAACTTAAAGGATTGTTAATAAATTATTTCTTCATTTAAAATTTATTTATAATTTGTTCATACCATCAGTCATATATAGACACACAGACACACACACACCTCCAATTTTAAATCTTATTACAGGAACATAAGATTAGTCAATATTACTTTAAAACTGGCTTTGAAAAATAATACTTATGCGCTCTCTCATAACCATATCATAAATACCTAAGCCATGAATGTGGGTGGCAATTCCCAAGATGGATGGAAAATTTAAATTTAAAAATACCCTAAATAAAGTATGTGAATGTAGTTTAAGTAAAAACACATTACATTTTAGGATTAAAACACACCCAAAGGAATATTTTCAAAGCACCAAATGCATGATCACATTAAAATTTTACATGCAAATCCATAAGCATATCAATAAACGTAACACTAAAGTTGAAGATTAGGTGAATTTCCTTAACAGTAAGAAAAAAACTTTTTCCTAGAAATATCGTAGGTATAATTTTTTTATAGTAGTTTACTTTTAGACCCATACTATAAATGTTCAAAATGCAAATATATATTTGAGACCCTAGATATACATTTAAATTACAAAGAATAATACAAATATTGTTACGAGAAAGATCAGATAATTATTTAAACATGCTTGACTCAGTTCTAGATCTAATTGTGTATACGACAAAACAAAAAATGAAGAATCCCTGTCCAATTTAAGAATATGCAGTAGATTCTAATAAGCTTAGTCCCTTCTTAGGTATCAAAATTCTAACCAGATGGTCTGGTCATTCTAATAACATTTTAATGATCTTATGATTTGAAAACAAAACCTACTGAAAACTACTATTTGGATAATTATATAATGGAGTTTCTCAAACAGCATATTTAAAGAATATAATTAAATAGGCATTAAAAAAAGCATGATGTTGGGACTTCCCTGGTGGTCCAGTGGTAAAGAATCTGCCTTCCAATGCAGGTGAGTCAGGTTCGATACCTGGTCAAGGAACTAAGATCCCACATGCTACGGGGCAAGTAAGCCCACGCACCACAACAGCTGAGCTCGCGCGCCTCAACGAGTGAGAGAGCCCATGTGCCCTGGAGCCAGCACACCACAGCTAGAAGAAGCCCCCCACGCCGCCAACTAGAGAGAAGCCCACGTGCCACAACTATGACCCAACTCAGTCAAAAACAAAAAAAGAGAAAGAAAATAAATAAATTAGGGGGGGAAATCAAAAAGCATGATGTTTATTTAACCACCAATCCCTTCTCCCTAAAACCGGGGTAGGCAAACCACATAGGCTAAATCTCGCCCACCTCCTGCTTTGTGAATAAAGTTTTACTGGAACACAGTCACACTCATTCATTTACATATTGGGTATGATTATTTTTGTGTGCTCTAATAGCAGAACTGAACAGCTGAGACAGAGCCCATATGGCCCACAAAGCCTAAAAGGTTAGTTATCTGGCCTTTAGTAAAATGTTTACCAACCCCTACTTTAAAGGACTGGTAAAATCTTCTACCCATAGGCACAGTCTTACTTGGGTATTGGCCTCATCCTCACAATTTTTTCCTTAGGAAACCACACCCATCCTCATCAAGTTGAAAATGTCTTTTTGAGGAGTATTGTCTTTAAAGGCAAGCTGACTCAGGGGTTCTCAGACTCACCTTTCAAACACTAATTTCTAGTTTCTAGTGTGGATGCCATTCAGCTGCAAATGCTACTATAACAAATTCTGCTTTCAAATGGTTTTGCATCCCTGCATATGTGCACTGCTTCGAATAGTCACCTCCATATAGTCTCTGTGTAGTTAGTCAATTACAAATCTTTTCATGGTTTCTACTTTGAACTTAGTGCAGTCATGCTTAACATATTTTCTACAAGCTACAGTTCTTGTTATATAATGTTAATTGAGCTCTACTCTTAGGCAGCTATTATTATTTCTAGCATCATTGTCTTGGCTTTACCAACTACATACTGACTAACTGAACTCATGGCTGACATCAGGCTCTACTTACTATACCTTTTTATCCCCAGTCTTCATTGATAGTTCCAGTATCTCCTCTCAACATGAGAGGTGTGGATCTGTTATTATGGTGTGAATAAAATGAAACAGATTCTAGGCAAAGTGCTTCTAGAAAAAAATTTAACTCTAAGAAATAAGAGCTTGACTTCTGAGTTTTTTCCTTTATTACAACATCAATATCTTTTCCTTTTTGTACAAGCACAGGAGGCCCAAACACCTAACTTTAACATGGCAAACTATGGGTCACAAAGTGCTACTATCCCAAGAAAAATATTTTCTCTTTGCAATGTTTTAAATTTCTTTTACTCCTTTCTATGTATTACATGATATATTTTAAAACTCAGTTGGGTTTAGTAGTAGTAGTAGTTGAATCTGAGATTAACTGTTAATACATACAACTGAATTATCTCAATAAAATAGAATAAAATCATTACTGTTTGTAAACACATCATTTATCAAAAATGATACAAAATACTTCATTTGAATTTTCAAAGAGTGTAACTGCAGAGTGTATCCCAATGGACACAAATGAAAAAGAGAGGAAGAAAGAAATGGAGGGAGGGAGGGAAGGAGGGAGGGAGGAAGTTAAGGAAAGGAGAGAAGGAAAGAAAAAAAGTCCAATTTTAAAAGTCTTGCTGGAAAGGAAAATGCAAATAAGTGAATAATGATGTACTTACCGGAACTGTGGCAGTAGTCCATATACTGTGGAACTAGGACTGTGAAGGCTATTAAATCTGGAGCTAAGAGAGATTCTGGCTTTCTACTCTCATTGAGCCACTTGCTGCTATGAAGGTCTTTAGTGTCAGAAGGACCCTGAAGCAATGGAATTAACTTCTCTTTTCCACTCTCACCTGAACAGAAATATTTATGAAAAAGAAACTCTTATCAAATAAAACATAGGAGTACCCTGAAGATGTTTGATCTTAAAGTATACTAACATAATATAAAATTTCAGTTTATACTTGGTAATTCTAGCAGAACATTTAGTTATACTCTAAAGAGTATGACTGATAAAATTAAAAGCACTTTTAACTCTTAAAAGGTTGTTTTAATATTTAGCTAATGAATGTAGAACATGTTCAGAAAAGCTTATAAAACAACATGAACACACTGTATTCTAAATATTCAATGGAATCTGTACCTATTTAATCTTATCTAGACATTTAATCCACACTGGAAAAAGTTAAATAACAAACACAGTTTAAGGAAAATATTATGAAATAAAATATTGGAAGGAAGGCGAAATCAATTACAACATTCAGTTGAAAAACAGCTGGGTTTTCTGTTTAATTTCATTATACTAACAACATTTTAATTTAATTTTTAAGTGTCATATACATCTATACCTCCTATTACCCCCCAAAAGTGTAAGAATAAACTTTCCTTTAATTTTTCCTCCCTCATAACCATTCTTAAAACTATGCAAAGATTTTTTTCCTTAAATAAAAATTAACCTATTAATGCCAAGAAGTATCATCCTGGCACAATTAACAACTTTTTTCAAGTAAAAATAAAAAAAATTTAAAACCTCTGATTCATAGGAACAATGAGTAAATTCTTGTTTCAGGAACGCTCCTTGTAAAACGCACGGCCAATTCTCCTACACAGGCAATAAAGTTTTACACGGTCCAGCTGCACATACCTGGGGCTTTGGCACAAATTTTTATTGATCCCATGGTCCCAGAGGCACATTTGACCAATGATGTGCTGCAGTACTTCAATTCAACATTCTGGATTGAGCCCTCAAGAGTTGGCAGGGGATTCTTAGATTTCACACCTAATAAAAGAAAACTGCAAATGTACTAGCCGATTGAATTTAAATAATTTTTACACTCCTTCACCAAGGCATTAGACTTAATTACACTTTAATTATCTACCTCAGATGTTCTTACAGTATTTGTGTTAGGCTTCACAGTTTAGTGTTTAGGAGTTAAAAAGATGTAATTTTAAAATAAATGGACTGAACTCGCATAACTATACTTATGCAAATTTGAAACAAATATTTGTTTAAAAATCAGGAGACTAAAAAATCATATTTGGTTTTAGAATATAGAGTAAGATTTTCAATTTGATACAAATTTAACTTATAAATTGAGTTTCATTTAGGCAGAGACATGTAATTTAAGCACGAAACTTCCTGAGTAAACAGCCTCCTCAAAATATCTTGGTCAGGTGGGGTGAAGAGAGAGAAACAAGATAGCTCAGAACAGCTCCTAAGTTAAAATACAATAGCTTATAAGCAAAATTGGCATCCCATGTGTAGCTAAAAGAAACCAAAGGGATTCCACATCAATTAACAAAAAAAGTGGATATTAACATCTCTACTATATGCTACTTGCTGAAGAACATAAAAGCACAGAAGGGAACAAATACCATGACATAAATGGTAGGGAAAACTTAATTCAAAAAGGAGAGACTCATTTTGGCCCTGAAGGGTAGGTGAGAATTAAAAAGGCAGAGAAACCTTAAGAACATTACACTAACATTACTGCAAACCACTAAAATAATGATAATGATGATGAACTCTAATCAACTAACATTTACTGGAGGACTTACTATGTGTTATACACACATCTCATTCAATCCTCACAACAGGGCTGTGATAAAGATGTTATTGTTATCCTCATTTTTACAAACTGGGCTATAACGGCTTAGAGGAATTAAGTAATTTTTGCTCAGTCCTACAGCAGAGAGAAAGAGCTGAGGTGTTTAACACAATTTGATCCTATCACAGAAAACTTCACCACTCATTTCACCTATATTCATGAAGAGTGGCCTTCTTTTCCCCATTCCACATTCCAATCAAATATATATTATCCTTCATATTTGAAACTCCTTTAAGGAGAACTAAGTATGAATAATTAAGAAAATCATGAACTTTTTATGACAGATATATTAAACATTACTCTAAAATCTTTGATCTCAAACTGTGGTGCATTCAAGAAGCCCCATAGTCCTCCAAGAGTCTACCTGAGATGTGGCCCAGGAACCTGCAGTTTAACTAACACACTACATGGTTTGCCAGTGGTTAAAGGACATCATCTTGAGAAATACCTTCTCACATAGTAATCTTTACTTCAGAAGGACCTATAAATTTACTAATTCCTATTTGACTGTTATATAAACATATATCAATTGGTTGCTCTTCCCCAATATTCACCACCTGTGTTATTTCCATTTGCAGTGGTACCTATTATCCTCAAAGTAGGAGTCTAAATGCTGTGTATTTATACATTTTTCTATGATTTTATCAGTTTTTATCAAATTCTCAAAATCTATGACTCAAAAAACTTAAGAAGCAGTATTTCAGAAAGTCAAATGATGCCAACAATACGAAATAAACATAGCATAGGAGTAATAACAGTAGTAGCAGTACTACTGGTTATAGCACCTAACATTCAATGACTAAGTGCCATGCACTATGCCCAGTTTGTTATTTTTATTCATCTAAAAAGAAAAAAAAAAAGGTAGCTATTACTATTCCACTTTACATTCAGGAAAACCAAGGTTTAGAGAAATAAGGATTTTGCCCAGGCTCAAGTCAGAAAGTGGGCAGGCATGGTTCACTTTTCTCTTCATAAGAAAAGAAGCTGAGCTACCCTGCATATTTAACATCTACTGTGGATGCAGAAGTTATAATCAGTGGATAATTTACACTGCTCCAATCATTATGTTAAGTGATGAGAGGGATACAAAATGGAATAATACCCTCCTCTAACTCTCAAGCCCCCAGAGTCAGACTTTCATTCTATGCCAATTTTTTTTAAAAACTTAAAGAATCTAGATAGTGATGAGCAGACAAGAGCTAATCAAAGATTCTCTCAAGGGTTACTGATGGTGTTAAGAACCAAAAGATTGAATTAGTTCTGGTAGATGCAAAAATTAAAAAATATGAATAGACAAAAATGGCTTTTTAAAAAATTATTTTATAAGCTGCTTCTTTTACAGTTTACACCAAGTTTAGGACTCTACCTTGAATCTCAAATGATACGTCTTTGTTAATATCTAATGCATGCCGTATATAAGACTCTTATCAGAAGAAGTTGCCGGAAACCTCTTCTGATAAGAATCACTTATACATATATAAAGCATCTTAGTTTAGACTAATACTATCAAGAAATTATTTCACTTTTTATGATCATTACATTTCTCAGATTTTTAAAAAAATATTTATTTATTTGTTTACTTGGCTGCGTTGGGTCTTAGTTGTGGCATGCAGGATCTAGTTCCCTGACTAGGGATCAAACTTGGGCCCCCTGCATTGGGAGTGAGGAGTCTTAGCCACTAGACTGCCAGGGAAGTCCCTCTCAGATATGTTTAAACTTGTTTTAGTAACTAAAACATCCTGCATACTTTCTCCTTAAGAAAACTTTTTCAAAAAGCAATTTGTTTTTAATGGTTCAAGCTCAGATTTTTTAAAAGATAATTATAGTCATCTTTTGATAGACTTCAACAATGGAGAAAAACTGCTAGTAAAAAATAACCTCAGTAATGTAAATTATGGACTTTGGGTGATTATGATGTGTCAATGTAGGTCCATCAATCATTAACAAATGTGCCACTCTGGTAGGGGATGTCGATACTGGGAGAGGCTGTGCAGACCAAGAAGGAGGCAGAAAGTATATGGAAAACCTCATACCTTCCTCTCAGTTTTGCTGTGAACCTAAAATTACTCTAAAGAAGAAAAAGTATTAATAAAAAATAATTTAAAAATAAACTTGGTTTCTTTCCACTCTACCATCAAACCAAAATTTGTAAAACACCCCAAACATAAGCACTAGGGAGGTAGGAAGGAGCAGAGTCTTGGCATTGCACAACTCAGGGCACCATTCACACTTTTTTCTGTCTACATGAATGCAGCTTCCTGAAACTGTGAAAGGAAATCTCCTGTTAGGAATGCAGTATGGTGAAACAAAAAGACCAAAAGCTCTGAAAACTGAAAAAGCAAGCCTTCAGATATAGGTAGCATTACATATCTAGTAGTTATGTGGCTTAAGGCAAGACACTATTATTGTTCCATGTGGAGGCCAAAATACTGCAGTTATTGTTCAAGGTATTTAACTCTGAGAAATCTGCTGAACTTTTTACAGAACTTAATTTAGGGAAGAGGTGCAAAATTTTGATAAGATGTACAGTCAGCTGACATGAGTCAATAGGAAAATCACAAAGACAGTGACAATACCTTACATTTGAAATAATGACTTTACAAAGTATTACAAAGCACTCTCATGTGGATTTACTCAAATATTGCTGTCATATTCTACTAGAGGAAGGGAAGAGGGACTCCCTAAGGCACTGCAATTGAAATACAACTTTACATGGTATACACTTTCAATGGAATAATCTAAAAATAATAGTGAATTTTTGTAATACAATTTAATATAAAATAATGCACTGTTACTTTTTCTCCTTAGAGTATTTTTCTGAAAAATATTAACTCTGAACACACATTCTTAGTCCTGTGGTGCACCCTTAGCTCAGATTCTTTTTACACCGCCTTTCTTGCCCAACATAATTCTCCTGGCCTCACAGACACGTTAACCCCCCCGTGTTCAGTAATCAACTTACGATCACTCTTATAATTATCATCTATAAATCAGAAGATGAAATAATGAGAATGACCTGTATATCTGTGTGGAAATAAAAGATTAAGGAGTCAAGCCATATGTAAGTTTACCTCTGTTTCCTCCTTAATTTTTACGGGCCTAAACCAACAAAGAAATGAAAATGAAAAGATAAGCACTATATGTGCAACTTTCAAAGAGGCAAGAACTGTCATCAAAATTTCAGAAGATGGATGCTGATGAACAAGTAACAACAAGATGACTTAGAGAAAAGTGCCTGTGGGTTATTAAACTAAGAAGCAAGTTGATCTGCAATAAGCCCTGGAAAGATAAGAATTAAAGAAGTCAGGCAGTTCAGAGGGCAGGAATGCAGATACGGCTAAAAAGATGAGCAGTGACTGAAAGTCTATCTAATAACCACACGTCCTTTGTTTTAATTGGTGAAGCCACACAACTACCCCACACTCATCCTGGCAAAAGACTGAAGGGTTCACGCTGGAGAGGTTGAACCAAAAGGACTTTGAACTAAGGAATAATACCAAGGAAAAGGTTGCATGCTAAAAATGGGAGATTGTCTAAAAATCTATATAAAATAGATGTACTAAATAATGAAATCTCCTTTTCTTTTACTCTCTAAGGACACTGAATGCCAGAGTTACAACCTGCAGGAAAGAAATGGAAGGTTTTCTATCTTTGAAAACTGGCCAGTCCAAGAAAAAGGAACCAGAGATACTGATAACTGATTATCCCCAAACAACAACAACAAAAATGAGTAAGTGTGCAATTCCCCTACAATAACACCAGCCATTCAATAAGCTCCAACCTCACACACAAGTTCCCAATTAGTTATTTAGTGTTTTATTCTACAATATGAGGGCTCATCAGAAACTAGGTATAAATCACTAACATGAAAAGGAGAGATAAACAACAAACACAGAAAAGGAACTTGGGGTAAAAAGACAATGCTGGGAACAGAAAACTTAGGTAATAATAATTATATTATTGTATTATACTTACTACTACTACTACTACTACTGCTGCTGCTGCTGCTGCTATCCTTGGAGGGAGTACAGAAGACACTAGAACAAGAACAGCATGTTTAGCTGAACTTTTCAAAGAACAAAAAATAGCCATTAGAAATTAAAAACATGATGTTAATTCTCCTTAAATTAATATAAGAAGAAAATAAAGGTGAGGAAATCTACCACATAAATTAAAACAAAAAATCCAAAGAGACTGAAAATGGGCCAAATGACCAATAAATGAAAGGATCAGCATAAACAATCAAATATCTGAAAACCAAAAGTTCTAGGAAGAACTATTAAAACAAAACGGAGAAAATAATCAAAGAAATAATTCAACAAGGTCTCCCCAAATGAAGTACATGAGTTTCAAATTAACAGGTTGCACCACGTATCCAGTGCAACAAATGAAAAAACAAATATCAGCGGTAAAGAGAGAAGCTCCTAAAAGTTTCTGAGATAGAAAAGAAACAGATGCATAAAAACAGAAAAATGTTAATACATAAACATACAACATACAATTAGAATGGCATCAAACTTCTCAACAGCAACACTGGAAACAAGAAGACAACAAATCAATGCTTTTTAAAGTCTGTAGAAAAATCATTCCCAACCTACAAATCTACATATACACCCAAACTACCTTCACATATGAAGGCAGAATAAAGATTCACTCAAACATGCCATATCTGAAAGAAGTTTACTTCCTTTGCTAGAAAGACAGCTACAGAACTGTGCTCTACCAAAAAGAGGAATAAATCAGGAAAGAATAATATATGTGATCCAAGAAACAGGGGATCCAATATAAGAGAAAAGGGAATTTCCAGGACAATGATAAAAGGAAACTTCAAGACATCTGTAGCAGGTTCAGAAGGAAACAGAGATGGAAACAGGAGGAAAGTACACTAAAAGAATAATGACTACAAAAATTAAAACTAGGGACTTCCCTGGTGGTCCAGTGGGTAAGACTCCGCGCTCCCAGGGCAGAGGCCTGGGTTCGATCCCTACTCGGGGAACTAGATCCCACATGCGTGCTGCAACTAAGAGTCCACATGCCGCAACTAAAGATCCCGCATGCTGCAACTAAGACCCGGCACTGCCTAAATAAATAAATAAATAAGGTATAAAGTACTTTAAAAATTAAAACCAATTAATGCATCTGAACATACTGAGAGAAGACATGCTTCTCTAAGAATTTGGGGGAATTCATATTAAGTACATGGAACACTAATGAAACAAAAAAAGGCAGTTATTAACTCCAAGGATAAAAGCTGCATAAGAAAAAACATTTAAAGGTAGTATACTATAATTCATACATACATGGTCATAATATATTAATACTGAATATATATTTAAGCAAAAGCTGTGATATAATTAGATGACTTAGGAGAAAAGAAGAACAGAGATACAGACAGCGAGTATTGGCCATAAAAGCTAAATCCTCTTAGTAGGCGAAATAATGCCATCCCGCCCTCACTCGAGATGCCCATATCCTAATCCCAGAACCTGGGAATATGTTCTTAACATGGCAAAGGAATATTAAGGCGCAAACAGAATTAAGGTTGCTAATAAGCTAATTTGAAATGCGAAGATTATCCCATACTACCCAGGTAGAACCAATATAATCATCAGGGTTCTTAAAAATGAAAGAGGAAGGCAGAAGAAGAGAGTCAGAGAAAGACATGTCATGACAGAAGCTCTACCACAGAAATCTTCTGGCTTTGAAGATGAGGGATGAGGGCCACAGACCAAGGAATGTTGGTGGCCTACAGAAGGTGGAAAAAGCGAGGAAACGGATTCTCTCCTAGAGGCTTCAAGAGGAACACAGCCCTGCTGACACCTTGATTTTAGTGAGACTCATTTTAGACTTTAAACTACAGAACTGTAATAAAATGAACTTATGTTGTTTTAAGGCATTAAGGTTGTTGTAGTAGAAAGTATGTTTACAATATCTAAACATGAAAAATAAGAAAATTTCAATATAAGCATTTTATTTAGAAATTTAGAGGTAAATATCTAAGAATGAGCCAAAAATGACTGCCCTTAAAAAACCAGTGAAGATTATAAGGGCCCACAGAACTGCCCTTTTTGTTACAAGCTTTACAAAACTATAATTTAATAAAATAAAACAAAAGGTCATTCAGGACATTCAAGCAGCCAGGACGCATTCTAGATACACAAAAATAATAAAATCATAGGATAGTGAACCAATAGTAAAGGTTTCCGTAGAGGGAAGAGGTAAATTCCTTTAAAATACGCATTGAAGGAGTAGAGTTATTAGGGAACGTTATACAAAATAGCAATAGCAAAGAGCTTCTAAATGGTTGATATTGTAGTAAAAACGAAGCATTATCATTTCAGGGGAAGAATAAAAGGAGAAAGCAAAAGGAGAGGAAGATTTATCACATGAGAAGAAGGTGGAAGTCTTAACAAGAGCAGCTGGGCAGGCAAGAACATATAGGTGGACCAAGAAAGCTGGTTAGTTCCGAGGCTCAATAGGTGACAAAGACTGCAAATGACCTCCTGTGATAAGACATGCAAACAGGAGACAGCAAACTTTAAAAGGTAGTGGTTGTTTTGTTATTGTTGTTGATGATAATGATTTTATTGTTTTTAACATGGAAAAGCAGATGAAGTGACAGCCTAGGGCTAAACCAAAATATTTGGGTAAAAATCACTTAATATTTTGAACAGAATATAAAATATAACCATTGAACTATAACCAATTAAATGACAGAAAACAAAAAGTAATCTCAAAAGTATAGCTCACAGTGATAATTAGGTGATAGAATTGAACTATCACAAGGAACATATTCACAAGGAACAAAACACAAAGTCTTCTATAGCAAGAGCTTACTTTTCATTGTCCCACCCTCACCGCAATCCCTGTCCATTCTGCTGTAGTTTCCAGCAAAAAGAGAGTCAACAGGCATTTACTAAGTATGTACAAATCTGGTTCTCTCAGTCTTTTTTTAACATCAACAATGGCAAATAAACATTTGGCAAGTAAAGACTCAGCTTCATACTGACAGAATGATGAAAAAGGTGCCCTAACTTAAAACAATATATTCTGCCACCTAGTTTATGACATAACTCTTAATGTAAATATTAACAAAATAAAGTCTGCTTCTAACTCTAAAATTCCATGAATCAGAATCTCGATCCTACATGTCACTGTCATACTAGCCACGTACATTCCTCGAAAACTAACTTGCAGTATCAATAAGAATTAACCTGCTCTTCTTCAAGATTACTTAACTTTGTGCTACGATTACAGGTGAGGGAATTTAGACATTTCTGGCTATAAGGAACTAGAAAAATAAATCTTTTCATGTGGAAGGGGGCAGAGCCTGGTTAGAATACTGAAGAACTTAAAACTTCTGGACACAGTCTAACAAGAAGACTTCAGTAACTCATTTAGACTTCATGGGCTTAAAAGAAGAGAATTCCAGATAGCTTACCAAAGTACCTCAATTATAACAGATGTTCAAGAACAAAGAATTTTCTTTATCCTTGACGTCTTCACTACCAAGTGTGGAAACTAAAAAACTAACATTAATGTTGGCAGATCATATCATTAATTTCTTTTCCCTTAGGCTGCTTTTAAAGATTTATGCTTGTCTTTAGCACACTGGGGTTTCACCACAACGTATCTACTTAGAAATTTAGGTTTATTTTTCCTGTTCGGGATTTATGATTCTTAAATCTGAAGATTCACATCTTGCATCAATTTTGTGCGGTAAAAAAGAAGTCTCTAAATAGTGCCTCTCTCCTAGTTTCTCTTTCTGAGAGTCTTATTAGACCTATACAGAATCCTCTCATTCTAGTGACCAGATCTATTGACTAGTATTTCACATTTTCATCTCTATTTTCAGTGCTGCATTCTGGATAATTTCTTTATATCCACCTTTAAGTTCACAACTAGTGTCTGTAGCTATGTCTAATCTACATCATTCATTCAGTGACTTCTGACCTTCCATTTTTTTAATTCTCTAGTCCTTATTAACAATATCTATGCCTCCCTCCTATTTTCAACTCCATCTTTTACTTCTTTAATAATTTTAAACTTAGTAATTTTATACTCTTTTTCCAGTTATTATATTACTGAAATTCTAGGAGTCTATATTGGCCATTGGAGGTCTGTGCTCTTGGGGGATTATTTTCAAGTCGTTAGTAACTTGGGATTCTGGGCTTACATTTCAAAAGGCTTTCTTTTTTAAACACACTGCCAGAATTAAGGGTATTTGCCAAAGCAAATATTTGTGTTTACTATTAGATACCCAGAGATGTAACCAGTCCACCCAGGATCACATTTTAAGTTAACTTATTGGTTTGATGGTTCCTAGACCATGAAGAAATTAAAATCTGAGTGCTGACAGGACTGTGGTTACAAATTCTCAGGGAAAGCACCCTCCATCTTCCCCATCAAGGCCAAAACAAAGAAGCTTCTTTGTTAAAACGAGAGTGGGGCAGAGTTTTAAAACAGTCCATCTTTCCACTAGTCCTTAGAAGTTATGAGCTTAGGGAAATGGAAATCACGTCCCAATTCCTCCTTTCTTGTCCCCACCCCGTTCTGATGATTAAAAGCCAAACCCACTGGTAACTGAGGTTGCCACAGCCCATTAGGACAGTCAAAGCATGAATACCTGCTTCCTACTCTGGTTTTTCGTTTCCTCCTTGTTTGGGAACTTTTTTTTTTTTTTCTTGCAGGTTCAGCAGTTCACTTAGCATTATATGTGTTATACATTATCCAGCATGGGTGTTTGTAAAGGAAAGGATTTCAGGTTAATTAGCATACCATGCTACCAGGCACAGAAGTCACATCACACTATGCTATACGTTTCTTAAGTAAACATACCTCGTAATTGAATTTTTTCTCCCTAGGATTTCATCCATGATAGATGAGGAAGTAACAAGTATTTTTGGAGGTTAAACACTGCAGGTTATGCAGAGACATTAAACACATTATAAATCCCAAAATGTACTAGTTTAACTACTTTGTTTCCATAACTGTAAAGTGGGTATAATTCACCAGCTACCTTACAGAATAATCCTAAGCCCCGAAATGATAAGTGGATGGTGGTTACCAGAGCATCTGGCATGTAAGTATTCACTAAATGTTAGCTAGTATATTCTCACTGTTACTATTACTACAAACAACACAAGCTTATCGGGGAAGTTCAGTTTATATACATTAAGGAGTAATAAGGCAGTTTACTAAATGGTACACTAATCACTACACTTTTATTCTAGTATAAACTCTGCCACCAAATAACTGTGTAATCTTAGATTCAAAATCTCTGTGGCTCAGTTTCCTCATCTGAAGAAAACAAAAAAGAGTGGTAGTATTTGATTACAACTAAGATTTCTTTAAGCTTTAAAAACCAATGATCAGCTGCAGTGTAGGAGATTAAAGACTGTATAATGGGATACGGAAAGGAAAAGTGGCCTTTCAAGGGAGCAATATTGTCACATACCATCAGTATTTTGTTAAAGGCAAAGAAAAATTACAGTAATTAAATGAAGCAGTCATTATGTTTCTGTACCTATGATAGAAAAAATATGGACTAGGTAAAGTCAGTTAATGACTTTAGTGAAAGATGAGAAAAATTAATTTATATTTAATTAAATTTTATTTATAAACTGATACTGCAAGAATAACTTTTGAAACCTTTTATATCTCCCCCTAGCCTCTAGAGCTATAATGTCTGATAACGAATAATTAATTACTACTTTATGATACAAATAATAAAGTCATACATTATTAGATTGGGTTTTTCTATACATAAAAGTTCTTAGTTGAAATAATAAATAACACCCACTTACTAGTTATGATCATTCAGTATTGTACCCATACATGAACTTAAAAAGAAAATAACACTTAGGATAATAGAGTAAAATGCTTAAAAAAAAAAATACCTGCTTCTTGGATTAGGTATTTCATAACACATATGAGAAGGAAATACATAAAAATAAATTCTCATTAATATTAAGAATCCGCCTGCCAATGCAGGGAACACTGGTTCAAGCCCCGGTCCAGGAAGATCCCACATGCCACGAAGCAACTAAGCCCGTGCGCCACAACTACTGAGCCTGCGCTCTAGAGCCTGCGAGCCACAACTACTGAAGCCCACGTGCCTAGAGCCCATGCTCCGCAACAAGAGAAGCCGCCACAATGAGAAGCCTGTGCACCGGAACGAAGAGTAGCCCCCTCTCACCGCAACTAGAGAAAGCTCGTGCACAGCAACAAAGACCCAACGCAGCCAAAAATAAATAAATTTTAAAAAAAAATTCTCATTAATAACCACTGGTGGAAATATCTAAAGAAGGGCTACTATGTAAAAGTCATATTAAACTCCATATTCTGACAGTCAAAGTGAGTAAAGGGGAGAGGAAGCCATCACTCTTGGGCATTAAATTAAGAAAAAAACAAACCATGTAGGCATGAGGGCAAAAATGAAATGAGATCATTTAAAAATATCACACAGGAAGACTAGAAACTATTTTTAAAAGCTTATTGGAAACATAAGAGGGAAACTGTGTCAAAGATTTTTTAATAAAAAATTTAAATGTGAATAAGGATGCTAAATGATTAGCTAGCAAAGTAAAAAAGACATCACAGTAAGGGCAAAACTATCTTTTAAATTAAGGAAACTCGTGTGTGTGTGTGTGTGTGTGTGTGTGTGTGTGTGTGTGTGTGTGTCTGTGTGTGTGTGTGTGTGTAGAGGGAGTTGCTAAAGGGCACACCAGAATAAAAATAAATATAACATTCACTCCCTCTGCATAGGACAAGATCATTCTTCTTTCCTTAGTTTAATTCCGCCCTAAGGCATTCTCAATTCTACCACAAAGTAAAATCTAACCACTATGAAACCTTGACGCTTGACAAGCATTCTTTTACTATAAGAACTGTGACTGCATGCAACCAAGATTCATTCTTGCTACTTCAATCACTGACCTCCAAGGACAAAATCAAAGGCCTACCACATATAACTCTGGACTGTCTCTCACTGAGAAGGGCAATCACCCTGGCTTGAGGATGCAAGTTTTTGTCTGCATCACCTAAGGATGATCATCTACTAATGGTTCCTTATGCATACACTAAATTTTGACTCCCATGTCTCATTCATTCACTCACTGATTCATTATGTTTTTACTATACACTACTATATACCAAGCACAGTCTAGGGTTATAGGGGTAAACAAGACCAATTCAAGCTCTTCTCTCATGAAATCCACAATCTAGTTGAATGAATAAATAAATCCATGAATCAGTAAATGGTAAAGAATACAAAAGAAAATTCACCTAAGAGGAGATACAAATAATAAGAAGATGTATGACAAAAGATCAATTTTGCTATAACTAAACAAAAGTGAGCTAAAGGAAAACTGGAAATTTAAGCAACAAACAACATTCAAAGTTATTGAGGTTTTATTAAAATAACCATTTTCCTTCATTACCAGTTGCACTGAATATTCATGGAATGATGTGAGAGAACAATACATCTATACATTATTTTTTTTAAGTTTATAATCCATAACCAAGTAACTCAGTCCTGGGAATTTATCTCAAAGAAATAACTAAAAAGAAGGAAAAATGCTTTACAGCAATATTAATTAGCAGCAAAAATCAGAAAATACTTTAAATGTCAGAAGAGGAGAATGGTTAAGTGCATTATAAAATATCAATATCTCATTATTAATAAAAACCTATGTTACTTGATGTTTATGTAAAAGTATACAAAATGTATCTATAAGAAATGTTAAATCAAACAACAATAGAACATCAGATGGTACATGCAATATGGTTACAACTATGAAAACTACACATGGAAAAATAATAGAAATTATATAGAAATTGGCATTAATGTAGAAATTGGAAATTTTATAAAACTTCATATATAATCTAAATATTGACTTACTAATAAGTCTGGAAGCTTTAATACCATCATATAATAAGGTTTCACATTAAAGACTACAAACAAATTATACTCTATAACAATCGTAGGTAGACTCCGAAGGCAACAACAAAATCCCCCTATTTCTGGCATATATATCCAAACTTATAAGTGAAAGGAAAGAAGATAAATATGGTTAATATATAAATTTACAAATAACACTAAGCTTTCCAATAAATAACCCAAATACTATACAAATTAAATGGTAGAAGATCTCAGGAGTCTAAGAAATATTTTTTTTTTAAATGTACAAGGAGAGAAAAAACAGAAATGATAATCCAATCTATACATAAATTGAGCTCTACATTATTCACGAATCAGTGCAGGTCACATCCCTACAGGACAAACATTACTACTGCCAAATTCAGAGTAAAATATCCTATCAGGTAGCTTAGGTATGGTTAAGCTAAGAAATAACAGCATCAACTCAAGGTCACATTCACCCTTATTCTAACCAAAAAAGAAACGTAACTAAGATTTTTAAAGACACTTTTTCTTTGTTCATTACAGAAATAAACAAGTTCCACTTCCAGAAAGTCAGGGTAGATTTTTCCCTATTTCTCATGCTAAGTACAACTGAAACCCCAATGTTATATACAAAACAAAAATAAGAAGACTCTGAAAGGTGGAAAGAAGAAGGCAGACCAGTTAGAGACCTCAGGAGCCAAAGAAAGACACGGTGGTAACGTGTATAGGCTTTGTTTTTGCCTCACATATTCCAGACTTGAAGCTGAAGAAGCCAGCAACCCAGAAAGGGCAACAGGTACAGACATAAAAAGTCCTAACAAAAGCCTATTCTCCCTAGCCAAAGGACCTGAATAAAAAGCATCCCAACAGCAAGACAAAAAACTCTTAGACAATAACTGCTCTACTCCAGGCAAATGCCACAGAAAAAACTGTGGCCCCAACTCCCACCAACATTAGTGAAGGTCAACTAGACTTCTACTTTCAACATGTTCTAACAAGGAAACCCAGTGCCCTAACTTGGGTAGTGTAAAAGAAGGCTTAATAGGGAACCTGGACTTCCAACCCAACCCAACCCAACCCAGCATTAAGAAGGCACCCCTCAACCTTCCAGAGTAGTGTCAAAGAAGGCCTAGTAGAGAGTCAGGATCTTCACCAACCTTCAGCAATAATGAGCCATCCTACCATCACCACCGTGGTGTCAGTAGAGACCTCATGGTGAGCAGTAATGAGGCCTGGTAATCCAACCACTCCAAGCCAGGGAGTTACCACTGGAGGTCTAAATGAGAGCTAGAATTCCCACCTTGGGCCAGAAGTTACAGGGCCCCCCCACCACCACCCTTAGATACCAATGGAAGCCAAATGGAAAACCTGGACTTCTACCTCCACCAGGCAGTAGCAAGGGAGCATGTCCCCTTCCACAGTTGGAGCATTATCAGATGAAGCCATACAAAACAGACAGTTTAAATAAGATCTAGAGTCTCAGGAAACAATATCCAAATTTTCAGGTTCCAGTCGAAAATCAATTGTCATACCAAAAACCAAGATCCCAAAGTGAATGAAAAAGACACTTAATATATGCCACTGAGATGACAGAGATGTTAGAACTACTTGACAAAGACTTTTAAAACGCCATCATAAAAGTGTTTCTACGAGCAATTATAAGCATGCCTGAAACAAATGAAAATAATAATTTAGCAAAGGAAGGAAGGCAGGCAGGCAGGCAGGAATGATGGCAGGAAAGGATTCAAATAGAAATTTTAGAATTGGGAAAATGCAATAACAGAAATAAGAACTCAATGAATGGGTTCAACATCTGAACAGAGAAGATAAAAAAAGAATCAGTAAACTGGAAGACAGCACAATAGAAATTATCCAATCTGAACTATTCAGAAAATAGAAAGAAAGAAAAAAAAAAAAAAACACAGAATCTCAAGTACCTGTAGGACCGTAACAAAAGATCTAACATTCAAGTCATCAGAGTCCCAGAAGGAAAGGAGAAAGGTGGGGCTGAAAAAAGTACATGAAGAAATAACTGCAAAAAACTTCTTGAATTCGGCAAAAGATATAAACCTGAAAATTCAGAAGTTGAGCTAACCCCAGATTAATCAAAGAAATCAAAACACATCATAGATAAACTTCTAAAAACTAAAGACAGAGAAAAAATCTTAAAGGAGTAGAGGAGAAATGACACCTTACTCACAGAGGAAAAACAATTCAAATGACAGCAGATCTTTTAAATTTGAAACCATAAAGTCTAGTAGGAAGTGGCACAACATTTTTCAACTGCTGAAAATATCTTTCAGGATTGAAGGGGAAAACCAGACATTATCAAATGAAGGGAAACTAAGAAAATTTGTAACTAGCAGACCTTCCCTAAAAGAATAAAGTAAGTTCTCCAAACAAAAAGAATTAAAATAAGGAACTGTGGAATATTAGGAAAAAAGAAAGAATAAGCAAAAATAGGATATACATAATAGACTTTTATTCTTTTATTGAGTTTTCTAAAGTATGTTTCATGTTGAAGCAAAATTCATACCTGATGTGGTTCTCAATATTTAAGACAACTATATTATAAACAGGAGAGGGTTAAGAAACAAAGATAAGTATGCTTTCTACACATCAGTTGAACTAGAAAAATGATGATACCAGTAGACTATAATAAGTTAGATATATGAAATGTAAACCCAAAACAACCACTAAAAAAAGTTTCACAACAAGATACACTCAAAATAACTACACATAAATCGAAATGGAATTCTAAATAATGTTCAAGTAACCGAAAGGCAGAAAAATAAAGACACTAAAAACAGAGTGATCAACCAGAAAGCAAAACCTAAAAACTAAAATGGCAGACTTAAGGCCTAACCAACCAATAGCTACATTAAATGTAAATGATCTAAATCTAGCAATTAAAAGACAAGATTGCAGACTGGATTAAATATGATCCAACCATATGCTATCCACAAAAAACTCACTTCGAAGATGAGGTAAGCAAGTTGAAAGTAAAAGAATAGAAAAAGGTAGATCATACAAATATTACTCAAAAGAAAGCAGAACATAGTGAGACACCACTTCACACAGTTAGATGGCTATTTAAAAAAGAGAGACAATAAGAAGTATTGGCAAGGATGTGGAGAAATATTGACACTCCTACGTTGATGGTGGGAATGTAAAGTGGTGCAGCTGCTATGGAAAACAATTTGGTAATTCCTCAAAAAGTTAAACAATGAGATAACATATGATCCAGCAATTCCACTCCTAGGTAAATACACAAGAGAACTGAAAACATATGTCCACACAAAAGCTTGCACAAGGACGTTCCCATAACAGCATTGTTCTTAATAGTCAAAAAGTGGAAACAACTCAAATGTCTACCAACTGATGAACAGACAAACAAAATGTAGTACATTACAGAGTATTATTCAGCTATAAAAAGAAATGAAGTACTGATACATGCCACGATATGGATGACCCTTGAAAACATAACGCTAAGTGAAATAAGTCAGATGGAAAAGGTCACATATTGTATGATTCCACTCATAGGAAATACTGAGAATAGGTAAATCCATAAGGATACAAAAATCAGTAGTTGCCAGGGGTTGGAGTTAAGTGGAAATGGGGAGTTACTGCTAAAAGGATATGGGGTTTCTTTTTAGGTGATAAAATATGTTCTAAAACTAGACAGTGGTGATGGCTGCACAACTTTATGAATATAATAAAAACTTCTGAGTTGCACACTTTAAAATGGCTAAATGGTAAATGCTGTGTATGAATTAATGTGTGTGAATTTAATCTCAATGTTTTAAAAAAAAGCAGGAATGCTTACATTAACCTCAGATAAAGTAGACTTAAGAGAGAAAAAAAAAAAAAATTACCAGAGTAGATACTCCAAAAAGACACAGCAGTGCTAAGTGTAAATGAAACTAACATAGCTGCAAAAACTGTAGGACATAACTGATAAAAAGAGAAATAAATAAATCCACAATTCTAATTGGAGACTTCAACACCTCTCATAACAACTGACAGAATAACTAGAAGAATATCAACAAAGATTTAGAAGATGGCAAAAACACTACCAATCAATAAGCTCTTCATGATATGATAGAACAACAAAAGAAAAAACATTCTTTTCAAGTGCCTACAGTAAGATAGACCATGATATTCTGAGCCATAAATGAATCTCAACAAATTCAAAGAATTGAAGTCAACAGTTTCTTCTCTGACCACAGCTGATTCAAATTAGAAATCAATAAGAAAAGAATAATAGGGAAATCTCCAATTACTTGGAAATTAAGCAGATCTAAATATTCCACAAGTCAAAGAGGAACACTCAAGAAAAATTAAAAACATACACTGAACTGTATGAAAATACAACATCAAAATTTGTGAAACGCAACTAAAGCAGTACAGAGAGGAAATTTTATAGCACGAAACGTACACACTGGAAAAAGTAAAAGTCTGAAGTCAATAATCTAGGTTCTCACCTCAGAAACATAGATAAGAAGAGAAAGATAAACCCAAAGCAATCAGAGGAAGGATATAATAAAGATAGCAGAAATCAATGAAGTTTATTTAATCTGGTTTTTTAAAAATAATTTAAATTGAAAACCTTCAGCAAGGCTAACAAAGGGAAAAAAAAAAGAGAGAGAGGGACCATAAATTGCCAAATCAGGACTGAAACGGGATATCACTACAGACTGCAAACATCAAAAGGTTAATGAGAAAATAATACAAACAATTCTGCACACAGAATATGACAACTTTGATGATATGGATCAATAAGTCAAGAAAACAACAAAAACATTCCCAAAAGGTAAATCCAGGGACAGATAGAAAGTTGCATCAAATCTTTGAAGAGGAATTAACATCCCTTCTAAACAATCTCTTCCAAAACTAAGAATGAGAGGAAACACTTCCCATTTCATTGTATGAAGCTAGAATTACCCTGATTCCAAAACAAAGACATTGCAAAAAAAGGAAAACTATACACAAATATTCCTCATTAATATACATGTGAAAATACTCAACAAAACATTAGACATGGAATTCAGCAATGAGTTTGTGGGTGTATAAATATAAATTATAAATAAATAATCATGACCAAGTGGGATTTATTTCAGGAATAGATGTTTAGTTCAGTATTGGAAGATCAATGTAATCCACCATATTAACAGGCTAAAGAAGAAAAATCATAAACAATATCTATTGATATAGAAAATGCATTTGACAAAATTCAACACCCACTCATGGTAAACACTTTCAGGGAAATAGGAAGAGAGAAGAACTTCCTTAACATGAGAAAGAGGATCTACGAAATACCTAAAGCTAGTTAATGGTGCAAAACTGAATGCCTTCACGCAAAGATTGGTACAAAGCCGAGGATGTCAGCTTTCATCGCTGTCATTCAACATAATGCTAGAAGTTCTACCTAGAGCAATAAGACAAGAAAGAGAAATAAGAGGTACAGATGAGAAAGGAAAAAAGCTGGGAACAACCCACATGTCCTTCAACAGATAAATGGATAAACAAACTGTGATAAATCCATACCATGGAATACGATGCATCAATAAAACTGAACTATTTATACACACAACAACTTAAACATCACATATTATATGATTCCTTTTACATGGTATGTCCAGAATAGGCAAATTCATAGAAACAGAAAGCAGATTAGAGGTTATCAGGGAATGAGGCAGAGGGGAGACTGGGGAGTGACTACTTAAAGGGTATAAGGTGTTTTCAGGGAATGAAAGGTTCACCACATTGTAAATACACTAAATACCACTGAATCGTACACTTTAAAATTGTTAATCGTATGTTATGTGAATTTTACCTCAATAATACAGAGAAAGAGAGGAGAGAAAAATCAATCCATCCACCTAGGGAGGGTTTAACAAGAAAACCCACTGGCTCACATATTTAAAACCTAAAAGAAATTTGAAAAATACCTATTTATTACCCTTTACCTCCCTTTTACTTCATGTTTATGAAAATTCATTTATGGAAGAATGTTCAGTGTTTAAACTATTAACAGGTGCTTCTTCTAAGAGCTGAAGGGAAGAGAAATACAGGCATTTGTATGTGTAGGTGGAATCACTATAAATCTTTATGGACTAATTAATATACTTTCTAATCGTTCATGATGTTCATCAATTTGTTGTAGAGCTATCCTAAAAAGAGTTATTTTACATTCCAAAGGTTTATCAAAATTTAATGCCTATAAAATACTCTATAGTTCTTGAAGAACAAACACTAAAAACTACAATGAAATATTACTTTAAGAAGTTCTTTGAAAATACTTTTAAATACACACATGTATCTTTAAAAATCAGTTTGGAAAGTGGCATTTCTTTATCATTAACTAGATAAAAAGAAAAACTAGAAAATTATTCCTGTGTCCCTGAAAGTAATTTTTCATAAGCAAGTCAGAGACAAATTTCATATACTATATAATAGTTATACTGACAGGTTATTACACCAAGAGAATATTAACCTTCAATCCCTGACTCATTCAAGAAATGTTTGCAGGAATACTTTTAGCCTCTTTATCTGGTCAAAGCACTAGAAGCTAAGTGGTGTCTGTACAAACCAATCATTTCACCAGCAGTTTTATATTTCTTTAAAGCCTCATATAAAAAGCACCTGCCTAAAGTGAGTAATGGAGTTTTACATTCATTGCACTTAGGAACAGCGTATGTAACCTATTCCGTTTTCCTCCCTTGTGGAATATATTTCAGCTTATATTGCACAACACGTTACCAATGCATATAAAGACTCTCTGATCAGCCATTTGGACTGCAGTCAGCAACCTGCCTGAGTGCTTTATTTTTTTTTCCCTGCCCTAAATAACATACTCACTTAATTCAACAACTCAAATGAAAAAATCTTTTTAAGATGGTGAACTTTCTTAATAAATATATAACACATGTATGTGAACTAACTGTATTTGGAATACAAATGGTGAGACACAATCCTTGAACAAGGTTTGCGCAGTAATAGTTGAAAACTAGTTGAATACATCAATCCAGGGGAATAAAACAGAAGGCTATATGGCATGTCTTCGTGTCTGTTTTTTCTCCTGAGCAACGTACAATTAAAAAATTTCTGTAACCACACTAAAAAGCTAACTTAATTTTGACACATTAAAGGCCTAGAAGTAAGGCTAAACAATTATTATAATTGAATCACCCGCATATCTGCCAGACCCCAAAATATTTTCAAGACATACATATCCCAGTCATTGCCAAAATTTGCTGAATATGAATGAAGGCAAATTTTTAAAACAGTAACAATGATGAAACTGTCATATGCTATTTTATAGCTGAGATAGATCTAAAATTCAAGTACAACTGATAAAAAGAGCAATGAAGATTGAAGGGAATTACAGAAATGAAAAATATAGAGGAGATTTGCCATAATTGTAAGATTATGACTTGGTAATACTGTAAACTACTATATCTATTTTAACATATTGTAATATTACAGATGAATAAGTAAAAAATAAAGAAAGAATTGAAAGTGTGCAAGGCAAAAGCTCCTCGCTGCCCCTTGCTGGTACCCTCATGCAAAAACCTAAGGCCAATAGCTAGCATCAATTAATGAACATTTACTTAGACCCAACTATGCAAAATTACCCATATAAAGCCTATAAAATATGGTGCCTGCACTCCAATAGCTCACAATCCACTAGGCAAGAAATGAAAAGATGCCCAAAAATTTGACTAATTCAACAATTACCTCAAGTATTAACATGAAGTCTAGGAAATTGGCAAAGCTGTGATAATCAGGCTCAAATCTGAAGCAAGCTTTGGCAAACTTTTTCTATAAAGGGCCAGATAGTAAATATTTTAGGCTTTGTGAACAATAAGGTCTCTGTTGTACTTATTCAACTCTGTTATTGTGGTACAACAGAGCCATAGACAATAACTAAACAAATAACTAAATAACCACTGTGTACCTGTGAAAAACAGGCAGTGGGCTAGATTTGGCTTGTGGGCTGTACTTTGCCAATCTCTGTTCTAGAGCAGTTGTTCTCAACCCTGAATCCACATTAGATTGACACAAGAAGTTTTTTTTTAATGACCAAGATCCAAGCCCCACCCTCAGAGACCTCCAAAGTAAGAGGTCTGGTTTGGCCTGGAAAACAGTATATTTCAGAAGCTCTCGCTAGTGCTCTAAAGGCAAAGAAGTTTTGATATGAGAAACCTGCAAGACCTAAAGTTAAGATTTGTGTTCTTGCACCCATCAATTTTTGGCCTAAGAACCAAGAGGAACATTGATGGGTCACAGCCTAAGACCACGAGGCTTATACTCACAAAATAATCTGGCATTAAAAATCAACATATTTGAATCAAAGAGATCTCTGCATTCCCATGTTCACTCAAGCATTATTCACAATAGTCAAGACATGGAAACAACCTAAGTGTCCATCAACTGATGAATGGATAAAGAGATGTGGTGTGTGTGTATATATACACACATACACACATATATAATGAAATTATTATCCAGCCATGAGAAAGGAGGAAATCCTGATGTTTGCAACAACATGAATGGACCTTGAAGGAATTATATTCAGTGAAATAAGCCAGACAGAGAAATACTACATAGTATCACTTATATGTAGAATCTTAAAAAAAAAAAAAGTCAGACTCATAGATACAGATTAAAAAGTGGCTGCCAGGGGCTGAAGGGTGGGAGAAATAGGTAGAAGTTCATAAAAGGGTACAAACTTTCAGCTATAAGATGAATAAAATCTGAGGATCTAATGTATAATACGGTAACTACAGCTGATAACACTATACTGAATAACTGAAATTTGCTAAAAGGGTAGAATTTAAATGTCCTCATCAAATGTGTGTGTAAACATGTGTGATGGATGTGTTTCATCCTTTTACAAGGTATATGTATATCAAATCATCACAACTGTCAAATATACAACACACCAAATCTTTCAATTTTGTCAATTATACCACGATAAAGCTGAAAAAACTTCAATGACATTTGAAAAATAACCACAATCAAGTTATTATGTATAAAATAAGCTATAAGGATACACTGACAACACAAGGGATATAGCCAAAATTTTATAATAACTATAAATGAAGTATAACCTTTAAAAATTGTGAATCAGGGCTTCCCTGGTGGCGCAGTGGTTGGGAGTCTGCCTGCCGGTGCAGGGGACACGGGTTCGAGACCTGGTCTGGGGGGATCCCACGTGCCGTGGAGCGACTGGGCCCGTGAGCCACAATTACTGAGCCTTTGCGTCTGGAACCTGTGCTCTGCAACAATAGAGGCCGCGATAGTGAGAGGCCCGCGCACCGCGATGAAGAGTGGCCCCCACTTGCCGCAACTAGAGAAAGCCCTCGCACAGAAACGAAGACCCAACACAGCCATAAATAAATAAATAAATAAAAATTTAAAAAAAAAAAAATTGTGACTCACTATATTGAACACCCGTAACGTATAATACTTTACGTCAATTATGCTTCAATAAAAATAAATAAAAAGTTATTAGAGTTAGGTAAACTGAAATAAGAAAAACTAAAATACACATTTCCCTTCATTTTGTCTGTACTCAAAAAACAAATCAGAATTGTTCTAGGTACTTGTCAAGGTACTTGGCAAGGAAGGACTGCTATCACTAAACAAAGTCAGCAAAGTAGACTCTGAAATTTACAGAACCAATAATAAATTCATTCTGATTAGTTACTGAGTTCTTAGTGTTCAAGGCAAGGTGGCAAATGCTTAGGAAGCAGCTAAGAGCAAGACAAACACTCTCCCTCTCCCCAAGATGTTTAAATTGTAGCAGAAAATAGCTAAGGTTTATTGAACCTTTAAATATGTGCAAGACACCATGCACAATGCTTTATTTTTTCTGAAATATCACAAAAAGAACATGAGTTAGACAAATAGTACTATCATCACTGAAAAACTGAGTAATGAAGAGGTTAAGTAACTAGTCCAAGGTCACACAATATGACCAAACTGGGACTCGCATCCAGTTTGACACTGAAGATTACATTCCTAAACACTATGTTACAAATGTTCATTATCCATTAAAAACAATTACAACACTAAAGTGATTGTGAAAGGAGAAAACACACCAGAACAGAGAAGGGAGAACAGATCAGTCATACTCATTTATAGTCATTCTGTATATCACAGACATGAGCTCTGGTACATAATAACAAAGAAGGACTAATTTTTACTTCTTACGTGCTACACACAACGCAGGACGGGCATGCACCATGGCACACATGTATACTTTAAATATATAAAGATGCCTGTGTCATAGTATATTCAGCAGTTTTCCATGATGAACTACTCATTAAACTAATGTAGTATAGTCCTTCTTGTTTAGTGAGTGAGCACTCATAGGAACTAACACTGATGAGTGATATGCTCCTCCTGATTTAGGATCTTACAACATAGTTTACCAATTTTCAGATATATGGACAAAATGATGAATACTCTTTAATACTACTATGGAACAATCTTCTAAAATGTAGCTATCTTACAGATAGATTCAGATCTTTTACAGTCATGTTCCAGTAACTCCCAGGAAAATAAAATGTGAGGATAACTTTTTTAAATGCTTAAGTCCTTAATTTTTTTTTTCTCTATGAGAATTTTGTTCTGTAACCATAAGAGATCCTCATGTGCTGAAAAGTGTGATACATCTGGAATATGCTACTTTAAAAATCTACATTAAGAAAGTTTCAAGGGAAATACTAAATAATATTTTAAAAGAGCAAATTCTAACATTCACAAATTAACAATTAACTCTAGAAACCAAAATATTTATTATAAAAGCTGTACTGGTTCAGATTTCATTGTTTTTTAATATCAGTAATTCTTAATGCTACTTGAAAAATTTATAATCTTATAAGTTTCAAAGAATTATTTTATAACATGGCTTAGTTTGTGAGAAGATAGCGTATATGAATGCGAGTTGTATTTCTTTGGAAAGACAAATGTAAACCTATTTAGTGATCTGATTTTCCCTTTCATCTTGTCTCCAGTTTCTGTGTAGATTTATAATGTTCATTGTTTCCAATTTTAACAAATCACCTAATGGCAGAAAGGAAAATATGTTAACCTTGGAATTATTTGCAGTTGGAGAATTCCCTTTTGTCTGGCCCATACAGGGCCTGCAATCTGTTTTAAACACAGATTGTCTGTCTTTCGTCTGACAGCCACCAAGCTGCACAAATTACTTTCTGCCTGTTCACCTGTTTGCAGCTGCGTCTGTAAGCTAAAGATTCTGCAGTTTGACTTGAGCAACCACTTCAGGATTGATGACATGTGCTGCTGATAAAGTGAGCAATTTGAAGAAATTACTGGCTATAGTTATTGAAAGACATCTGGGCATAAGCTGAGAACTAGAAGCCTTCAATCATGTGCTTGCAACCTGCAGTGGCGGCAGCAGTGTTTGAAGTGATACCCTACTAAAAGAAGCTGGCCCTGGCACTAAATAACCAAGCCATGTATGGAATATAATCTCTTAAATGAGTAATAAAAGGTTCTGTCTTTTAGCTGTACAAATTTAAGCTCTCGTCCTTTCTTTAAAATATTAAGAAAAAATATATGGCAACAATTAATCCTTCCTGTTTCTATCCTTTTCTGAGTTAATTTTACATAAATCTCTTGTTTCCTATGTAATTAAATTATTTCAAACTGCTACTACTGCTATTTTAAAAATAGTGAACATTTATTGAATACCTCCTATATGCTCCACACCCTAAGCCTAGGAAGAGATTTACGTCTATTACCTTATTAATACTCACATCAACTTTATTAAAGGGAATTACTATACCCTTTCTCTGATGGAAAAACTAAAGTTCCACGAAACTAGCCTCATGTCACACAACTGTGAGTAACAAGGCTAGGGACTGTCTGTCTCCTGATCAACAGCTTATTCAACTATTCTATACTGCCTTTCTGTTTTGTCTTTGAATTTCTTGGTCTCTTAATATACTTCTGAGGTGTGATTAATTGCACATTTTATCAGAACCATTCTATCCCTCAGGAGATGCGATTTCTATTTCACCTTTCTGTCTCATAACATAAAACTTTTTCAAAATCATGTTGTCTTCATGAATTCAGAAGCCTGATTCAATCAAAATTCATGATTTTAAGGGTGAGGGATAATGCAAAAAGCTCAGACCCTTGTCATATTTCCTGAAATCCAAAGTTCAAGTAAAATTATGCTAGAAATAATAGCAAATGCATGTCCTTTTATGACAAAATGCCTACTACTGAAGAAAAAAAAATCATGCCTCCTAAGGCGCTACTTAAATAAAAATAAAGGCATTATTTAAAATATTTATGAGTTTAACGATATGAATAACAGTGAATAATGGATAATTAGAAAGGCATACAAAACATGAGCAAAAATATTGGGTTGACCAAAAAGTTCGTTCGGGTTTTTCCGCAAGATGGTACAGAACACCCGAACGAACTTTTTGGCCAACCCAATACAATCAAATATGTAACTATGATAAGGCAGTTCTACAAACACAAAGTCAGAACAAATATAAATTATATCAGTGCATGAAGAATCAATTAATATAGTTTGATGTACATATGTAAAATACATTTAGTATGTTTCAAATGCAAAATTGGTTGGAAGAATATGGGCTAACATTTTTATAGCATCATCACATTTGTCTAATTAAAAGTAATATGATTTTGGATAAGCACTTAAACTCCTCTCCACTTACAAATAGTTATAAGCCAGTACAGGTCATATATGAGATAAAAACTTTTCAGAAATCATAGGCAAAGCAAAAACAAATATAACCATTCAGATAACCAGTTTTTGTTCAATGCCTAAAAATTCTTAATTTGTAGACATACTTCAAATATAGTAAAAATCAATACTTTTGAAAATGGTTCAATAAAAAAAAGTCCATTAATACTAGAAACTATACATTGAAAAAATTCATTAGCTGGTAAGCTATGAGAGTTCTTAAGACAGAATGACTCTAGCAAACACTAATCAAAAGAATTCCAACTCTATGGGGATATATGTATACATATAGCTGATTCATTTTGTTATACAGCAGAAACTAACACAACACTGTAAAGCAATTATACTCCAATAAAGGTGTTTAAAAAAAAAAGAAAGAATTCCAACTCTAAAATAACTCTGCAGTTAAATAACAGATATGAGACGGTTAATTTGCAAATATTAATTTGAAGATCAATTTTCCAACTATTAAATCATTATTCTTGTTTAGGGTGGACATATTAAATAAAACTGATTTCTTCATTTGGTTAGAGGGGGCATGTTAAAAAAAAAAAAAAGCCTTGCAAAGATATTTTTGAATAAATGGCTTTTCCACTATTTTTATATTGGTGTTTAAATTTCCATAGAGTTGGAAAATATTATCCCTGTTAATTCTGGTATTTCTTTCAGAAAAAAATGTAAATATATTGGTAAAAATGTCACCCAAAATACACAATCATTTCAACGTGCTAAAATTAAGGATACTGAAAAAACAGAAAGGTCAAAGACGTCAAGTAACCATATAAATTTGGCTTTCACATTTCAGTATTCATAAATTGCATTAAACACAGACCTGACTGGCTCTAGCCACAAAAGAGGATATATACCAATTATTATAATAAACCAAGCCTTATTTATGTATATAATGATATAGCAATAGTAACATTCTTCCACACAAAGATAAACCACCTATGTCACTATCCTCTTTCCTAATCATGTCATGAGTTCATATTTTTAATAGCACTTTTTATTTTAAAAGACCTAAGTTGTGAGAAAATTCTTATGTACCACTTCATAACTTTGACACAAAGTACGTACAAAAAGATTAAACTTTATTTGGTATAAAATCAGTTGGCAGTATTACATCTGTGCATGCAACATAAATACACCAGCTGGCATCTCAAGCGCGCACACACATATGGACTTCAAAACAGAAACTTCCTTATTTGCAGCACTGCCAGGGTAATTTTGTATCCTCTGCATACTACAGCTATTTGTCAGGCCCCTGCAGGTGTGCACTGCACATAAACACACAGCTGTAGTCCAGCAAGCCAAGTGTTCCATCAAACACATAAAGGGAAACTTCAGCAGTTGGATTAGTCATCCTTACAACAGGTCCAGGGAGAACAATATGGGTTAGTATTTTTGGAAAAAGCATGGATAGGAAATTTATGATTATGCTAGTCTTACCAAATAACTGGTGGATTGCGTCATTTTTAAAGGTGTGCCTACTTGTTAAGTTTTTATTAGAAAGGGTGCAGAAAAGTGGAATTTGTTTTTTAGTTTTAAACATAAGCAATAATCTATAAATGAGTTTATTAAGTGCAAAATGTTAAAAGGTTTTCAAATTTGTTTCGGTTTCTGGAAGTTACTGCAACTGCATGCCTTGGCTATAATATTTACAAACCATAATAAGTATATCTTAAAACACTTATCAGTTCTATATTACATTTTATTATATTTATAATTCTACTTCTCAATTCATATGCATTTAAGATGAACTTGCCAATGCATGTTATTTGTGTCCAAAATTACATAACATTTAACTATCAAAAGTTACATGCTATATTAATATTAGACTGTAAACAAACAGTTACTTCTCAAATATGATATGAAAGTACATCAACCTACAATGGCAGGGGAAATAAATGAAAATATAAAACACGGTCATTTTGCAATCATGTGAAAGCTCCCAACAAAACTAAATGTGACCTTATTAATATTCTTTAAAATACCAAGTAAGCACTTCAAGCAGTTGATAATCATGACTACTTTAACCACATTTCCCCCAAAATGCTCAAAGTCCACCTGGCAGTTGACAAAACATGAAAGATAACTTAGAAAATGAGCTTGAATGCATTATGCCTAATATACTAATCTTCAGTGAACTTGAGGTCAGAGAGTTAGTAATCAAGGAACACTAGCAGTCTCTGACATGAGGGGATTCATGCTTTCTTATATCTGGAAGGTATAAAGGTACTTAAAAACTATGTTAGTCTGATACAAATCCCACCTTTCAACATGAAACCTAACTTTATGAAGTATTATCCTAGTTTAGTTAAGCCACAGAAATAGGATCTAATGAAGGAAAAGAGGTAAGAGTTCTCATCACAATGAAGAATTTTTTTTTCTTTTTCTTTTATCTTGTATCTATATGAGATGATGGATGTTCACTAAACTTATTGTGATAATCATTTCATGATGTATGTAAGTCAAATCATTATGCTGTACACCTTAAACACACTGTGCTATATGTCAATTATACCTCAATAAAACTGGAAGGAAAAACAACAGCAGCAGCAGCAAAAGCTTGAAAACTGCCCTAGTTTTATAGGTCAGGCTGGCTGGAGGCTGACAGGTATTTCTGTATACACATAAAACACTGGGCATGATGGAAATAAGATCTACTCTCTTAGCAAGTTCGATGTTTATAATACAATACTGCTGTCTACAACCACTATACTGTATATTGGATCTCCAGGACTTACCTGTCTGATAGTTTCAAGTTTGTACCCTTAAACAGCATCTCTCCCATTCCCCTATTCCCAGCCCCTGGTGACCACCATTTTACTGTCTGTTTTTATGAGTTCCAGTAATAGAGGTACTAGCTAACACCACAATGGCAATCATATTGCAATATATAAATGTATCAATTCAATATGTTGTATATATTAAACTTATACATTGTGTCAAATATATTTCAATAAAAAGTAATAATTTTTTAAAAAATGAATGAAGTAGGAAAAGAGAAAGTATATGAGGGGAAGGAGTGAAAGGCTTATAATTATTTAATTAGATTGCTTTAAAGTAAATTATCTCATGTCTTATTCTTTTCTGAAACTATAAATAGGAAATACTTGGAATTCAACCTGGAGCCCAATATTACTGATGGGTCCCTGAGGTGTGATTCATAGCTCTTTAAAGCTTCCTAGTAGCCCTTAACGCTCCAGGCTACATCCAGCGGAGTTTTGGTTCTGAACCTCACAATAATTCTTTTTCCGCAATTCTGTCTCAAATATTTACTTACATCAGTACCTTTTGGCCCAAAATACTGTCATCAAGAAAAGTGTCATATAATGAGGGTGAGTAAAATATCTTGGCCCTTAATGTCCACAATAAAATACATTTAAAACAAATTTTAGTTAACAGTGTCTGTTCCAGTTATTTATTGCTGTGGAACTATTCCAAAACTTAGCGGTGTAAAACAGTAATCTATTTTTATCTCTTACAGTTCTGTGGATTTTCTGGACTCAACTGGGTGGATCTCGCCTGAGTCTCTCTCATGCAGCTGAAGTCAGATGGTAGCTGGGGCTGGAATCACCTGAAGTCTCTACTGAGCTAGTGATCCAGATGGTTTTATCACTCACATGTCAGATCCCTCAATCGAAACAACTGAAACAGTTGGGGGCCACGCAGGCATCTCTTTCTCTTTCCCTACATTAGCAACTCTAGTTGGCTAGCTTGTGCTTCCTCACAACATGACAGGCTCAGGGACACTGGACTTTTTACGTGATAGCTGACTTCACCCAGAGCAGATATTCTAAGTGACCCAGGCATACGCTGCAGAGCTTATCACCTAGCCTCAGCTGTCTACAGTATCACTTTTGCCACAATCTATTGGTCAAAGGCTAGTTATCACAGGGCTAGCTTGAACTCAAGGGGATGAACCTACAGAATGATACTGAGAAAGATAGCTCATAGCCATCTTTGGAGACTGGCTACCTCGGCATAGTAATAAAATCACTTTAAAAGAATCTGAAAAAGAATGAATATATATATATGTATAATTGAATCACTTTGCTGTACACCTAAAACTAACACAACATTGTAAATCAACTATACTCCAATATAAAATAAAAATTAAATTAAAAAAAATTTTTTAATTCCTCTTTTGCTAGCAATCTGTTAAAGGGTTACTATTTTATTTTATAATTATTTTGTTATTTACTAATGATATTAATATGTGTGGATTTGATTATAAACTAGAGTGACTAAGAGATAGCAAGGTAAGATACACATTTCATTTATTTCAAGCTGGTTTCACTGACTCCTTAGAGGTTAAATCTATACCCAAAACTAATTCTACTTCTGTTTATATTTTTAAACACCCAAATATAAACATTGAAAGTTTACCTCAGTCACCAAAAATGATCAATCTTTAATAGTTTAATATTGAAAAGTTTGTCATTTACTTAAATGAATCATATCTCACTTGTTTAAAAGTACTATACTTAGTAAATAATTACTAGAACTTTTAAGAGATCTCTTAAAGGAATCAGGGGAAGCAGGGTTAATTATACTAGACCAACACACAAGAAAACCCATAAAGGGCATAATAGTCTTGTTTATGGGCGTTTAAGAGCAATTCTTATACCTCTAAGAGCTAAATTAAACAAAATGTTACCCACTAAAATTAGAATTTTCAGGAGATAAGTAGAATGAAATAAGGAGGAGAACAGGGAAAAATGGGAATATTTCAAATTTTTATTTAATTGGTAGGGTGATGTTTTACCCTCTCCCCACTTAAAAAATACTTAAAAAAAAAAAAACATGAAAAGGCAAAACTCTCCCATAGTTACATAGCTTTTTTAAGTTTATAAAGAAGTCGGCCTAACATACTCCATCCTCCATCTCACCCATGCTCTACACTTTCCCAAGAGGTAACAACTGGCACTTGTTTTATATGTACAAAACCTTTTCCACACAAAACTTTCAACCAGCCTACCTACCTATCTGACCTATTAATTATCCATCCATCAGTAATACACACATATGCACCCTTGCATACACACACACACAAAAATACACACACCAATTTCTTAAAAATAAAGGTGGCGTGGTGCTATACATATTGGTCTGCAAATTACTTTTTCCTTAGAACCAATCAACCTATCCTACCTATTTTAATACATGACTAATATTTAAAAGCACTGCATAATATTACATAGCATAGCTATATAGTATACTGCTACAGCATGGATGAATTACAAACATGCCGTTGAGAGAAAGAAATCAGATACAAAAGGATATATACTATATGATTCCATTTACATGAACTTCAAAAACAGGCAAAACAAAATCGATGGTAACAAATCAGAATAAGAACTAACTATAGAGGTGATCAGGAATGACTTGCAGGGGAGCATAAAGAAGCTCCTTATTACTGAGTCTGAAAACTCTGAAATTATTTCTGGTTCTAAGACATAGAGTAAGACCATTTATCAACAAATCACTTGATATCTTTGCTTCTTTTTCTTCACTTGAAAGTAAGTAACCCTCTCAAAATGCTAAGTCATTATTTCCAACACTTGGAAACAGTGGAAGAAACTGAGGTTCTAAGAGGTCAAGTAACTTAACCAAAATTCCATGACTAATCAGGTAGAAGCCACATCCAGAACTCAAGCGTTCTGTCTTAATTCAGAGCCATTTTTCCTTTCTCTTTACTACTGTAATTTCTAGATTGTATTATGAATTTTATTCGAAGTTTTCAGCTGTTCTAAGTAAAAGTAGCAGGAAAAACAAAAACAAGTCTACACTTAAAACAGAAGGGCTTTTAAAAAAAAAAAATTACCTATAAATTAGGAACTTGAAATAAATGCAAAATCTTCCTCATGTGGTAAAAATAAACTTTAGCTGCTTATACCACAATTGATGTAATGAACTGGAAAAAGCAGATAATGAGAAAAAATAATTGGAAAATTATGCTGTGATTTATCACATTGATTACATTTTGGTCACAGATTTATGGATGACTTTTATTTCATTCCATGTTTTATAGTAATTCCCATATTCTACAACCTATTTTTGTAATAAAAAGTAAACTGTTATATTTCTTCAAAAGAAAATTCATTAAGCTGAAATTCACATTCTCTTTGACCTACAATCTCACATTTTAGATCCATCTCATAGAAAGAAAATCAAAACTGTAGAGATTTTATATGCAAAGTTATGTTGCACCACCACAAGTAGTGGCAAAAAGGAGGAAAACCTATACGCTCATCAAGAGGGCAATGAGTGAATAAATAATAGTACTCCTATATTATAAAGTAGCATGCAGATATTTAATAAAAGTTATATTAATACTACAATGCTGAAAAAATAACCATAACATGGTATTAAGTGAAAAGGGCAGGTTCCAGAATATGCATACGATCTCACTGAAATACACACACATACCCAATGCAAACCTACAAATGTGGGGTGTTTTTTTCCCCATGCTGCTAATTTATCCCTCCTTCCCTCTCCCCTTTGGTAACCATAAGTTTGTTTTCTGTCTGTGACTCTATTTCTGTTTTGTATATATATTCGTTTGCATTACTTTCTAGATTCTTCATATTAATGTTATCATACAGTATTTGTCTTTCTATGTCTGACTTACTTTACTAAGTATACTATTCTCCAGGTCCACCCATGTTGCTGCAAATGGCAATATTTCATTATTTTTATGGCTGAGTAATATTTTATTGTGAGTGTGTGTGTGTATCATCTTCTTAAGCCAATCATCTGTTGATGGGCATTTGTGTTGTTTTCATGTCTTGGATGTTATAAATCATGCTGCTATGAACACTGGAGTGCATGTATCTTTTTGAATTAGTTTTTGTTTTTTTCTGGAAATATACCCAGGAGTGGGATTACTGGACCATACTGGTAGCTCTATTTTTACTTTTTTAAGAAACCTCCATACTGTTTTCCATAGTTGCTGCACCAACTTACACTCCCACCAACAGCGTAGGAGGGCTCCCTTTTGTCCACACCCACTCCAGTATTTAGTATTCGTAGACTTCTTGATGATGGCCATTCTGACCTGTGTGAGGTGATACCTCACTGTGGATTTGATCTGCATTTCTCTAATATTTAGTGATTTTGAGCATCTTTTCTTATGCCTGTTGGCTATTTGTATGTCTTCTTTTGCAGAAAAGTCTATTTAGGTCCTCTGCCAATTTTTTAATTGGGTTGTTTGTTTTTTTGATACTGAGCTGTATGAGTTGTTTATATATTTTGGGTAATAAACTGCTGTCAGAATCACCATTTGCAAATATTTTCTCCCATTCCATAGGTTGTCTTCTTGTTTTGTTTACGGTTTCTTTTCCTGTGCAAAAGCATTTGAGTTTAATTAGGTCCCATCTGTTTATTTTTGGTTTTATTTCTTTTGCCTTGGGAGACTGATTTAAGAGAATACTGCTACAATTTAGTCAAAGAATATTTCACCATTGTTCTCCTATGGTGTCATGTCTTCTATTTAGGTCTTTAAACCATTTTCAGTTTACATTTGTATGTGGCGTGAGGGACTGTTCTAATTTCACTGATTTACATGTAGCCGTCCAGCTTTCCCAGCACCACTTGTTTAAGAAACCGTATTTTCTCCATTGTATATTCCTGCCCCCTTTGTCATAGATAAATTGACCAAAGGTACATGAGTTTATTCTGGGCTCTCTATTCTGTTCCATTGATCTGTATCTCTGTTTTTGTGGCTATACCATGCTGTTTTGATTACTGTAGCTTTGTAGTACAGTATGAAATCTGGAAGGGTTATGCCTCTAGATTTGTTCTTTTTCCTCAGGATTGCTTTGGCAACTCTGTGTCTCCTGTGGTTCCATATATATGTTAGGATTATTCGTTCTAGCACTGTGAAAAATACCATGGGTATTTTGATAGCGATTGCGTTAGATCTGTAGATTGTTTTGGATACTATGGCCATTTTAACAATATTAATTCTTCCAATCCACGAGCAGGGGTATCTTTCCATTGTTTTGAATCATCTTCAATTTCCTTTATCAATGTTTCATGGTTTTCAGCATACAGGTCTTTCACCTCCCTGGTTAAGTTTATTCCTAGGAATTTAACTTTTTGAATGTGATTTTAAACAGGTTTTTTTTAACTTTCTCTTTCTGATATTTTGCTATTAGTGTAAAAAAATGCAACAGATTTCTGACTATGAATCTTATATCCTGCTACCTTGCTGAATTCATTTATTAGTTCTAATTATTTTTGGGTAGAGACTTTAGAGTTCTCTGTCTAGACAATCATGGTGTCTGCAAATAGTGATAGTTTTATCTCTTACTTTCCAATTTGGATACATTTTATTTCTTTTTCTTGTCTGAGTGCTGTGGCTAAGACTTCCAATACTATGTTGAAGAGAAGTGGTGAGACTGAGCATCCTTGCCTTGTTCCTGAATTTAGAAGGAAGGCTTTCAGCTTTTCACCACTGAGTATTATACTGGCTGTGGGTTTGTCGTAAACGGCTTTTATTATATTGAGATATGTTCCCTCTATACCCACTTTTATGAGACTTTTTATCATGAATGGATGCTGAATTTTGCCAAATGCTTTTTCTGTGTCTCTTGAGATGACCATGTGGTTTTGTCTTTCCTTTTGTTAATATAGTGTCTCACAAAGATCAACTTGCATATGTTGAACCATCCTTGCATCCCTGGAATGAATCCAACTTAATCATGGTGTATGATCCTTTCTACGCATTGCTGGATTCGGTTTACTCATATTTTGTTAAGGATTTCTGCATCTATATTCATCAAAGAATTGGCCTGGTATTAATTTTAACTTAATAAAAAAATTTAATGGTAAAAAACAAAATAAATGCCTAAGCTTTGTATCTTTTATGAGCAACATATAAGCAAGGAATAACCAAGATTAAAAACAAAGTTATTCTCTTACAAAGTCAGTTAGAAAAATATGGTGATTATAGCTAATAATAATGTATTATATACTTGAATGTTGCTGAGAGTAAATCTTTATAATGTTCTCACCACAAAAAAGAAATGGTAATTGTGTACCTGGATGGAGGTGTTAACTAATGTTGTGGTAGTAATCACTTTGCAATGTATAAATGAATCAAATTAACACCTTGTACACCTTAAACATACACAATATTCTATGTCAATTATATCTCAATAAAGCTTGGGAAAAGGTTAAAAAAAAAAAAAGAAAAGAAAAATATACTGCCATATTACATTTTTTTAACTGACTATCCTTTAAAGACCAAATTGACAGTTTACCAGAGATTATTAAGCTGTACTTACTATCAGGATATGGCATTGGTGGAATGCCAGAAATACCAAAGTAAACTGTACAAGATAAATAAAGATAAATTATTATTTAGACTATCAAACATTGCAGCCCTTTATAGTAATATTGTTCATTTTTATTTTTCCACAGACTATAATAAACAAAACGGCTTATAACACAATTTATTCTGGAAAGGTGGGTACCCATTGGATAAGTATAAAGTACTTTGACTGATTTTATCAATCCATATACAAAGCTTCATGCATTCAAAGTAACATCCCATTCAATGTCCTTAAGAATATTCAAAACTCATGAAAGCATGGATAGTACTGTTCAAAAGAACTTCAGACTTATGCAGAATGTATCTGTCCTGCCACTAACTGGTCAGGAGGGTAAGGGTCGATAACTAGTATCATAATCGCTTGGATACTCATTAAAAGTCAGATGCAAGGGCATTCCTACAAATGGGCCTGAGAACCTGCATTTAGAATCCAAGTGATTCTTATGCAGATGGAAGTTTGAGGTATTTTCTCATGTTATTTGGCTAAGTCTTTCAACCTGAGTTGAATTTTTTGAGAAGCAAAGAGAGGTTTTATGAAATCCTAAAAGATATATCTAAAACATACTATTATCATTCATTATACTAAATAAATCATTATAGAACAGTAAAATGTCACCATTAGGTGTATTATGTGTTTTGAACATAACGCTATTTATTCTTCAATACCCGGTTAATCTCTTAGTGCTTATAACTATTTTTTTTTAATTCTTTTCATTTTAACATGAACTGAAATAAGATAAACTGGCCAATAACTGTCAGTATTAACGTGAAGCATCTGCACATTTTGGACTGTCTTTTTTATATTTGTCATATGAAATTAATTTCTTATAAAATTTTTACTTTGTCCAATATAAATATGAATTTTATTATAGGCTAGCATCCCTTGACTTCTTTTTTATTCTACTAAAATCCTTCCAGAATAAATAGAAAAAAAAATTCATAACAAAATTTAATCTATTTTTACCAGCTACCAGATCCAGATTCATTCATCTTTCAAAACTCAATACAGGCATCATTTTCCCACCTAACCCTGCCTCACGGCCACTAGTTCTCTCCCATTCCCACCAGGCAGGACTAAGAGGTAATATTTAAGAACTTAATAAATGTTTCCTAAATTTAAAAACTGGTAAATACTAGAATCAGAATACATTCATTCAAAACATTTATTTTGTGCTTGCTAACCACAGACATTGTCATTTCCCACAAAAACTGTCTAAAACTCATTTAGAGAAATAAATAATTAAATCAGGAATTACAATGAAATGTGATAAGTAGTATGATGGAAGAAATATAGGGTACCTTAATTCTTTTATTGAAGTATAGTTGGTGTATAACATTATTTAAATTACAGGTGTATAATATGGTGATTCAAAATTTTTAAAGGTTACACTCCGTTTATAGTTATTTTAAAATGCTGGCTAAATTCCCTGTGTTATGCGATATATCCTTGTAGCTTATTTTATACATAATAATTTGTAGCTCTTAATCCCCTGCCCTCTTCCCTCTACTCACTGGTAACCACTAGTTTGCTCTCTAAATCTGTGAGTCTGTTTCTTTTTTTGTTATATTCACTAGCTGGTTGTATTTTTTAGATTTCACATATAAGTGATATCATACAGGACTTGTCTTTCTCTGTCTGACTTATTTCATTTAACATAATACCCTCCAAGTCCACCCATGTTGTTGCAAATGGCAAAATTTTATTCGTTTTTACCACTAAGTAGTATTCTATTGTGTGTGTGTGTGTGTGTGTGTGTGTGTGTGTGTGTGTATACCACATCATCTTCATCCATTCATCTGTTTATGGACATTTTGGTTGCTTCCATATCTTGGTAACTGTAAATAATGCTGCTATGAACACTGGGATGCATGTATCTTTTCAAATTAGTGCCCACTCACAGCACTTTCATTCAACATAGTACTGAAAGTCCTGGGGCTTCCCTGGTGGTGCAGTGGTTAAGAATCTGCCTGCCAATGCTGGGGACATGGGTTCGAGCCCTGGGCCAGGAAGATCCCACATGCCGCGGAGCAACTAAGCCTGTGCACCACAACTACTGAGCCTGCGCTCTAGAGCCTGCAACCACAACTACTGAAGCCCACGTGCCTAGAGCCCGTGCTCTGCAACAAGAGAAGCCACCGCAAGGAGAAGCCTGCGCACTGCAACGAAGAGTAGCTGCCGCTTGCCGCAACTAGAGAAAGCCCGTGCGCAGCAACAAAAACCCAGTGAAGCCAAAAATAAATTAATTAATTTTAAAAAAAGGAAAGTCTTAGCCACAGCAGTCAGACAAGAAAAAGAAATAAAAGGAATCCAAATTGGAAAGGAAGAAGTAGAACTGTCACTGTTTGCAGATGACATGACGCTATACATAGAAAATCCTAAAGACGTCACCAGGAAACTACTAGAGCTCATCAATGAATTCAATAAAGTTTCAGGACACAAAATTAATATACAGAAATCTGTTGCATTTCTATACACTACAAACGAACTAACAGAAAGAGAAATTAAGGAAACAATCCCATTTACCACTGCAATCAAAAAGAATAAAATACCTCGGAATAAACCTACCTAAGTACATAAAAGACCTGTACTCAGAAAACTACAAGATACTGAGGAAAGAAGTTAAAGATGACACAAACAAATGGAAAGATATACTGTGTTCTTGCATTGGAAGAATTAATATTATTAAAATGACCATACTACCCAAGGTAATCTACAGATTCAATGTAATCCCTATCAAAACACCAACAGAATTTTTCACAGAACTAGAAGAAATAATTTTAAAATTTGTATGGAAACAAAAAAGACCGCAAAATAGCCGAAACAATCTTGAGAAAAAAGAACAGAGCTAGAGGAATCATGCTCCCTGTTTTCAGACTATACTACAAAGCTACAGTAATCAAAACAGTATGGTACTGGCACAAAAAGACACATAGATCAATGGAACAAAATAGAGAGGTAGAAATAATTCCATGCATTTATGGTCAATTAATTGATGACAAAGGAGGGAAGCATACACAAGGGAGAAAAGACAGTCTCTTCAATAAGTGATGCTGGGAAAACTAGTCAGCTACATGTAAAAGAATAAAATTAGACCATTCTCTAAAATCATATACAAAAATAAACTCAAAATGAATTAAAGACCTAAATGTAAGACCAGAAGCCATAACTCCTAGAGGAAAAATAGGCAGAACACCCTACCATAAATGGTAGCAATATTTTTTTGAATCTGTCTCCTAAAGCAAAGGAAATAAAAGCAAAAATAAACATATGGGACCTAATTAAACTTAAAAGCTGTTGCACAGCAATGGAAAGCACTGACAAAATGAAAAGACAACCTTCCGAATGGGAGAAAACATTTGCAAATGATATGACCTATAAAGAGTTCATATCCAAAATATATAACCAGCTAATACAACTCAAAATCAAAAAAACAAAAAACAAACAAAAACTCAATTTAAAAATGTGCAAAAGACCTGAACAGACATTTTTCCAAAGGAAACGCACATGGCCAATAGGCATATGAAAAGATGCTCAACATCGCTAATCATGAGGGAAATGCAAATCAAGTCCACAATGAAATATCACCTCACACCTGTCAGAATGACTATCATCAAAAAGAACTCAAATAACAATTGTTGGTTGGCATGTGGAGAAAAGGGAACCCTCATATACCATTGATGGGGATGTATATAGCTGCAGCCACTGTGGAAAACAGTATGGAGGTTTCACAAAAAGCTAAAAACAGAACTACCATATGACCTAGTAATTCCACTCCTGGGTATATATTTATACAAAAACAAAAATACTAATTTGAAAAGTATATGGTACTTCTAAATTATATAGAAAGGGACCCTTAACCCGATCTAGAGAAGTGAGACTAAAGGATAAAGACAAGTAAATCAGAAAAAGGAGTGAGGGTAGAGTGAATTGGAGCACTCCAGGCAATGGAAAAGCACTAGCCAGGAACCTGAGGAAACAGCTAGAGCTGTTACAGAAGCTCAGTGGAAATAGAACTTATTGGAGGGTGGGGTGACAAGTGATATGAGATGAAGCTAGAGAGTTTTGTAAGGAATCTGACTATTCCTAAGTTAAAAAAAAAACAAAAACCCCAAACTGCATTACTGTAGTAGTCAAGTAACAGAAATGCTTCCTAAATTAATTACATATCACTACAGTGTGCCTATTGTCCAAAGACATCCATGACACTTTTTCTGTCTTAATCATGACTTTTTATTAATATTTATTCATTTCTTACTGACAATATATTTTCATGACCTGTTTTCCTGTTAACTAAAATAAACCTATTATTCCGGTCACTAGCCCCCACCATTTTCACATAAGACCTTAATTGTTACCCTTGCATTGACAACATACTGAAAGATAACTGTGATAGAATTTTAGAGTTATAATCTTCTAATTTCATAGCAATTTTTAAAGTTCTTATCAAGTAATCCAAAAGGTATCTGTAATAGCAAAACTAAACATTTGTAGATTATATATATATATATATATATATAAAATTAGGTATCTCGTTTACTCCGTAAGTTAAAATGATCATAGAACTGGATTTTTTTATAAATGCTTTATGCATAAGACAGTTGACACAGACTATGAAATGGTAAGAGTTTCCGGAATACTCTACACATAAAAAATACAATTCTTTTTTTCCATTGTCCACTTGCCTCCTTTTAGCAATACAGATTATTTTATAGGGTGAATGTAATAGGTCATGATGATCACTACTGACTGAGCTAGAACCGAATTCTAATTCATCTGTTCTCTGCTTCAGCAAACATGGTAAAATCATCAGTTTCACACTTAAAAGTCATTAAGAACAGATTTTAGAAATTCCGCTAAGTTGATATCAATAAATGAATTATAGATTAGACTTACCATTAAAACAAAATCCATGGGCTTCCCTGGTGGTGCAATGGTTAAGAATCCACCTGCCAATGCAGGGGACACAGGTTCGAGCCCTGGGCCGGGAAGATCCCACATGCCACGGAGCAAGTAAGCCCATGCTCCTCAACTACTAAGCCTGCATTCTAGAGCCCGTGCGCCACAACTACTGAGCCTGCGCACCACAACTACAGGAGCCATGCGTCCAGAGCCCGTGACCCCCAACAAGAGAAGCCACTGCAATGAGAAGCCCGCACACTGCAACAAAGAGTAGCCCCCGCTTGCCGCAACTAGAGAAAGCCCGCACGCAGCAACGAAGCCCCAACACGGCCAAAAGTAAAATAAATCTATAAAAAAAAAAAAAATCCATGAGAACTGTTTTCCAGACCTTAGATAATGCCTCTATGATACATTTGGCCAATAAAAGTGGATGAAAACAGTAGTGCTTTGAAGCATCAGCCAGTAAATGCCACTGTGGTTTACCACAAGTAGGATGCACACCATATTAGACCTCAGTTAATTAAATTAAACCAGTTCGTGTATTGTTAAAATGTGTCCTGTATTACTTATTTGGATACTACACAATCACCTTTAAACTTTAAGAGCTCCATCCCCCACCTATTCTGTTTCATCTATTGGTAATGGAATCAATAGACCATAGTGTTCCACTGCAGGAAAAACAAAAAAGCAAAATTTTATTTTATTTATGTATCACCCTCTATTTCACAGTTAGTGGTTTAATAACTATCTTACAAAAGAACTAGGAGTAAATATTGTAAGTACTGACCGAAGGGGAAAATGAAATAATGCACAGAAAATGTTTTCATGGTAGTATTCTTTGTATGTAAATTATGTTAGAAGAAACTTCAGTTTCTTTTTTTCAATGTGGATTCAAGGTAATAAAATAAGCAAGAAGAAAAATATTTGGCAATCGTTCTGATTGAACATGTATAATACACAATCTACTAAATTATTAATTAAAATAGAAACTGGCCTCTGAAAATTTGTAGAATGAAAATACAAGATTTTGATGTTAAAAATTTTTCTAAACTTACCCAACATTCTATATACCTTCAGTAAATTGATAAATGTTTTAGGCACATAGAAGGAAAAAAAGAAAAAGTTTACTACTTTCCTATATCATTAAAAAAAAAAACCAGCATACTACTCAGCTCTAGCCAAAGCCATATATCATCATAACAGAATGAACTTCTGAAATATGAGTAAATATTCCAGTAAAAAATTATCATTATAATTTTTTATTAAGCATTTTAAGAGCTGACTTTTGACGGTATAGTATACGATTTCTCATCTGCTATCAGCTGCTAGGTTATTTCTGTAGTCTCTAGTCTACACATACTCAATACTAAATAAATGCTCAATTCCCACTGAAGTAGATGGGGGAACAAGACTTTTTTTTGGCTAACACTGCTAATGCTGATGTTTCCACCAAGTTATTAAGCTTTCTTACCTCTATAAAATAATTAGTTTAAACTTCCATAGGAATGGCTATAAAGTATTCTCATAAAAGTTTTTAATTTTGATTGGGAAAAATAGAATGTGTTCTAGACATCTTACTTTTCTCTAACACTTTCTTCTTTTCATACTCATTATATTTTTTCACTATTATATTTTAATCAAAGATTATTTTCTTAGATATTAATGAACATCATTTTGAGTTATCCCTCCTCAAACATTCTGATTTCTGTGTTTAATTAACCTTATAAGATGTGAATTCCCAAATAGGATCTTATCTTGAGAGACTTGTTGCTAATTTTAAACTAGAAAATGAAGACAATTTTTAAGTTTTATTAATGCTAGCACATTAAAAAATTCTGTAGATTCTACAAAGAGTGAGACTATAATCCAACCTCTATTAATCTATTTTTATTAAATGTTTAAGGGCATTTTTAACTTAGAAAAATTATAAAGACCTTCATAAAGTTACCTAAATAAGGTATGCTATTAATATTTACGTTAACTATCAATCTCTACACCTAATCGTTGAACTTACAAAACAATAATTACTGTTGCACATAAAATTAACACTGTTTAAAACCATTGGTACTTATAGTATTTTACTCTTATAATAAATATTTACACTTCAACTCACTGACAGAATTTCCACACATAAAACCAATGAGGAAATGCTCATTCTCAGTTACATAGAGAATGCTTACGTGTAATTGAAAGTGAAAATTGAGACATTAATAATAAATCCAAGTGGCATGACTCATTTATTAAACTGATGCTGTTAGGCTGTAAGCATTTTTACACACCAATTCAAGAACGCCAAAAATGACACTGAAGTGGCTATTCTACTATTCAATCTTTCAAAGACTGAGGTCAGAACTAAAGCCAAAGAGCAGATTTTAGATGAATACCCAAACTGAATCTGTACTTCCATACAACCCTAATAAAGTAAAAACTACAATTAAAGGAAGAGTGAAAACAGTAACAATTTTCATTTATAGAACAGTCGTGGTACGCCAGACATTTTGTATTACTTCACTTACTTTTCATGATAGGCCTATAAAAACAGGTCCTACTGGTCTTCCCCATTCTACAGAGAAGGAAACTGAGTCTTAAAGAGGTAAGGAGAGTTACCTAAGTCACATGGTTAATAAATAGTGGGGCCAAGGTTCAAACTTCAACACTGAGAAAACGCTTCTCAGAAAACTGAAACTTACAGTTTCAGCAAAAAATACAAGCCTTAAATAAGAATCATAGATAACTAAAATCATTCTCAACTAGGCAAGTCAATAATTTGGGTGCAGATAAGAGTCCTAAAAATTCCTATGGGAGGACGGCAAACTTCTGATCCCAAGAAAAATAAGAGCAGCTCTGGCAGCCAGCAATGTGCAGGTCTCTGCTATACACAAGAAACCTGGGATCTTTAAATTGTGTCCTGCACTACACCAGAGAGCTGTATGGATTCAGTAAGGGACTAGTTAAACTTTAAAGACTCACAACACATTCTCATGAAGAGTTTCAAATGCCTAAATAAAATTCCAACAAAGAAGTTTACTTACTTTTTTCAGAGCTAAGAATAGGCCAAAAAAAAGTCTGTACATAGTCAGCTAAAAACTATAACTAAAATGACTTGTAATTGAGGATCAAACAGTCACTTAAAAACAAAAGAACTGATTAATGAGTTACTATAGAAATAAGAGAAATGGGTAAAAACAAACTCTGATAAAGGAATTAACATGTGTATACGTGGGTGTGGTGTGTATGTGTGCATTTTTGTGCAGATATTATACCATTGCCAGCAATGTAAAAGAATTCTCCAAGTGACTACATGGTGTATCATTAAGTCAAAAGTCAAGACATATTTGCACCATGACTATTAAATGTGAAAGCTGGTAAACAGAAGTAAACTTTCAAATCATAAGTCAAATTGTGTCATTCCTCTGGTTAAAACCTTCCAATGACCTCCCATTGCAATTAGAATAAAATCCAAAGTCCTTACTGTGGCTTGCAAGGGTTTACTGGCTCCCTCCAACTCTCTGACTTCATTTCCCTTCTCTCTTTCTCTCTCTCTCTTTATTTTTCAGAACTCTCCAGCCAAAGTGGCCTTCTTTCTTTCTCTCCTTTGTGCCAAGCTGTTGCCCATAACAAGGGCTTTATACCCAATGTTCCTTTTGCTTGAAATATTCTTCTTCCAGAACTTTGCCCTACATGAGAACAGCAATGTATCTGCTTTGCTCACAAGACTCATGCCCAGCACTATTCTTAGCACGTGTCCAATGATAGTTAATGAATGAATGATTAATATCATCCCAAGGCCCACCCCACGCTTGTGGCAGACACATAGATCACCTTCGATTACCCTTCAACAAAAGACACACTGCCCAGCTGCAAGGAGTGTTATTAGCGGACAGCCTCCAGCTGTTAGCTTGCTTAGAGTTTGCTTCAGCTCTCCAGTCAAGGACACACAATCTTCCCTGGATATCAGTGGGACATTGGTTCCAAGACCCCTGTTCCCACACCCCCGATGTATACAAAAATCTGCGGACGTTCAAGTCCCTTACAGTCGACCCTCCCTCTCCACGGGTTCCACATCTACAGATTCAACCACCCATGGATCGAGTAGTATTTTCCACCCGATGCAGGACTCCTCCAACAACTTTGTTCCAGAGGTCCCTGATTGGGTCAGCAGAGACTTTGTCAAGTCAGCTTCACAATGTGAGGAGTGCTCCTGACCAATCCTGCTCCCATTCTTTTCTTTACACAGGTGCTACTCTCTAGTAAACAATTTGCAGTCCAAACTTCATCTCAGTGTTTGCTTCCTGGAAAACCCCACAAGCGCTGTTTCCAACTCAAAAAATCACTCTTAATGCCTACAAATTAAAATGGCCATTTTTAACAGTGCACGGAACATTCATTTAATTTCAAGCATCTGATGAAATAACTACCACCACCCTCATTCCCCACTAATGTTCATACACACAAACACACAGACACACCCATACATTCCCCCAAACTTGTAACCACATGGCACTTAGCAGATTCTTAGTTTATTTACATGTAAGTCTTAATTCAAATGTTACTTCCTCCATGAAACCTTCAAAAACAATTAACTGATCTTTTTTTGTGCCTCTCCTTTGAACATCTAGCAGTACCTACCATACTATATTATAATTAACTGCTTATTTATATATCTATTTCCCTATTAAAGATGGGGCTCTTTTAATCTGTTCCTGCCTCATAGTAATAACCCCAGTGCCTTACAATGCACCTGGTTCAACTACGATGTTCTATAAATTTCTTGATGAAGAAAGGAAATGAACTAAATGAACTAAAATAAGAGTAATTTTAAAAGATAAACCTTTAAAAGCATATGATTTTTACATAAATTTAATCTGTAAGCTTAATATGGTCAGCATATTCAAGCCCCAAACATTAACATGTTCTAAAAATAAAATAACTTTATTCTTCTTAGTGAATAAACTTCATTTTGTTTTCGAGAGGGAGTTATTGTTAAAATTGACAGCTACTAGGCAATTTAGAGGCCTATTCATTTTGAACTTTTTAGAACACTTCCTTACAGATAACATATTAGTTACCAAGGAAAAATGAAGCACTGATTTTTACAACTCATTAAATTTCTTTTCAACTTCATATAACCTGTCAGTTCTCAATTACACCCTCCTGGGACAAAATCAGGCCAAACATCCCTAGCATATAAGCATAAAACAAAACTAAACCATGAAACACACACACACATACACGAAAGAATAAAGTGTCTACTAGAAAAGCATTTTATAAATCCGAAAATTTTAATTTTGAGAATTGTTTAACACCAATGGTTAAGCCATACTAATTTTCTTTTTAAATTCAGTGAGCTAAAATGGGCAAGTAGCATTACTCCTCCACCCAGTAATCAGAGAATAGGTGAACGATTTAAAAATCCTAGTATTTTAAAGGAAGGCTAAGTCTCCCATAGGAAATAAAAGTGGAAAGGAGTCCAAGGGAGAAAATGGCTTGGTTCCACACCCTTAAAATTGCCTACAGCAATGCATCAAAAAATAAAATAAAATAAGCCCCGAGAGTCTGGGTCAGCAGCATAGTATTACAGCTTAAGCATTGGGTCATCAGCGGCAATGGTAGGCTGATTAAGGGCTGAGGTAATGTATTTACTTACTATAGTAAGGAACTGTGTAACAGTGACGCCAACAGTACAAAGAGTTCTTGTGTGGATATCATGTACAAAGAAATACTATAACCATCTGCTTATATTTTAATATTGAAATATGTAACATACCAGAACAGTTTAGGTAAAGAAATAAACACAAGTAAACTATATTATAAATACTATTAGTTCAAGTTGTTAAAAAAAATAAAACTTCATTCAGCAATCTATTATATTTTCCAACAAAAAAAAAATCATTTCATTTTTATTACTCATTAAAAACTGATCCTAACTAAAACAACCTTCCTCTAACATAAGGGATAAAAGCAAAAATACTATGTTAATACAGAAAAAGGCAATTTTACATGTAATGAAGCCACTCTCAAATATAAAGAACAAAAAATTTGTTAAACTTCTATGGCATTAATAGGTTAACTTTAACATTGATTTGTCTTCCTATTTAACAGACAGGCTCCAATTAGTGGAATAAACATGTATGAATTATATCATATGTATTATGTACAAAAGCTCTTGGGAAACCTATTTTGCAATTAACCAAGAAAAGAATTAGGGCGGAATCTTACTATATTTGTGTTCCCAGTGACTGGCGCAAAGAGTGACATACAACGGTGCCCACGTATGTTTACTAAATGCAAAAATTAATGAATATACCGAGGTCAGTTTTTTCGTAAGGCTAAAAAAAAAAGTCTTTAAACCGAGATAACGTTACCAGTACCAATATTCTTGATTTTGAAGATCACTATACCTATTCTCTAACATCTATTTTGGTCAAGATTGATATTAAAAATCATTACCCAAAGGATGATGTCCAAGAGCCATAAAGTGTCCTTACCTTTAATTCAATATTTCTTGGAATAGTTTTGCAGGAAAATAACTTTAAAAAATATTAACATGTGTGAAGATGCAAAATGCTTTATCCAATAAATTAATCACCTAAGTTCCAAGTGTTAATGGATTCCCAAAACATTAACTCAGAGGAATAATATTTAATAATTCAATTTTAAAACATTTTTGAGGCATATACTATATATCTGGCATCATGTTAGACAGCATACTCTGGGAATATAAAAGAAGTACCCCTAACTCAGACTGAAGGCTATGAAACTTCAGTTAAGTCTGAAATGAAAAGTAGTAGTTAAGCAGATAAGAGGAAGAAATGCTTATGAGGCTAAGAAAGGTGTTCCAGGCAGATGCAATACCATGTGCAACAGCAAGGATGTTTGGGAGACGTGTGTTTGGGCACCTAGTAGCTCAAAATGGCTAAACGAAGGGACTTGAAGAAAGTTTCTAGAGATGAGTCTGAGAGATCATGAAATGACCTTGGACTGACACGCAAAGAAGTTCCAATTTTATCATGAAGACAAATGGAAAGCCACCAAAGGACATAATCAGAATTCTATTTTATAAAGATCATTGAGACTGCAATAGAGAGAAAGAATTGGAAAAGAACAAGAGAGGACTGAGAGATCACTTGATAAGATACTACAATAATCCCAGTTGGAAATAAAGACACGGTAATACAAAGCAGCAGCCAGAAGTCAGAAAGATTTAAGAGGAAGAACTGACAGAACATGATGACTCCTAGGTGTTTTGCGTTAGACAATGGGTAAATAGTGATACCATTAGCTATGATTAGAGAAAAGAGTTAAGTTTCATTTTGAATATAGTCAGTATTAGACACCATGGCACATCCAAATGAATTTATCAGTTTCGGGATAAGTTCTGGGCTAAAGAATTAAATAAAGCACTTGTCAGTGTATGGGTGGTAGCTGATATCACACAGGAAGAGATTACTCCAAGTACTTCCTCAAGGTCAAGGATGAAAGACAAAGGAGAAAAGCCCACAAATCAAAAAGTGTTCTATGTGTCAAATATGTAGTCAAGGAAGATAAAAACTGCAAAACGTACACTGGATTCAGCATCAAAGCTAAGTGGAATGGCAACAAGTTAATCATTCTAAGTTATTTCTCTGTGAAGGGAAAGAGGAAGATAAAATGAGAAGTTGAGAGGGATTCAGAATCCAAGGAAATTTTCTTTGTATGCTTTCACAATGGGAAAAACAAAAGTATGTGAGCACCAAAAGGAAAAAAATTTTAATGTTATAAAAGAAAAGCATAACATAAAATGGTATATACATAATAAATAGAACCATGTAAAACTTTATATATAGGGACATGGGTTAGAAGGGAAAATGGAAAATTAAAAAGTCATGTTTTACTTGTGGTATTTTTCCCTTTTATGATTTCCTTTAATGTCCTACGCTGTTACAATTTTTAAATGAGCAAAAAGAGAATAACACCCTATACATCTCCTCACCAAATCCCATCATGTTAAAATAATTAATTAGAGATGGATAGTCTTATGATTAATCATTTAATGAAAAATATATCCATGATTCAATCCTAGTTTTCTAATAATCATCTAATCTAATTCTAAAATGTACATTCCTAAAAGTGATCTGGTTGTTTCAAAACATCCCAGTTCTATAAGACTTCTATGTCTCACTAAACTTGGAAAATATGAGGCAAATGACATATAAACTTAAACAATCATAAAAATGCTTAGAAAGTAAAAGCCTCAGTTAATGAAAAAAACTTAGAAATGTTTCCATATGTTTTTATGAAGTATTCTTTCCCCACTAAATGAACACATTCAAGATTTTGTTTCTGGCTTTGTTTCAGAAAAAACCCATCTGCATAGTACGGCACTTACAAGTACATCTCAGTCATGCAATAGTTATGTCACAGCTCATATATCAAATAAAAATCACATTCAAGCCCACACAACCTCACAGACCTAAAGTCTTCCTTTCTATTAAGAGTATTCCTGAGAGAGTTTTCACTGCACCTCGCTGCTGATGTCACATGACTTTTGTTAGGAAGTTAAATCCTAAAACTAAAATATCAAACAGTTTGGAATACAGTTGTGAATGACGTAAAAAAATTTTCTCTAGTTATAAAGTATGAATATTTCCTTTTCACAGAAACAGGTGCAGAAGTGGTGAAAAAACTGTTACTGTACCTCACAACACTGTGATTTCTTTTAATACAGCATTATATCATTATATTAAAGGCATGATAAAGTGATAATGATTCATTTAATACTTAGAATAACCTTGGTAGATATTTTGAAAGCATCTCTATTTGATTCCACATATGTACATATGGAAATATATTCATTAGAGATTAGAAATATTATATTATCTAGAGCAATTTTCACAAACTTCATGTATTTGTGTACTAATGATATTACTGCTACCCTATCCATGTATCATTTGTACTATTATTTACTTAATAAAGTAAAGAAGCAGCAATATTGCACAGTGGCTAAGAGCTTGAAAACTGTCAGAGCACATGGATTGATGTTCTAGCTCTGCCACTCACTTGATCTATAACCAAGGGCAAGACAATCTCTCTAAGCCGCAGTGTCTCATTTGTATAATGGGGATAGTAACAGAACCTTCCTCTCAAAATTGTTTTGAAGATTAAATGACTCAATAGATATTAGGCACTTAGAAGAGAGCCTGGCACACAGTAAGCACTAAATAAGTAATTAGCTAATACTACTGTTAATATTTTTCTTTAAATTTGCCCACAGTTTTTTACTTTTACTTCATAATAAATTCATTTCATGAGCAAACTCTTTTTCCACTATTATCTTAAGCAATAATATCTGAAATCATGGGTATAACATAGGGGAAAAATTTTTTCCAATATGCAGTAAAAAAATAATTTTTATAATTAAAAACTAAGTTTCCAACATACTACTTAAAATCATCTCCAATACCGACAGTGATATTGTTTATCACTCAGATAAGCTCAGAGCAATAACGAACCCTTAATAATTATATAAGGGCCATCTTTTGTAGTACGCATTAAAAACTATGTGTCTCGGGGAAAAAAATACATTCAAAGGAAATGGAGATATTTAAATAACATCCTAGGGAGATGCAAGAGGGAAGAGATATGGGAACATATGTATATGTATAACTGATTCACTTTGTTATAAAGCAGAAACTAACACACCATTGTAAAGCAAATATACTTCAATAAAGATGTTTAAAAAAATAAAACAATAAATAACATCCTATGATCAGTATATTGATAGCTATTACAAGAAAAATACACAATGATTTCTGTAAGAAAGGAGTATTAGAAAACAAGTAAATAATGCAACACCATTCAATGAAGAACTGTCATCCTGTTCTTTTCCAGTTTCAGAGATTTAAAAACCCCACTGGTTCTTCTTTCCATAAAACTAAATTCCTCCTAGTTTTAGCTCATTATTTTCCTTTTCAGAATTAGAAAACCCTGTACCTTTCATAAAATCATGAAATAATCCAAGACATATTTTATTATTTCTATCAATATAATTAATAACAGTAGCTACCAATTATTACACCAGACACTGTGATAAATGCAATTTATCACAGCAAAACCATGAAAAATGTATTATTATCCATATTTTACAATGAAAAAACTAAAACTTCAAGAATCTAAGCAACATGTCTAAGATCCCACAACTAGTAAATGGAATTGGGTAAGAGGGGGCTCCACGGGAGTAGAATTTAAACCATAGGTCCTGACTATGCTATAGTGAATTAGCAGACAGCCAAGAACTGTCCTTCAAAGTAGTCAGAAACTAACTACATCAATGTTTCACTGATCAAAACATTTTTGGTACTCCTTATTTACAACTACATTTATGGCCTATAAGTCATTTTTCTGAATTGTCCCAATGATGACAAATCTTGATCATTTGAGGGGTGAGTCTGAATATTTGAAAGAAATAAATACAATTCAGAGTGAAGAACAGTGAGTAAGGTGACACCGAATTGCAGCAACTCTTTATATTCTAACACAAGGCATGGTTCTAGATACATATTCAAGATTACATTTTGTTTCTCTGACACTGCCTTTAAAAGAAAAGGAAGTGTGTATTTGAAGCTAAGGTACTAATTTCCTCATATGTCTTCTAAATTGGCTAAAAAAACAAATTCAAAGAGATTTTTTAAATCTGTGAACATGACAGTGCCTATGGATTGGAAACTATAGACCAAAAGAATCACTTAGAAAAGCAACAGTCATTAGGATATATAAGTTTTGTTTTCACTGTAACAGAATAAGCTTCAAAGACTTATTCTTTAGAGAACACTCATTAAAACCCCTCTCTGGTTTTAAAAACCTGAAACATTAGTCTCATTTTATAATTGCCTTCATTTTTCCTACTCTTCAAATAGCTTATCTAAACCTGTTCAGTATTTTTTTAAAATATTTTCTAATGTGTGATCAGCAATACTGATCAAAATTCTGATCACTAAAGAATAAAATTAAGAAGAGTTTCTCAGTTCTTCGTGGTGAATCTTTTGATTTGGAATCAGTCCAAAATCAGGTTGTCTCTTTCACCATGGAACTGACTCAAGTTCAAGCTACAGCTTCATACTCCCTTAGGTGTCCAGTATAAGGCATAACTTCTCTTGTTTGTTCCAATCAAATCTTTGCTTTCTAATTTTATTTTTTTGTTTTATTTTTGATTTTTATTTTAAAAAGCTTTATGTTTTAGAACAGTTTTAGATTTACAGAAAAACTGTGAAGAGAGTACAAACAGTTCCCATATACCCTATACCCAGTTTCCCCTGTTAACATCTTACGTAAGTATGGCACATTTGTCACAATTAGTACTAATTTTATTACTTTTAATCCAAAGTACATTTTAACCTTTTATACTTCTTCCTGGTCTTAGAGATTCACTTTATATGAATAACAACTCTGACCAATTTAGAAATAATACCTAGTTTAATGTGCATATATTTTTCATTCCTTCCTCCATGACATCAATATAAATAAATAGAAATGGGTCTAGGTGAAATACCAGTTAATATATCTCTGATAAAGATGCCAAACCATCAATAATTATACTTTACATTAGACAATGATAGGTATTTGTTAGGACTCATATTGATCAGAAACAGAAATCCAACTTAAACTAGCTTAACCCAAAAGCTGAGATTAATTGGTTCATAGAATACGGAGAAGGGTTGAAAACCCAGTGATGATAAGGAAAAGACAAGGCCCCAGAAAAAACTGGTACCAGAGTCTCAAATGACTCCAGAACTCTTGTCTCCTGGGTCTCTTTAGATCACTTTACTTTTCTGGAGTTGTGTTTTCTTGCCATGGTAGGAAACAAAAACAATAATAACTCCCAATTCCTACATTTTATGTCTTCTACCACTAGAAAAAACTAACCTCACTTTCTCTGGTTCCAAGTTCAAAACTCCTAAAAAAAAGATTCTGACTGGCACAATTTGGGACTTGTGGACTTTTAACAAGTAGGCACCCTAACTGACTCAGTAAGGTGCCCCACCCCTAGGCCAAATGGAAATAGCAAATCAAAAAGCATTTTTAAAATGATATAAATGAACTTATTTACAAAACAGAAACAAACTCACAGATTTCGAAAACAAACTTATGGTTACCAAAGGGGAAACATGGGGGAGGGGATAAATTAGGAGACTGGGATTAATATACACACACAACTATATATAAAATAGATAACCAACAAGGACCCTACTGTATAGCACAGGGAACTATAGAAAAAAGAAACTATAGGGGAAAAAAAAAAAAACCTATAGAAGAAAAATCGCAGGTGATCAAATCATCTGGGTTACTCAAGCTGATGCCCACAGCAGGGACCCTTTCACTGATGAGACCAACTGGAATAAACATGCACCACCCAGACTGCCACCACTGCTGCCTGAATCCATCACTGTATCAGACATGGCAAAACATCCACAATCATGGATTGGGCAAAAAGTAAAGGACTCTTTCTAATGCAGAGGTCCCCGTCGTATGATCCACTCATGACCCAAAGTCAAGCAGTTTATAATGTGGTGATGAAGGCCACACTGCCCTAGGTGTTGCCACCCCATCCCTGCCCAGCCTATTCCTGACAAATTCACTATATCAGACTTTTTTACCCCTAACTCTTAGTCTGATCAGCAAATTCTGGCCATACCAATGTGGCCAACAAAATTAAGCTGTTACATGTTCAAGGCCATTTACCAGCTAACAATGGTGTGCCTTCTATTAGAAAGGGCACACAACATGTCAAAAGTTGGAATATCTGATGAACATTCCATGCTCCCTACCTAATCCAAGGCATCTAATATTGTTGAGCACTGGAATGGCCTCCTCATAACTCAACTAAGAAAGATTTCTGACTCTACCTCTTTCACCTTCTTTAGGTCCACATAATTCAGTAAAGTAATATGGTCAATAAATGTACCTGTCCTAACAAAGGGTTCATCTCCTCTTGAACACCTCCCAGGGTAATAATCAGGAAAAAAGTAGTGGGAATTATAAAGACAACAGGGGTCAGAAAACATTGCCTGTAAACGGCCAGAAAGTAAATATTTTAGGCTTTGTGGACAACATACGATCTGTCACATTACTCTTTTTTTTTCCCCCAACCCTTTAGAATTGTAAAAAAAAAACACTGTTAGCTTATAGCCCTCTTTATAGAAGGCCACAAGCTAGATTTGGCCTAGGAGATTTAGTTTGCCAACCTCTGGTATGTACTTATTTTGAAACCTCGGCTTTCTACCCTGAACACTCCTAAGCAGGATGCACCTTACGTTCCTACGACAGTGGTCCCAAGCAAGCCTAACTGGTATACCTTTCAGGTAGCAGCCCAGACAAAGGAAATCTAGGATTCAAACTTAATTGTGGTCCAGCCACCTGGATTCTCTTATTGGACTGATATGGTCCTATATTAGGCAAGCATTTTATGAAAAGGGCCAGATAGTATTTTAAGTTTTATGAATCATAGGATCTCTATTGCAACTACTCAAATCCAGCACTAGAGTGCAAAAGCAGCCACAGACAATAGGTAAACAAATGGGTACAACCAGATTTGGCTCAAAGCAAGCCAAGCTGCTAGTGGTTTTCTTTTTCTATATGGCAGGGGGAGGGGGAAGCCTAATAACAGCTCTATTTCTATCCTGGAAGGATTTGCATAGAAAAGGAGTCAACTCATATGTCTTTTATAATAGTAAGGATTATAAGCTTCATATTTATGTTCTTTTGTTTTCTGAGATTCTACACTATATTACTAAGAATAAAGGACACAAAAACACCCATATATACTATAGCTGAAAAGTATGAACGAAAAACTATGCATTCTTAATTTGATTCAAATCGAAAATACTGAATGCTTGGTATGTGATAAATCACATTCCCAGAGATCCAAAGTTATATTACCTCATTTAATCATGCAAATCACCTTCTGAGGTACTATCATTACCAGACATGACTGTATCCTTGAACATGTTATGTAATGTCTGTGCTCCAATTTCCTCATCTGGAAAAAGGGAATAATTGTATATCTAAGAAAAGAGCTTCTAAGTATTAAATGCGTTAATACATATAAAGCACTTAGAAAAGTGGACATGCTAACCACTCACATGTTAACAATTATTATTACTATTATAATTTATTATTTGAAGGGGTATACAAGGACTACTACATTTTAATAAACCTGCCAAGTGATCTCTTATAATTGTTTTGATCATTTACTTAAATGATATTTAAAAAGTAAACAGCAAATTTTGTGTCACTTTTACACCCAAACTACTTCCAATACAATATAAAAGAAGCACTTATGCGCTGTTTTTCTCGATCAATATATAATTTAAAATTTGTAGTAACTACATTAAAAAGTAAAAATAGATGAAATTTTAATAACATTTTTATATATCTAAGATATTATCATTTAATATTCAATCAATGCAAAAAATTGATATTTTACATACTTTTGGTTTATAAAAAGTGTTTGAACCCAGTTAAGTATTTTACACTTACAGCCATCTCAATTCAGACTAGCCACATGTGGGTAACAGCTACCATACTGGATATCACAATTCTGAGTTATTAAATACATAATTCTCAAAAATGTTACACAAATTTAAATCTTTCTTCCTCCTCCTCTTCTTCCAGCACTCCCCTTTCCTTCTCCACCCAAATTTTAAACTCATTCATTCATGTGATATGTTAGGATGAGAATATACTCCTCTGGAAATGGAGAAAGACAAGCAAACAATCTTAATACAGTTGGAAAGTGATCTGGGAGCTCCCTTTAAGAGATCTGGGGGAGAGGGTAGAGAGATACAGATAGATACAGTCTAAATTGAAACACCAAGATAAGTGGGGATAAGCCAAGCAAAAAAGGGAAGGACATGGCAAAGAAAACAGCATGGAAAAAGTCCTTAAGCAGAAGAGAGTTTAGATTACACGTGTGAAGAACAGAATGAAGATCAATGTAGCTTAAGCAGAGCAAACAAGAATAAGTGTTGCACATGATTTGCCCCATCAGGCATTCAAATTTTCCCTATAGGAAACATGAAAAAAAGTCTTAGAATAAAGTGACTGATAGTTGTCTACTTAAAACTCATTCTCCAACTTTGTTCAGGGTAGGAATGTATCTAGTTAAAGATACTCACCTCCCTAAGTAGAATAAAAAGCAGATGCTGTCAGGTAATATAAACACTGTTTCAAGAACTGTGCAGGGACTTCCCTGGGGGTGCAGTGGTTAGGAATTCACCTGCCAGTGCAGGGGACACGGGTTTGAGCCCTGGTCCGGGAATATCCCACATGCCTCTGAGCAACTAAGCCCATGTGCCACAACTACTGAGCCTGCGCTCTAGAGCCCACAAGCCACAACTACTGAGCCCATGTGCCACAATTAACAGTAGCAAGCTTAAGGCTGCTACCCTTAGAAAGGCCTACCTGGGAAGTTGGCCCTTGACTGACAGCATCTGGGAACCTGACTTGCCTTCATTCTTAACTGATAAGAGTGGTCTGCTCTCCTTAGACTTTTATACAAAAAATATAGTTTATACTAAACACCTGCTTTCCTTCTGGGAGTCTGGAATTTTGGAATGTGCTAGATAGAGGTTGCCTGAATGAGGAGCCCCCAGTAAAAATCTGGGGTACTGAATCACTAACAGGCTTCCCTGGGCAGAAACAGTGCACATGTTACTGTATATTTTGTTGGTAGAGAAAAGCAGTTCAAGTGTACCTTCTTCACAGGAGGGAGAGGGCAGAAGGAAGGTTGTGTATGGATTTCTCCAAACTACCTGTCTTTTTCTCTTATGATCAGACAGGTATCCCTACTATCTTGCTACAATAAATCGTAGCCGTAAGTATAACTGTATGCCAAGTCTACTGAGTTCTTCTAGAGAATCTCCAAATGCAGGGGTCCTGAGAACCCCAGATATAAGAACCCATATAGCGATTCTATTTTAATCATTTTTCACAGTTAACTTAAATCACAGTATTCTCTTACTAACAATTATCTCCCAAATTTAATTATATTCTTTAAGTGGCTGACTTTGCTCATTCACTAGCAAAGAGAGACCTCCTAGCTCCTATCTACTGTACTACAGATAATGTTGGGGGTTGCGGGGCGTGGCTGGGGGGGGGGTGGGTAGGGAAGAGAGATGATCTTAAAAATTGGTAGAATTTACCGACTATTCACATTCTGAATGCTCACTCAAAAAAGCAGATGAGGAAACACCATCTTTAGACACTCTCAGTAGTAATTAGTACCTGCTGGAGATACAGCAAGACAAACTGAAACATGGTACCTGGTCTCATGGAACCTATTTTCTACTTCAAGAATCTTCTGAAGAACTGACATTTGAGCTGGGCTCTGAAGGATAAGTTGATATAAATAGGTGAAACAAAGGGAGAAGAGCATTGCAGAAGGATGGAAAAGCTTGAGAAAAGCCCTAAGATAAAAAGAAGCACAGCTCTTTTGAGAAACTGAAAGGTTAATAAAGTATAGAGCCAGATTTGAGTCTTCATCCTACAGTTAACAGGAAATCATTGAAGGCTGAGTGCTACAATCACACCTGAATTCTTCAAAGCTTACTTGGGCACATGGTAGACAATGGATTGGAAGGGGAAAAAGAAATGATGGAGTTGCCCTAGTGTGAAAGAAGTAAAAATGGAGAGAAATAGGTATTTCTCTCCATTTTTTTTCCAAGTATTGTAAAAGTACTTAGAAAATAAATTTGACAATACTTGGTGATTGATTTACCGTGGGTAGATGATTAAACAGAGGTAAAAAGTATCAATTATCATAATCACTTAATTCTGTCTATTTTGGGTTTTTTTGATTGCGTCGGGTCTTAGTTGTGGCACGTGGGATCTTTTGTTGTGGTGCGTGGGCTCTTCGCTGTGGCACGCGGGCCCTCTAGCTGTGGCGCACAAGCTTAGTTCCTCCAGCATGGGGATCCCGGTTCCCCGACCAGGGATCAAACCCACGTCACCTGCATTGGAAGGCAGATTCTTAACCACTGGGCCACCAGGGAAGTCCCAATTCTATCTATTTTGGATGAAACACTTCAACAAAATGTTGGTTAAAAAATGAAAAAAGTTAACTGAAGACTATCTAAAGTCTAGGAGATCTTCTGCCTAATATTTGAGTAAGTGAATTTAAAGATTACATGGAAGTCACAAGAATAAATATGCTATTTTTCTCATAAAATTTCTACAAAATAAAAAGTACAGTGTTTTAAATAGGCATCAAATGAAGAGTACAAAGTTATAACCTATACCAATGGTCAGCAAAATGTTTCTGGTAAAGGGGCAGACAGTAAAAGTTTTTGGATAGTGAGCCATATGATCTCTGTTGCAACTAGTCAACACTGATATTGTAGGACAAAAGATGCTATAGACAATATCTAAAGGAACAAGATAGTTATGTTCCAATAAAATTTTATTTACAAAAACAAGCAGTGAGCTAGAGTTGCCAACCGTGATCTAGAGAATGCAGAAAAAATGCAAAAGTTGAGAGCCACGTAGTCAGATCACATACCTGTCCAATGAGAAACAATGCAGTAAGTATTCCAGCAGACAAATGTAATATAATCAATAACTACCTTTTTAAAAATAAGGTAAAATTGGCAGTGAGTAGGTAGATCCTTCAAAAATGGTCTGGTAACATTTAGTGGGGAGTACCACATCCACAAGGCTGAAATTAGGAAAAAGCCTCCAGAATCTATGGCAGTCTGGAAAAGGAAATTCATGTCCTTAGTCTTTGATGAGACAGGGAATGGCCCAGCAGAACAAACAGACATCTAGGAACTGAAATGGCAGTTTAACATGGAAGCTTGGACAACTCGAGTAGAAGTTCAATCAACAGAGCTAAGGCACAAGGTCAAAGCAGGATTAACTGCAAAGTTGAGTAGATGCTCCTGAGTCAACCTGGATGTGTATTCCTTATATCATTCCCAGATTAATGACAGAATCAAACACAGACATGAGGCAGGAATGAAAAACCAAGCAGATATCAAGTGGTTGTAGCTATTGAGAAGAGTAAGGTGGTGCAGAGTATAAGCAGACTCTTAGAAAAATAAGGAATTACAAAAAAGTAACTATTTCTTATGGAGAAAGATCTACAAAAACAAGTCAAGTCAGATAATGGAAAAAATTATTAGCCATTTTACTGATGAGTTCTGCTTTCCAATTTACAAATATGAAGCTAAAATCACATGAAATTTACTAATGCTTTCTTCTCATAATCAATTGAATTTCAATAAAACAGAAAAAAGCTGTTCCCACTTACTAATAAAAATTTTTGTAAGAGAAACATCTGTTATTTACTTTTGACAATAAAATCTGGAGTAAATGTTGTTATATTTGATACGTAAAACCAACGACTTATTGAATTTACTTTAATTGAATATTGGCAATAAATTTTTAATCCAGTTATTATGATTAAGTAATAACTGAAAGATACTTCATATGAGTGTCTAAACAATATGATCTATTACAGCATATTAGATTTTGTCAGAAAACCTCAGTACAGAAATAGCAACAGTACGGAATAATGCGTGTAATCAAAGATCAAATACTATATTTCCCAGGTAGACTGAGAGATCTTTGAAAACAGGGTCCAACTCTAGCAGTTACTAGGTACTAAACATCTGTTGAAATGAGCTGATATATTAACCACAATGATACCACAAAGGAAAAAATAATTAACTCTGGGTGAATGAGAGACGTATTTGCAGAGGAAATACTAATGCTAATACTAAATATTAATATTAATGTTACATTTCAAGTAGAAAAGAGGTAATAAATCAGCACTTCGTTTTTTGGGGGGAGGGGCGGGGGGCGGTGGGCATGAAGGCAAGGAAACTTGAAGAGCAAGGTATGCAGGATTTGATTCAACCAGAGATGAGGTATGAGGCTAGGGAGAACCCAGGTCCTAAAAGGCCAAGCCAAAAGTCTTTTGAGTTTAGCCTGAGGGCAATGGACAGCCACTGATAATTCTTGAGAAGTGGAATGATGAGGTAATCCTTGCCTTCCTGATGCAGAGTTTAGGAAGGGTGAGCCCAGAGGTACTTTAGTAGCCAGATAAGGGTAGATGTAGGCTAAATCTGGTCCTGGCAGGGCTATGATCCAAAAGATGAAAGGCTTCAGGGAAAGGGAGAGAAAAGAGCATGAAGCCACTCTGCCAGGAGTCTTCTTAAGGGGTCCCAGTAGACACAATGCTGGTTAAACAATTTGCTCAGTGTTTAATTTATCCAAAGCTCTAACAGATGACTCATCAGAAAGCACAGCCCTGCCCACATCCTGAGATTCAGAATGCACAGGTGGTGCTGTCCTTGGTGTTGCTGCTTCCTTGACATCTCCTCTTGAATACTTCCAAACCTTAAAATGTAAAGATTTTGTCCAAAAAGACACACATATACATTTGCCACAGGCTATCATGCTCACTGAAATGTTTCCACTCAGCAGTTTGTATGCACATGTGGTAAGGTGTTGTGCATCCATGGTTATCCATTCATCCATCATTCATCTATTTGACTGTCCATCTGTGACAAGAGAGCAAGTTCTGACCAGTCAGACCCCAGGGTTGACAGCCAGGCTCTCAAACTCTTCCAAAAAATGAAAAAGGAACACTCCCAAACTCATTTTATGAGGCCAGCATCACCATGATACTAAAGCCAGATAAGGACACTACAAGAAAACTATCGGCCAATATTCCAGAGGAATATAGATGCAAATATTCTCAACAAAATAACAGCAAAACAAAATCAGCAGCACATTAAAAGGATCACTTACCACAATCAAGTGGAATTTACCCTGTGATGCAAGGATGGTTCAAAATATGCAAATCAATAAATGTGACACAATCACATAAATAAAAAATATATATATATGATCATCTCAATAGTCACAGAAAAAACATTTGACAACATTCAAATTCCATTCATGATAAACACCCTCAACAAATCAGGTACGGAAGGAACATATCTCAAAATAATAAAGGCCATACATGACAAGCCAACAGCTAACATCATACTCAATGGTGGAAGGTTGAAAGCTTTTCCTCTAAGATCAGAAACAAAAGGGCACCCACTCTTACCATTACTATTCAACATAATACTGGAAGGTCCAGCCAGAGCAATCAGGCAAGAAAAAGAAACAAAAGGCATCACATTTGGAAAGGAAGAAATAAAATCGTCTCTATTTGCAGATGACATGATTTTATATAGACAAAATCCTAAAGACTCCACCAAAGAACTGTTAATCACATGAACAAAGTCAGTAAAGTTGCAGGAAACAAAATTAACATATAAAAAAGCAGCAGCATTTCTATACAATAATGACAACTTATCTGGAAAAAATAAAGAAAATGACTCCATTTATAATAGCATCAGAAACAATGAAACATTTACAAACAAATTTAATCAAGGAGGTGAAAGATCTTTACACTGAAAATAACAAGACATTAATAATGAAAGAAATCAAGGAAGATGCAAATAAATGAAAAGATACCCCATGTTCATGGATTGGAGGAATTAATACTGTTAAAATGTCCATACGACCCAAAGACATCTACAGATTCAATGCAATTCCAATCAAGCTTCCAACAGCAGTTTTTCTTTATACATACGTAGAAAAAACAATCCTAAAATTTACATGAAACCACAAAAAAACCCCAAATAGCTAAAGCAATTTTGAGAAAGAACAACAAAGCTGGAGGCATCACACGTTCTGCTTTCAAACTATATTCTAAAGCTATAGTAATCCAAAAAGTATGGTATTGGCATAAAAACAAATAGACCAATGCAACAGAATCAAGAACACAGAAATGAACCCACGCATACTAATAATTGATAAGGAGGTCAAGAATACTGAATGAAAAAAAAGACAATCTCTTCAATAAATGATTTTGGGAAAATTGGATATTCACATGTTAAAAAAATGAAACTAGACCCCTATATCTCACACCACTCACAAAAATTAACTCAAAATGAATTAAAGACTTAAACATAAGACCTCTAAAATTCCTAGAAGAAAACATAGGGAGCTCCTTGACAAAGGTCTTAGCAGCCATTTATTGGATATAAAACTAAAACACAAGCAACAAAAGCAAAAATAAATAACTGAGAGCACATCAAAAATAAAAAACCTCTGCACAGCAAAAGAAACAACAAAATGAAAAGGAAACCTAAGAAATGGGAGAAAATAATTCAAAATCACCTATCTGATAAGGGATTAATATCCAGTATATATAAAGAATTCATATAACTCAATGACAGGAAAAACAAAAAATACAATTTAAAAATGGGTAAAGGACCTGAATAGACATTTTTCTAAAGAAGATATACAGATAGCCAACAGATACATGAAAATGTCCTCAGCATCACTAACCATTAGGGAAATGCAAAACAAAAACCACAAGGAGGTATCACCTCATACCTGTTAGAATGTCTATCATCAAAAAGACAAGAGAGGAGAGGAACCAAGATGGCGGAGTAGAAGGACATGTTCTCACTCCGTCTTGCGAAAACACCAGAATCACAACTAGCTGCTGGACAATCATCGACAGGAAGACACTGGAACTCACCAAAAAAGATACCCCACATCCAAAGACAAAGGAGAAGCCACAATGAGACAGTACAAGGGGCGCAATCACAGTAAAATCAAATCCCATAACTGGTGGGTGGGTGACTCACAGACTGGAGAACACTTATACCAGAGAAGTCCACCCACTGGAGTGACGGTACTGAGCCCCACATCAGGCTTCCCAACCTGGGAGTCTGGCAACGGGAGGAAGAATTCCTAGAGAATAAGGTTTTGAAGCCTAGTGGGAATTGATTGCAGGACTTCAACAGGACTGGGGGAAACAGAGACTCCATTCTTGGAGGGCACACACAAAGTAGTGTGCACATCAGGACCCAGGGGAAGGAGCAGTGACCCCAGGGGAGACTGAACCAGACCTACTTGCTAGTGTTGGAGGGTCTCCTGCAGAGGCGGGGGTGGGGGGGGGGGGTTGTGTCTGTGGGAGGGGAGCTGTGGCTCACCGTGGGGACAAGGACACAGAGAGCAGAAGTTCGGGGAAGTACTCCTTGGCGAGAGCCCTCCCAGAGTCTGTCATTAGCCGCACCAAAGAGCCCAGGTAGGCTCCAGTGTTGGGTTGCCTCAGGCAAAACAACCAACAGGGAGGGAACCCAGCCCCACCCATCAACAGTCAAGTGGATTAAAGTTTTACTGAGCTCTGCCCACCAGAGCAACATTCAGCTCTACCCACCACCAGTCCCTCCCATCAAGCCTCTTAGATAGCCTCATCCACCAGAGGGCAGACAGCAGAAGCAAGAAGAACTACAATCCTGCAGCCTGTGGAACAAAAACCACATTCACAGAAACACAGACAAGACGAAAAGTCAGAGGGCTATGTACCAGATGAAAGAACAAGATAAAACTCCAGAAACACAACTGAATGAAGTGGAGATAGGCAATCTTCCACAAAAAGAATTCAGATTAATGATAGTGAAGATGATCCAGGACCTCGGAAAAACAATGGCGGCAACGATGAAGAAGGTGCAAGAAATATTTAACAAACACCTAGAAGAATTAAGGAACAAAGAAACAGAGATGAACAATACAATAACTGAAATGAAAACTACACTAGAAGGAAACAGTAGCAGAATAACTGAGGCAGAAGAACGGATAAGTAACCTGGAAGAGAGAATGGTGGAATTCACTGCTGCGGAACAGAATAAAGAAAAAAGAATGAAAAGAAATGAAGACAGCTTAAGAGACCTCTGGGACAACATTAAATGCAACAACATTCACATTATAGGGGTCCCAGAAGGAGAAGAGAGAGAGAAAGGACCAGAGAAAATATTTGAAGAGATTATAGTCGAAAACTTCCCTAACATGGGAAAGGAAATAGCTACCCAAGTCCAGGAAGCGCAGAGAGTCCCATACAGGATAAATCCAAAGAAGAACATGCCAACACACATAGTAATGAAACTGGAAAAAATTAAAGACAAAGAAAAATTACTGAAAGCAGCAAGGGAAAAACAACAAATAACATACAAGGGAACTCCCATAAGGTTAACAGCAGATTTCTCAGCAGAAATTCTACAAGCCAGAAGGGAGTGGAATGATATACTTAAAGAGATGAAAGGGAAAAACCTACAACCAAGAGTACTCTACCCGGCATGGATCTCATTGAGACTTCGATGGAGAAATCAAAAGCTTTACACACAAGCAAAAGCTAAGAGAATTCAACACCACCAAACCAGCTCTACAACAAATGCTAAAGGAACTTCTCTAAGTGGGAAACACAAGAGAAGAAAAGGACCTACAAAAACAAACCCAAAACAATTAAGAAAATGGTCATAGGAACATACATATCGATAATTACCTTAAACATGAATGGATTAAATGCTCCAACCAAAAGACACAGGCTTGCTGAATAGATACAAAAACAAGACTCAAACATATGATGTCTACAAGAGACCCACTTCAGACCTAGGGACACATACAGACTGAAAGTGAGGGGATGGAAAAAGATATTCCATGCAAATGGAAATCAAAAGAAAGCTGGAGTAGCTATACTCATATCAGATAAAATAGACTTTAAAATAAAGAATGTAACAAGAGACAAAAAAGAACACTACATAATGATCAAGGAATCAATCCAAAAAGAAGACATAACAATTAAAAATATATATGCACCCAACATAGGAGCACCTCAATACATAAGGCAACTGCTAACAGCTATAAAAGAGGAAATCGACAGTAACACAATAATAGTGGGGGACTTTAACACCTCACTTACACCAATGGACAGATCATCCAAAATGAAAATAAATAAGGAAACAGAAGCTTTAAATGACACAATAGACCAGATAGATTTAATTTATATTTATAGGACATACCATCCAAAAACAGCAGATTACACTTTCTTCTCAAGTGCGCACAGAACATTCTCCAGGATAGAGCACATCTCGGGTCACAAATCAAGCCTCAGTAAATTGAAGAAAACTGAACTCATATCAAGCGTCTTTTCTGACCACAACGCTATGAGATTAGAAATGAATTACAGGGGAAAAAACGTAAAAAACACAAACACATGGAGGCTAAACAATACGTTACTAAATAACCAAGAGATCACTGAAGAAATCAAAGAGGAAATCAAAAAATACCTAGAGACAAATGACAATGAAAACACGACGATCCAAAACCTATGGGATGCAGAAAAAGCAGTTCTAAGAGGGAAGTTTACAGCTATACAAGCTTACCTCAAGAAACGAGAAAACTCTCAAATAAACAATCTAACCTTACACCTAAAGGACCTAGAAAAAGAAGAACAAACAAAACCCAAAGTTAGCAGAAGGAAAGAAATCATAAAGATCAGAGCAGAAATAAATGAAATAGAAACAAAGAAAACAATATAGCAAAGGTCAATAAAACTAAAAGCTGGTTCTTTGAGAAGATAAACAAAATTGATAAACCACTAGCCAGACTCATCAAGAAAAAGAGGGAGAGGACTCAAATCAATAAAATGAGAAATGAAAAAGGAGAAATTAAAACAGACACCGCAGAAATACAAAGCATCCGAAGAGACTACTACAAGTAACTCTATGCCAATAAAATGGACAACCTGGAAGAAATGGACAAATTCTTACAAAGGTATAACCTTCCAAGACTGAACCAGGAAGAAGCAGAAAATATAAACAGACCAATCACAAGGAATGAAATTGAAACTGTGATTAAAAATCTTCCCACAAACAAAAGTCCAGGACCAGATGGCTTCACAGGTGAATTCTATCAAACATTTAGAGAAGAGCTAACACCCATCCTTCTCAAACTCTTCCAAAAAATTGCAGAGGTAGGAACACTCCCAAACTCATTCTATGAGGCCACCATCACCCTGATACCAAAACCAGGCAAAGATACTACAAAAAAAGAAAATTACAGACCAATATGACTGATGAATAAAGATGCAAAAATCCTCAACAAGATACTAGCAAACAGAATCCAACAACACATTAAAAGGATCATACACCATGATCAAGTGGGATTTATCCCAGGGATGCAAGCATTCTTCAATATATGCAAATCAATCAATGTGATAACACCATATTAACGAATTGAAGAATAAAAACCATATGATCATGTCAATAGATGCAGAAAAAGCTTCTGACAAAATTCAACACACATTTGTGATAAAAACTCTCCAGAAAGTGGACATAGAGGGAACATACCTCAACATAATAAAGGCCATATATGACAAACCCACAGCAAACATCATTCTCAATGGTGAAAAACTGAAAGCATTTCCTCTAAGATCAGGAACAAGAGAAGGATGTCCACTCTCACGACTATTATTCAACATAGTTTTGGAAGTCCTAGCCACGGCAATCAGAGAAGAAAAAGAAATAAAATGAATACAAATTGGAAAAGAAGAAGTAAAACTGTCACCATTTGCTGATGACATGATACTATACATAGAGAATCCTAAAAATGCCACCAGAAAACTACTAGATCTAATCAATGAATTTGGTAAAGTTGCAGGATACAAAATTAATGCACAGAAATCTCTTGCATTCCTATACACTAATGATGAAATATCTGAAAGAGAAATTATGGAAACACTCCCATTTACCATTGCAATAAAAAGAAAATACCTAGGAATAAACCTACCTAGGGAGACAAAAGACCTGTATGCAGAAAACTATAAGACACTGATGAAAGCAATTAAAGATGATACCAAGAGACAGAGAGATATACCATGTCTTGGATTGGAAGAATCAATATTGTGAAAATGACTATACTACCCAAAGCAATCTACAGACTCAATGCAATCCCTATCAAATTACCAATGGCGAACGGTCTTCCTTAATTCCTCATTGCAGAGGCAGCCCAGGGACTGAACTCGAAGCATAACCTACCTTTTCCCCCATTTAAGACTTGAACTTTCCACCTCAGTTTAGGACTTCCTTTAACATCGAGACTGTGCTTTTGGCCAGTGCGGAGAGAGTGTAGGGCATTAGGACCCAGCGATTGTTGTAGTGAGAGAGGTTGAATCTCGGTCTCTCAATTTTTCCCTGGAGCTCCCTCCTCTCCCTTTGTCATTCTAGCTGCCTGCTGCCTCCGCAGCGTCCCTCTAGCTCTCTCTGTGCTAAGTGCCTGCGCCTTAGACAGACAGGGTGCGCAAAGCAGCAGTATTAGTCGGGACCTGCCTTGGTGACCCCATGGCATCCCCTAGAACCGTAACCGTCGTGGCACTCTCAGTGGCCCTGGGACTCTTCTTTGTTTTCATGGGGACTATCAAGTTGACCCCCAGGCTCAGCAAGGATGCCTACAGTGATATGAAACGTGCTTACAAGAGCTATGTCCGAGCCCTCCCTCTGCTGAAGAAAATGGGGATCAATTCCATTCTCCTCCACAAGCATTGGTGCTCTTGAGGTGGCCTGTGGCATTGTCATGACCCTTGTGCCTGGGCGTCCCAAAGATGTGGCCAACTTCTTCCTACTCTTGCTGGTGTTGGCTGTGCTCTTCTTCCACCAGCTAGTCGGTGATCCTCTCAAACGCTACGCCCATGCCCTGGTGTTCGGCATCCTGCTTACCTGCCGCCTACTAATTGCCCGAAAGCCCGAAGACCGGTCCTCTGAGAAGAAATCCTCGCTGCCAGGGAATGCGGGGATTACCGGCAATGCGGGAAATACCGAGGAGCAGCCGTCCTTATATGAGAAGGCCCCTCAGGGCAAAATGAAATTGTCGTAGGAAAGAGGAAGTGCAAGAAAGTGGACCTTCCAGGCAGTTGCCTCCATGCCACCCAGGAAGAAGTCAGTGTGTGTTTTTCATTTGATTTATTTATCTTGGGGGAAAAGGGACAAATATAACCTGCAAGTTAATGGCCCTATTGGCTTGTGTACACCTATACCCTAAAATGACCTCCCCACATAGATGTATGTGCACCACCTTTAATCACTCTGGGGCAACTCTCACATCTTGCTGCATGTACATGTATATGGCTAACTATTGAAGTGTATTTGTGAGATGGACTCCAGCAAGCATGTGACTGTGAGATTAAGTGTGGGAAAATGTTACTGTGTGTGTGTGTTTGCGTGTTTGCACACACGTGCGAAGGAGAAGGCTCTGATCTTGAACTAATCCTGCATAGATATCCTTCCCTTCATAGACTGATTCTGGTGAAGGCAGAATAAAATAAATCTCCTATAAAGAGAATCCTACTTACTTCTTGGTATAAAACAAACTATGTATTCCCATGGGATGGGGGAATCCCTCACTAGATTAAGCTGAAAACTTAAACCTACCACTTTAGGAAAAATTTCCTTCAATTTGAGACACTGAGTTACACGTAAAATGAATTAACTTCAAAGAAAAAAGAAAGAAAAAAAAAATTACCAATGGCATTTTTTACGGAACTAGAATAAATCATCTTAAAACTTGTATGGAGACACAAAAGGCCCCGAATAGCCAAAGCAGTCTTGAGGGAAAAAAACGGAGCTGGAGGAATCAGACCCCCTGACTTCAGACTATGCTACAAAGCTACAGTAATCAAGACACTATGGTACTGGCACAAAAACAGAAACATAGATCAATGGAACAAGATAGAAAGCCCAGAGATAAACCCACACACCTATGGTCAACTAATCTATGACAAAGGAGGCAAAGATATACAATGGAGAAAAGACAGTCTCTTCAGTAAGTGGTGCTGGGAAAACAGTAAAGCTACAAGTAGAAGAATGAAATTAGAACACTCCCTAACACCATACACAAAAATAAACTCAAAATGGATTTGAGACCTAAATGTAAGACCAGACACTATAAATCTCTTAGAGGAAAACACAGGAAGAACACTCTTTGACATAAATCACAGCAAGATCTTTTTTGATCCACCTCCTAGAGTAATGGATATAAAAACAAAAATAAACAAATGGGACCTAATGAAACTTCAAAGCTTTTGCACAGCAAAGGAAACCATAAACAAGACGAAAAGACAACCCTCAGAATGGGAGAAAATATTTGCAAACGAATCAACGGACAAAGGATTAATCTCCAAAATATATAAACAGCTCATGCTGCTCAATATTAAAGAAACAAACAACCCAATCCAAAAATGGGCAGATGACCTAAATAGACATTTCTCCAAAGAAGACATACAGATGGCCAAGAAGCACAAGAAAAGCTGCTCAACATCACTAATTATTAGAGAAATGCAAATCAAAACTACAATGCGGTATCATCTCACACCAGTTAGAATGGGCATCATCAGAAAATCTACAAACAACAAATGTTGGAGAGGGTGTGGAGAAAAGGGAACCCTCTTGCACTGCTGGTGGGAATGTAAAGTGATACAGCCACTATGGAGAACAGTATGGAGGTTCCTTAAAAAACTACAAATAGAATTACCATATGACCCAGCAATCCCACTACTGGGCATATACCCAGAGAAAACCATAATTCAAAAAGACACATGCACCCCAATGTTCACTGCAGCAGTATTTACAATAGCCAGGCCATGGAAGCAACCTAAATGCCCATCGACAGACGAATGGATAAAGAAGATGGGGTACATATATACAATGGAATATTACTCAGCCATAAAAAGGAACGAAACTGAGTCATTTGTTGAGACGTGGATGGACCTAGAGACTGTCCTACAGAGTGAAGTAAGTCAGAAAGAGAAAAACAAATATCGTATATTAACGCATGCACGTGGAACCTAGAAAAATGGTACAGAAGAATCGGTTTGCAGAGCAGAAGTTGAGACACAGATGTAGGGAACAAACGTGTGGACACCAAGGGGGGAAAACCTCGGTGGGGTGGGGATGGTGGTGTGCTGAATTGGGCAATTGGAATTGACATGTATACACTGATGTGTATAAAATTGATGACTAATAAGAACCTGCAGTATAAAAAAACAAACAAAAAAACAACTAATACTAAACTTTCTTTGGGTTATTTGTATGGAAATATGTTAATATAAATGTTTCAGACATTACATGAAATTTCTAAAAATCTTATATGTTCTGGTATAATGTTATAAATCATAATTCTAGTTATTACTTTAAAATGTATATCTCAGAAATAACTAAATTTCCTTGTCAAGTGCATTATTATGAACTTTCATAAAATCTTTAACCATGGTCATTTTTAAGTCTTTTGGCATTTACAGACAGTTCTGGGTGTATTCTGATGCTTTTGCAAAAATGTTTCTTAAAAGGGTTTCATCTTCAAGGAATTCATGGAAAAGACTCTCTTAAGTACAGGTTTCTGGTAACTGACTATACTGCTGAACTGGATGAATAAGCATTTTCAGAACTCTAATGGAAAACTGATGAATTCATAAACGTGCTAAGATCAAGATGAAAAAAAAAATTAATTACGTGGGACTGAGTGAACTTATGAGGATGATTATAATTTTTGTGACTTTCTATTTGAATTAAAAAAATAAAATAAAATAAAAATAAAAGAATAAAGTAAAGACAAAGTCAAATTCTAATTTGTAAATATCAATACTGGTGTTGGTTGTCCAACAACTGTTTTATGTGTAAAAGAGAGAGCTATAAAAAAAAAAAAAAAGACAAGAGATAACAAATGCTGGCAAGAATGTGGAGGAAAGGGAACCCTTGGGCACTGTTGGTGGGATTGTAAGTTGGTGCAACCACTATGGAAAACAGTGTGGAGATTCCTCAAAAAATTAAAAATAGCACTACCATATGACCCACAAATTCACTTCTGGGTCTATATCCAAAGGAAATAAATCACTATATCCAAGAGATATCTGCATTCCCATGTTCACTGCAGCATTATTTACAATAGCAAGATATGAGAACAACCTAAGTGTCCATCAACAGATGAGTGGATAAAGAAAATATGGTGTAAATACCCAATGGAATACTATTCAGTCACAAAAAAACAAAGGAAATCCTGGCATTTTCGATAAAAAACAAAACAAAACATGAGCCTTCAGGGGATCATCCTAAGTGAAATAAGTCAAGAAAGACAAATACTGTTTGATCTGACTTACATGTCGAAGAGGGGAGGAAAACCTCACAGAAAAAGAGATAAGATTTGTGGTTACAAGAGGGAGGGGATGGAGGGTAGGGAAATTGGATAAAGGTGGTCAAAAGGTACATACTTCCACTTATAAAATAAATAAGTACTGCAGATGTAATGTACAACATGACTATAGTTAATAATGCTGTATGGTATATTTGAGAGTTACTAGAAGAGGAAATCCTGAAAGTTCTCATCACAAGGGGGGAAAAAAATATTTTTTCTTTTTTATTCTATCTATACAAGGCAATGGATGTTCACTAAACTTACTGTGGTAAATCACTTCCCAACAAATGTAAGGCAAGTCATTATGCTGCATGAACATTATAACAATAGTGATCTCTCCAATTCATGAGCATGAATATCTTTTCCATTTTTGTCTTCTTCAATATATTTTATTAAATTTTTATTCCAATTTAAACATCAAAAAGTCTTATTGGTAGTTCTTAAGGCAAATCTAACTCAAGTCATTTTATTTTTAGGCAAGGATAACTTTATAACCAATACTTCTATCAGGAAAGAAAATTTTATAACAGCTCAAAAATATATATTTTAGGGCTTCCCTGGTGGTGCAGCAGTTAAGAATCCGCCTGCCAATACGGGGAACACAGGTTCGAGTCCTGGGCCGGGAAGATCCCACATGCTGTGGAGCAACTAAGCCCGTGCGCCACAACTACTGAGCCTGCGCTCTAGAGCCTGCGAGCCACAACTACTGAAGCCCACGTGCCTAGAGCCCAGGCTCCACAACAAGAGAAGCCACCGGAATGAAAAGCCTGCGCACCACAATGAAGAGTAGCCCCCACTCACCGCAACTACAGAAAGCCCACGCACAGCAGCGAAGACCCAATGCAGCCAAAAATAAATAAATAAATAAATAAATTTATTTCAAAAAAAATATATATATATATATTTTAGAACACACTGGAGGTGTGGGGGTGGAAAAGTAGTTTGAGGAATAGAAAAAGCATATTGCTATGCCTCAATCTTTTTCCTAAATGGTTAAAGAACTGTTCAACAACCCCAAAACCCTTTTTATATGCACACCTGGGAAGAATACCAAACGCGTAACTTTGCTCAGAGTTACACTGATGTGGTTTTAGACCAGATGTTTAAATGTTACAGTATGTACATTTTCTTCCCCTCTTCTAAGACAGAAGTAAAGTAAGAGGAATATTTGACTTCACTCCACAAGAGACCTATTTAATAGTTTGGCGGTTATGTAAGTAAAGGTAGCTTGGCTAAGTCAATGTTGACGACATACAGAACGACATGATCCTAATGAGTTGGAAAATATTGGCTCTCATGAGAATAGACCAGATGCTACTGAGCTGAGAAAGCTACTGTATTATTGAATTTCAATTTTATGAGGTAAAATTTATTATTCAACCATTAAGATATCCCACATGAAATCTTGCATAAAATACTTTTACAGTTACATTCTGGAAAGAAGATTTTTATTTTAACATTAAGACATCACTTAAATAATGGATTCAAATGTCCATGTGATCACCTTCAGGACAGATTTTAAAGTCTGTAAGTAATTTCCCTGCAAATACCAGATTAATGGAACTAGACTGTCAACAAAACAATGAACTACCTGAATAAGTACAAAGTGGTAACAAGTCTTTGTTTCCCAAGCAAACAAAAGCCATGTGTGACTTTGTATTTTATCATCTAGCAAAAGGACAAAGATTATAATTTCTATGATTTGAGTACCATCAGAAACATGAACAATAAAAATGTGTAATTCAAGAATCTCAATTACTAATATGTTAAAGTCCAAACTTTAACATCTCTGTTTTATTCTTTATAATTTCTTTATTTTTTAATTAAATTCCCAATATTTGCTATTCTTTCATTACATAATTGCCAGTGGAATAGCAAACTTTAAATTATTTTACTTTATTTCCAGTCTATTACCAGACAGGTTGTTTGATGTAGCACAAGTAATAGTAACAGAAAGCTCCAAAAGCCTGGCTTCAAAAACTAGCTTACTCTGTAGGATGATACTTAAGAAAAACACTAAATTGTTCTAAGCATAAATTTTCACACATGTAACCCAGGAAACATAACCTGCCAACATCAATATTACTGGGAAGATACAAGAGAAATTAATGCATGAGAAACATCAACCTAAAGAAGGTGAGCCAATTCAGACTATTCAAGTAAGTTTTATGGTAGCCAGTCCCTACAATATGCAGCTCAGTAGAGGAAAAATGCTTGGTAGACAGCTGTACAGTACATGAAAAGGCAGATTAAAAAACAGGGTTTCATATATTTCTAGTCTCCCAGCGCAAATATTTCTAGTATCCCACTATTGTTCCACACCTCTTTGGAATCCCCAGCAGAAGACAGAATATATGGTTCATCCTAGGTGACTGTGAGCCTGTTGTAGCCTCTTGTAAACAGTTACATTAAAGTGGCACAATACACAGTCTCTTCAATAAGTCCAAACAACGAGAGCTAACTAACGTCTTGAATTTTATTCTTCTCTTATCAAGTTCACTACTTCATTATCCTATTTACTTTCTTGCCTTACTTTGTATTTACCTTTGCCCTATATCTTCTTAGCTGAAACAATGGATCCTGAGGCTCCAACTCTGACGTTGGGTATCTCAGTCTCCAAGAACCTCCAACCTACAACCACCTCCATAGGTAATAACCCCATTTGTGTGATTACAGCAGGAATCTATAGCCAGGACAAGAATAACAAATCAACTCCACAAATAATACTATATTTTGCACTCACAAGTACTCTGTGAGTATATCTAAAGATATAATCACAGCCGCTGGCCCACAGGGCGAGGCAGGGATTCTGGTGCCGGGAGCCCAGTTAGAAGAAGTGATACATTTCCTCACTGCCCTCCTGTTCTCTTTGTGAACAACAACATGCGTTTTCCAAGAAGTTAAGTGAAACTAAGAATCCAATTGGTGGCCACTGAACATAGTGACCTGCGTGGCTGACAGTGTCCTGGTGCTCCACCCTGGTGTCAGGCCTGAGCCTCTGAGGTGGGAGAGCCAAGTTCAAGACAAGGACCACCAGAGACCTCCCAGCCCCATGTAACATCAATCAGCGAGAGCTCTCCCAGAGATCTCCATCTCAACGCTAAGACCCAGCTCCACCCAACAGCCAGCAAGTTCCGGTACTGGACGCGCCATGCCAAACAACTAACAAGACAGGAACACAACCCCACCCATTAGCAGATAGGCTGCCTAAAATCATACTAAGTTCACAGCCGCCCAAAAACACACCGCCGGGCGCGGCCCTGCCCACCAGAAAGGCAAGATCCAACCCCACCCACCAGAACACAGGGACCAATCCCCTCCACCAGGAAGCCTACACAAGCCACTGAACCAACCTCACCCACTGGGGGCAGACACCAAAAACAACGAGAACTACGAACCTGCAGCCTGCAAAAAGGAGAACCCAAACGTAGTAAGTTAAACAAAATGAGAAGACCGAGAAACACACAGATGAAGGAGCAAGGTAAAAACCCACCAGACCAAACAATGAAGAGGAAATAGGCAGTCTACCTGAAAAAGAATTCTAAGTAATGATAGTAAACATGATCCAATATCATGGAAATAGAATGGAGAAAATACAAGAAACATTTAACAAGGACCCAGAAGAACTAAAGAGCAAACAAACAATGATAAACAACACAATAAATGAAATTAAAAATTCTCTAGAAGGAATCAATAACTTAGGCAGAAGAACAGATAAGTGACCTGGAAGGTAAACTAGTGGAAATAACTACCACAGAGCAAAATAAAGAAAAAACAATAAAAAGAATTGAGGACAGTCTCAGAGACTGCGGGGACAACATTAAATGCATCAACATTTGAATTGTATGGGTCCCCGAAGAAGAGAAAAAGAAAGGGACTTAGAAAATATTTCAAGAGATTATAGTTGAAAACTTCCCTAATATGGGAAAGGAAATAGTCACTTAAGTTGAGGAAGTGCAGAGAGTCCCATACAGGATAAATCCAAGGAAAAACACCCCAAGACACATATTAATGAAACTATCAAAAATTAAATACAAAGAAAACATATTAAAAGCAACAAGAAAAGCAACAAAAAACATACAAGGGAATGCCCATGAGGTTAACAGCTGATCTTTCAGGAGAAACTTTGCAAGCCAGAAGGGAGTGGCAAGACATATTTAAACTGATGAACGGGAAAAACTACAACCAAGATTACTCTACCAAGCAAGGATCTCACTCAGATTTGACGGAGAAATGAAAACCTTCACAGACAAGCAAAAGTTAAGAAAATTCAACACCACCAAACCAGCTTTACAACAAATGTTAAAGGAACTTCTCTAGGAGTAAAAACAAGAGAAGGAAAAGATCTACAAAAACAAACCCAAAATAATTAAGAACACGGTAAGAGGAACACACATATCGATAACTACCTTAAATGTAAATGGATTAAATGCTCCAACCAAAAGACATAGACTGGCTGAATGGATACAAAAACAAGATCCGTAAATATACTGTCTAAAAGAGACCCACTTCAGGCCTAGGGACACATATAGACTGAAAGTGAGCAGATGGAAAAAGATATTCTATGCAAATGGAAATCAAAGGAAAGCTGGAGTAGCAATTCTCATATCAGACAAAATAGACTTTAAAATAAAGACTATTACAAGAGACAGAGAAGGACACTATATAATGATCAAGGGATCAATCCAAGAAGAAGATATAACAATTGTAAATATTTATGCGCCCAACATAGGAGCACTTCAATACATAAGGCAAATGCTAACATCCATAAAAGAGGAAGTCAACAGTAACACAATCATAGTAGGGGACTTTAACACCACACTTTCACCAATGAACACACCATCCAAAATGAAATTAAACAAACACAAGCTTTAAATGACACATTAAACAAGATGGACCTAACTGATATTTATAGGACATTCCATCCAAAAACAACACAATAAACTTTATTCCCAAGTGCTCATGGAACATTCTCCAGGATAGATCATATCTTGGGTCACAAATGAAGCCTTGGTAAATTTATGAAAACTGAAATCATATCAAGTATCTCTTCTGACCACAACACTATGAGACTAGATATCAATTACGGAAAGAAAACGGTAAAAATTACAAACACATAGAGGCTAAACAATACGCTACTAAATAACCAAGAGATTACTGAAGAAATCAAAGAGGAAATCAAAAAATACTTAAAAACAAATGACAATGAAAACAGGACAGCCCAAAACATATGGGATGCAGAAAAAACATTTCTAAGAGGTAAGTTTATAGCAATACAATCCTACCTCAAGAAACAAGAAAAATCTCTAATAAACAACCTAAACTTACACCTAAAGCAATTAGAGAAAGAAGAACAAAAAAACCCCAAAAGTGGCAGAAGGAAAGAAATCGTAATGATCAGATCAGAAATAAATGAAAAAGAAATGAAGGAAACAATAGCAAAGATCAATAAAACTAAAAGCTGGTTCTTTGAGAAGATAAACAAAATTGATAAACCTTAACCAGACTCATCAAGAAAAAACAGGGAGAGAACTCAAATCAATAAAATTAGAAATGAAACAGGAGAAGTTACAATGGACACCACAGAAATACAAAGCGTCATAAGAGATTACTACAAGCAACTCTATGCCAATAAAATGGACAACCTGGAAGAAAAGAATAAATTCTTAGAAAGGTATAACCTTCCAAGACTGAATCAGGAAGAAATAGAAAATATGAACAGACCAAGCACAAAGAATGAAATTGAAACTGTGATTAAAAATCTTTCAACAAACAAAAGTCCAGGACCAGAAGGCTTCACAGGAGAATTCTATCAAACGTTTAGTGAAGAGCTAACACCCATCCTTCTCAAACTCTTCCAAAAAACTGCAGAGGTAGGAACACTCCCAAACTCACTCTACAAAGCCACCATCACCCTGATACCAAAACCAGACAAAGATACTACAAAAATAGAAAATTACAGACCAATATCGCTGATGAATATAAATGCAAAAATCCTCAACAAAATACTAGCAAACAGAATCCAACAGCACATTAAAAGGATCATACACCATGATCAAGTGGGGTTTATCCCAGGAATGCAAGGATTCTTCAATATACGCAAATCAATCAATGTGATACACCATATTAACAAATTGAAGGAGAAAAACCATATGATCATCTCAATAGATGCAGAAAAAGATTTCGACAAAATTCAACACCCATTTATGATAAAAATTCTCCAGAAAGTAGGCAAAGAGGGAACCTACCTCAACATAATAAAGGCCATATATGACAAAAGCACCGCCAACATTGTTCTCCATGGTGAAAAACTGAAACCATTTCCACTAAGATCAGGAACAAGACAAGGTTGCCCACTCTCACCACTATTATTCAACATAGTTTTGGAAGTCCTAGCCACAGCAATCAGAAGAGAGAAAGAAATAAAAGGAATCCAAATCGGAAAAGAAGAAGAAAAACTGTCACTGTTTGCAGATGACATGATACTATCCATAGAGAATCCTAAAGATGCTACCAGAAAACTACTAGAGCTAATCAATGAATTTGGTAAAATTGCAGGATACAAAATTAATGCACAGAAATCTCTTGCATTCCTATACACTAACGATGAAAAATCTGAAAGGGAAATTAAGGAAACACTCCCATTCACCATTGCAACAAAAATAATTAAAATACCTAGGGATAAACCTACCTAAGGAGACAGAAGACCTGCATGCAGAAAACTATAAGACACTGATGAAAGAAATTAAAGATGATACAAACAGATGGAGAGGTATACCATGTTCTTGGATTGGAAGAATCAACATTGTGGAAATGACTATACTACACAAAGCAATCTACAGATTCAATGCAATCCCTATCAAACTACCAATGGCATTTTTCACAGAACTAGAACAAAAAATTTCACAATTTGTATGGAAACACAAAAGACCCCAAAGAGCCAAAGCAATCTTGAGAAAGAAAAACAGAGCTGAAGGAATCAAGCTCCTGACTTCAAACAATACTACAAACCTACAGTAATCAAGACAGTATGGTACTGGCACAAAAACAGAAAGATAGATCAATGGAACAGGATAGAAAGCCCAGAGATAAACCCACGCACATATGGTCACCTTATCTTTGATAAAGGAGGCAAGAATATACAACGGAGAAAAGACACCCTCTTCAATAAGTGGTGCTGGGAAAACTGGACAGTTACATGTAAAAGAATGAAATTAGAACACTTCCTAACACCATACACCAAAATAAACTCAAAATGGATTAAAGACCTAAATGTAAGGCCAGACACTATCAAACTCTTAGAGGAAAACACAGGCAGAACACTCTATGACATAAATCACCACAAGATCCTTTTTGACCCACCTGCTAGAGAAATGAAAATAAAAACAAAAATAAACAAATGGGACCTAATGAAACTTAAAAGCTTTTGCACAGCAAAGGAAACCATAAAGAAGATGAAAAGACAACTCTCAGACTGAGAGAAAATATTTGCAAATGAAGCAACTGACAAAGGATTAATCTCCAAAATATACAAGCAGCTCATGCAGCCCAATATCAAAAAAACAAACAACCCAATCCAAAAATGGGCACAAGACCTAAATAGACATTTCTCCAAAGAAGATATACAGATTGCCAACAAACACATGAAAGGATGCTCAACATCACTAATCATCAGAGAAATGCAAATCAAAACTACAATGAGGTATCGCCTCACACCAGTCAGAATGGCCATCATCAAAAAATCTACAAACAATAAATGCTGGAGAGGGTGTGGAGAAAAGGGAACCTTCTGGCACTGCTGGTGGGAATGTAAATTGATACAGCCACTATGGCCGAGAACAGTATGGAGGTTCCTTAAAAAACTAAAAATAGAACTACCATATGACCCAGCAATCCCACTACTGGGCATATACCCTGAGAAAACCATAATTCAAAAAGAGACATGTACCACAACGTTCATTGCAGCTCTATTTACAATAGCCAGGACATGGAAGCAACCTAAGTGTCCATCGACAGATGAATGGATAAAGAAGATGTGGTACATATATACAATGGAATATTACTCAACCATAATAAGAAATGAAATTGAGTTTATTTGTAGTGAGGTGGATGGCCCTAAAGTCTGTCATACAGAGTGAAGTAAGTCAGAAAGAGAAAAACAAATACCGTATGCTAACACATATATATGGAAACTAAAAAAAAACAAAATGGTCATGAAGAACCTTGGGGCAAGACGGGAATAAAGACGCAGACCTACTAGAGAATGGACTTGAGGATACGGTGAGGGGGAAGGGTAAGTTGGGACAAAGTGAGAGAGTGGTAGTGTACATATGGACATATATACACTACCAAATGTAAAACAGATAGCTAGTGGGAAGCAGCCACATAGCACAAGGAGATCAGCTTGGTCCACATGTCCGTTCTCTACATCTACATCTCTATTCCTGCCCTACAAATAGGTTCACCTGTACCATTTTTCTAGATTCCACATATATGTGTTAATATCATGTTTTTCTCTTTCTGGCTTATTTCACTCTGTATGACTCTAGGTCCATCCACGTCTCCACAAATGGCTCAATTTCGTCCTTTTTATGGCTGAGTAATATTCCATTGTATATATGTACCACATCTTCTTTATCCATTCATCTATTGTTGGACATTTAGGTTGTTTCCGTATGCTGTCTATTGTAAATAGTGCTACAATGACCATTGGGGTACATGTGTCCTTTTGAATTATGGTATATGCCCAAGGTATACACCCAGTGGTGGGATTGCTGGGTTATATGGTTTTCTATTTTTAGTTTTTTAAGAAACCTCCATACGGTTCTCCATAGCGGCTGTATCAATTTACATTCCCACCAACAGTGCAAAAGCGTTCCCTTTTCTCCATACCTTCAGAATTTATCTTAAACTTTTCATAATAAGTATCAAGAGTTTTCATAATAAGTATCAAGAGTTGCATCAAAATAAGCTGGCATGAATTATATAGACTCCAGTTTGTATTTCCAGCTTCTAACATTGTTTCTGCTACTAATGGGTAAGATGCATGTCCAGTGAAAACTTTTCTCTAACATGTGGTTAAAGCTGAAAGACAACCAGAAGTAATCTGCCTTTTGTATTGACCTTTTCCAGATGCAATGTAACTAGCACCTTCTTTTTTGTTGTTTAATTTGTATTGGAGTACAGTTGATTTAAAATGTTGTGTTACATGGAATATTACTCAGCCATAAAAAGAAATGAAATTGAGTTATTTGCAGTGAGGTGGATGGACCTAGAGACTGTCATACAGAGTAAAGTAAGTCAGAAAGAGAAAAACAAATACTGTATGCTAACACATATATATGGAATCTAAAAAAAAAATGGTTCTGAAGAGCCTAGGGGCAGGACAGGAATAAAGACACAGATGTAGAAAATGGACTTGAGGATGCAGACAGGGGGAAGGGTGAGCTGGGACGAAGTGAGAAAGTAGCATTGACATATATACACTACGAAATGTAAAATAGATAGCTAGTGGGAAGCCGCTGCATGGCACAGGGAGATCAGCTCGGTGCTTTGTGACCACCTAGAGGGGTGGAATAGGGAGGGTGGGAGAGAGACGCAAAAGGGAGGGGATATGGGGATACATGTATGCATATAGCTGATTCACTTTGTTATACAGCAGAAACTAACACAACATTGTAAAGCAATTTACTCCAAAAAAGATGTTATAAAAAATAAAATTAAAAACAATAAAGATATTAACACCATTTTATAGATAAGAAACTTAACTGAAACTCAATGAAACAAACTGTACTTCCTTTAGACATATAAGCAGATTTTCCACACTACAATTCAGTAATTTTAATAGTTGAAAAGTAAAGATATTCTTTTACCTGAGAGAGATAGTAAGACATTCACTACACCAGTATCTACGTAACATACAGATTAATAAAATTCAGTGCACAAAATTAAATCTCTAGGAAGCATTAGCGCAGAACTTTTTTACTATTTATTTTAGTATCTTTTAATTTTATTCTCTTTTTAGAAGAGCTGAGGAAGAAAAATTCATCAGTGTAGGTTTAAAGAACATGTAGTATAATTCAATATTCACATAGATATTCTCTTAAAGCCTCTTAAACTCATCCACAAAATAGAAATTAAAATACTTGACTGTAGAAAAATTATCTCACTTTTGTGACATATTATAATACAGAGTCTATCAAAGAAAACATCTTTTCTTCCTTAAAGGCATTTGTAGTTTTGATGCTTGAAACGAAATTGGTATCTCAGCTGTGAAGCACAATTATTACTCCAACATTTTAGAAGACTGGTGCACGAGGTTGTTGCATATTCTACAACCCAATGAAATCCAACAACCTAACGTTACTTGATTTTACATACACAGACCTATTTAACAGTTTTGGTTATTAAAAGAAAAAAATTAAATTAAATAGGTATTTTTTTAAAAAACTAATCAGGTTAGTAAAATAGTGAAATAATCCTGTACCTATAAACCAAGAATAAAAGATTTTTTTTGTGCTTAGTTTTCTTTACATAAAAATGCTACATAAATAGGACACATATACAACTTCACTATCAAACTACTTACTTCCTCTGAGTGATAAAATTATATTATTTCACAACTTGATATCTGTCACTCTTCACTGAGAATCGATTGTTATTATAATCAGGAAATCAATAACCATTTTATTTTGGCTCTCAAGATTGCATAATGAATATTTTTCACATTTTAAATTTTCCAGGAGTGTCCTATGCTTTACATATACATGTGTTTTGTCAGTGACCCTGTGCATTCCCCTGCCACATCATCTAAAATATTATAAAAATCAATAAAGCATTTTCTAGCTAAGGAATTTTAAAATTTCAAATGCATGTCATTAATTATTTATTATCAAATTCTTTTAGTTCTCTCTCTTTGGGAAAATACTAGATTTTTTTCCTTTTGTTATTCAGGGCATCTCCCATGTCCTCTCAGTTTCCAAAACTCAAACATTCAAGAAGCAACTGCATAGAATTTTAATTCCTAGTCTCACCAAGAAAAAAATTAAAGCATAATTGTATTTACTAAAAACGTACACCTTTCATGTTTACGGATATAACAAACATAATCCTTTTTCTTACTATTGGGTTGGCCAATAAGTTCGTTCAGGTTTTTTGTAACATCTTATGGAAAAACCTGAAGGAACTTCTTGGCCAACCCAATATACTGCATGCATTCTACTTCATTCTATTTTATTCTTTTCAAACTCTGAGTGGTTACCAAAGACACTGATTTCAAAGGCAACTAATAAGTTACAATCTGCACTTAATGAAATGGTAAGATAGGAACTCAATTATAAATGTATTTTTCTTAAAAATCCTCAAAATCAGTAACAGTTCAGTTCAGAGAGCACAGTGTTGTTTTGGTGATTGAAGAGGTAGGACACACAGAAGTTTCTTATTTGCAAGCAGAACATGTTGCAGAAGAGGCACAGAGAAACCAAAGATGAAAAGAGAAAGGAAGAAATAAATCTAGAAGGGTAGCATCACTGAAATTGCTGGCCTCAGGTATCAAGCTGAGTAACAAAAGCAGTGAGGATTCTGTGATATTAAAAAGGCTGAAAGAAATAAAAGGGCTAAAAGTAATGATGAAGATCAAGAAGCAGGATCAGGAACAAAGAAGAAACAAAGCATTTCTATTGATAAATGATAACAAGGTCCAATGTAAAGATGTACTTGAGGCTACAGCTGAAAAAGTTAGAAGATCACCATCAGGAAGGTAAAGGGACAACCCATAGAACTGCAGAAAACATTCGCAAACCATGTATCTGATAAGGAACTTGTATCTAGAATATATAAAGAATTCTCAAAACAAAAAAAGAACCAATTAAAAAATGAACAAAGGACTTGAATAGACATTTCTCCACAAAGATATACAAAGAGCCAACACCATTAGACATGAGGGAAATGCAAATCAAAATCACAATGAGACACTACTTCACAGCCCCTAGGACAGCCAGAACCAGAAGGACAGGTAATAACATTATGGTGAAAATGTGGGAAAAAATGGAATCCTCATATACTACAGGTGGGAATATACAATGGTACAGCTGCCTTGGAAAACACCCTGGCAATTCCTCAAAAGGTTAGAGTTAACATATGACCTAGAATTTCTACTCCTAGAAATACACCCAAGAGAAATAAAAGCATATGTCCACACAAAAACTTGTACATGGATGTTCATCGCATTATCATGCATAAATATCAAAAGTAGAAACCACCCAAATGTCCATCAACTGACAAATGGATGAACAAAATGGTATATACATACAGTGGAACACTGCTTGACAATAAAAAGAAACTCATATATGCTATAACATGGATGAACTTCTAAAAAGTACCCTAAGTGAAAGAAATCAGTAACAAAAGACTGTATTTTACATGATCTATTTACATGTAACGTCCAGAATAGGCAAATCCATATAGACAAAAAGCAGATTAGTGTTTGCTTATGGCTTGGGGAGATGGAAGGCTTGGGGAGTGATGTCTAAAGAATGTGGGACTTCTTTTGGGGGCAGTGAAAATGTTGTAAAATTGATTGTGGTGATGAATACAGAACTCTGAATATACTACAAGCCAAATACTGCATACCAAAATAAGTGAATCATATGGTAGGTGAATTATATCTCAATAAAGCTGTTTTGAAAAAAAGACTGAACAGAAGGAATGGGAAGGAGAAGAGAAACCAAGTTAAAGCATTTCTGGCATACAATGGAGGGGTAAACCTGGGCAAAGGCATGAATATGGAAAAAAATGTAATTTTTTAAGGAAAACACAGACTATACCACAGTGCTTAATCCAAAGGAAAAAACTGTGCTGACTTGTGTTAAAGAAACAGCTATTAAAGAAAAAAGGATAATACAGGAGAATTCTATCAAATGAGAATTATGCTCAATAGAGACAGAGGGAAAAGCCACTAGAATGATGGACAGGAGAAAACCGGATGCTATGCGTTAGTAACTATCAATAATAAGATAGCAAGAAGTAGGAAGGTAGGCTAGGGGCAAAAGATTATGATGGAAGGTGAGGCAGAAATGTTGAAAACAAGTGCTTAGCTTAGAGTCAACTGCAAAATGGAAGAATGTTTCTTCTTCCAAACATTATCAGAATATAAGTCTGAGAAGTCTAAGAACGTACATAGCCTGCATAATCACTCCATTAATATAGTAAATGAGAACTAGTTGCAACGTAAAGCAAAGGATCACTGGTTAAACCAAACACATTAAACAAAGCTTAACACTGCTGAGTATTGTCTATTGACCGCCCACAGATGTAAGATAATAAAATGCTAACAACTTTATACCTTAAATATATATATCCTGGATCTTAAGACAGAAAATTTAGAGGACAATATTATAAGCAAGCACTGTACTAAGACTAAAATAAACGGAATAAGATTTGGGGGGGGGGGCAAAAAAGACATAAGAAAACTAGACACTTGGGAACCTAGCTTTTTAAAAATATTTTAGCTGATTCTTGTAATTCATCTATGATAAATTTTTTAGCTGCTTCATTTGATAAAAATAAGATTCCTTGGCAAAGCGATGAACCTTCCTAACATTGTTCCACTTTCCTCAACTCCCTTAATCTCCATAAAATTAGTTCTAATAATTTTAGATTTCTCAATGTCAGAACATCAGGTTATGAATCACTTAATCTGTGATAACTTGTCTGTTCCTTTTTTTAAGACCTACGCCAGCATTCTATTAGGACAGAATACTTTCAGAGTAAGAAATTTTAAATAACATGTTTTTGCATAGCACAGTCCATTTGATAAATTCAAAAAAGGAAATATGGAATTAGTTTTTCAGAATAAAAATTATAAACTAAGCACCATCAAAACTTAATATGAATTTTTAGGCTATCTAAGCCAGTTGACAAAAAACAAAAATTTTAAATAAATAAAGGAAGATTAATACTGTGAGACAGTGAACCAAAAAAAAAAGACAAAAAACAAAGAACAAAGAAACAAAAACTATGGAGAGAATATCACAGAAAACAGAAATCTGACAATCAAAAACATGAATTAGATAATTTCCAACAGTGATAAAGGCTACTGCCAATGAAGGCTTCACTATAGGCCCTTATGGGTGAGGATCTGAAAGAAAAGATTTTGTACAGTAACTCCACATAAAATCATGGCCATAACAATGGCAATAACATAATGCTTTAGCCTATTAGGGCTGCTATACCTAAATGCCACAGACAGAGTAGCATATAAACAACAGAAATTTATTTCTCTCAGTTCTGGAGGCTGAAAGTCCAAAATCAGGTGCCAGCATGGTCAGGCTCTAGTGAGAACCTCCTCCTGCTGCAGACTACTAAATTCTCATTGTGTCCTCAGATGGCGGAAGAATCAAGGGAGCTCTTCTGTGGCCTCTTTTAATAAGGACATTAATCTCATGTGTGAGGACTCCACCCTCATGATCTAATCAACTCCCAAAGGCCCCCCACTTCCTAACACCATCACATTGGGCATTAGAATTTCAACATATGAATTTTGGTAGGACACATTCAGACCACAACACATAATTTAGTCCAATTAAATACTCATCAATTTAAAACATTTTTTTGAATAAGATAAAATTCATATAACATAAAATTCACCCTTATAAAGTGTACAATTAAATAGACTTTAGCATATTCACAAGTGTGAAAATGTCAATACTATCTAATTCGAGAACATTTTCATCAATCCGAAAGAAACTTATGCAGTCATTCCCCATTCCTCCTTTTCCCCAAACTCTGGGAAACACTACTCTACTTTCTGTATCTGTGGATTTGCATATTCTAAGCATTTCATAAAACTAGAATCAAAATATGAGACTTACTGCATCTGGCTTCTACTTAGCATAATGTTTTCAAGGTTCATCCACAGCATGGATCAGTACCTCATTCCTTTTTATGTCTGAATAATATTCCATTGTAAAGATATAACACATTTTGTCTATCCATTCATTGGTTAAAAGACACTTGTGTTGTATCCACCTTTTGGCTATTCAGAATAATGCTATGTGATCCCCTTTATATGTGGGATCTAAAAAGTCAAATTCATAGAAGCAGAGGGCAGAATACTGTTTACCAGGGCCAGGAAGTGGGAGAAATGAGAAATGTTGGTCAAAGGGTACAAAGTTGCAGTTATGTAGGATAAGTTCTAGAAATCTGATGTACAGCATGATGATTTTAGTTAAAAATACTGTACTGTACACTGGAAATTTGTTAAGAGTAAACTTTCAGGTGCTCTCACCACAGAAAAACAATGTAACTATGTGAGGAGATATATATGTTAATTAGCTTGACCCTGGTAATCATTTCACCATGTATATCAAAACATCCTTAAATTGTTCCAAACCTTAAATATATAAAATTATTATTAAAAAAATAAACTTTTGGGACTTCCTTGGTGGTCCAGTGCTTCCAATGCAGGGGGCGTGGGTTTGATCCCTGGTCGGGAAACAAAGATTCCACATGCCATGCAGCATAACCGAAAATTAAAATAATTTTTTTAAATAAAACTAAAAATAAATAAATAAATAATTTTGCATGCAAAAAGGAAAAAAATAATGCTACGAATTCATATACAAGATCTTAGGTAGATATATGTTTTCAATTCCTGGGTGTATTTATAGGAGTAAAATTGCTGGGTTATATAATAACTCTACATTTAACTTTTTGAAGAACTAACAAATTATATTCCAAAGCAGCATCAGTTATTTTTTAAGTTAATAATTCAATAGGGATAGCCTCATCCACCAGACGGTAGACAGCAGAAGCAAGAAGAACTACAATCCTGCAGCCTGTGGAACAAAAACCACATTCACAGAAAGACAGACAAGATGAAAAGGCAGAGGGCTATGTACCAGATGAAGGAACAAGATACAACCCCAGAAAAACAACTAAATGAAGTGGAGATAGGCAAACTTCCAGAAAAAGAATTCAGAATAATGATAGTGAAGACGATCCACGACCTCAGAAAAAGAATGGAGGCAAAGATCGAGAAGATGCAAGAAATGTTTAACAAAACCTAGAAGAATTAAGGAACAAACAGAGATGAAAAATACAATAACTGAAATGAAAACTATACTAGAAGGAATGAATAGCAGAATAACTGAGGCAGAAGAACGGATAAGTGACCTGGAAGACAGAATGGTAGAATTCACTACTGCAGAACAGAATAAAGAAAAAAGAATGAAAAGAAATGGAGACAGCCTAAGAGACCTCTCGGACAACATTAAACGCAACAACATTCGCATTATAGGGGTCCCAGAAGGAGAAGAGAGACAGAAAGGACCTGAGAAAATATTTGAAGAGATTATAGTCGAAAAATTCCCTAACGTGGGAAAGGAAATAGCCATCCAAGTCCAGGAAGTGCAGAGAGTCCCATATAGGATAAACCCAAGGAGAAATACATCGAGACACAGAGTAATCAAATTGGTAAAAATTAAAGACAAATAAACATTACTTAAAGCAGCAAGGGAAAAATAACAAATAACATACAAGGGAACTCCCATGAGGTTAACAGCAGATTTCTCAGGAGAAACTCTACAAGCCAGAAGGGAGTGGCATGATATGCTTAAAGTGATGAAAGGGAAGAACCTACAATCAAGATTACTCTACCTGGCAAGGATCTCATTCAGATTCGATGGAGAAATCAAAAGCTTTACAGACAAGCAAAAGCTAAGAGAATTCAGCACCACCAAACCAGCTCTACAACAAATGCTAAAGGAACTTCTCTAACTGGGAAACACAAGGGGAAAAAAGGACCTACAAAAACAAACCCCCCAAAATTAAGAAAGTGGTAATAGGAAAATACATATTGATAATTACCTTAAACGTGAATGGATTAAATGCTCCAACCAAAAGACACAGGTTTGCTGAATGGATACAAAAACGAGACCCATATATAGGCTGTCTACAAGAGAGCCCCTTCAGACCTAGGGACACATACAGACTGAAAGTAAGGGGATGGAAAAAGATATTCCATGCAAATGGAAATCAAAAGAAAGCTGGAAGAGCAATACTCATATCAGATAAAATAGACTTTAAAATAAAGAATGTTACCAGAGACAAGGAAGGACACTACATAATGATCAAGGGATTGATCCAAGACGAAGATATAACAATTATAAATGTATATACACCGAACACAGGAGCACCTCAATACATAAGGCAACTGCTAACAGCTATAAAACAGGAAATCGACAGTAACACAATAATAGTGGGAAACGTTAAAACCTCACTTACACCAATGGACAGATCATCCAAAATGAAAATAAATAAGGAAACAGAAGCTTTAAATGACACAATAGACCAGATAGATTTAACTGATATTTATAGGACATTCCATCCAAACACAGCAGATTACACTTTCTTCTCAAGTGCGCACAGAACATTCTCCAGGATAGAGCACATCTTGGGTCACAAATCAAGCCTCAGTAAATTGAAGAAAATTGAACTCATATCAAGCATCTTTTCTGACCACAACGCTATGAGATTAGAAATGAATTACAGGGGAAAAAACGTAAAAAACACAAACACATGGAGGCTAAACAATACGTTACTAAATAACCAAGAGATCACTGAAGAAATCAAAGAGGAAATAAAAAATACCTAGAGACAAATGACAATGTAAACACGATGACCCAAAACCTATGGGATGCAGCAAAAGCAGTTCTAAGAGGGAAGTTTACAGCTATACAAGCCTACCTCAAGAAGCAAGAAAAATCTCAAATAAACAATCTAACCTTACACCTAAAGGACCTAGAAAAAGAAGAACAAACAAAACCCAAAGTTAGCAGAAGAAAGAAATCATGAAGATCAGAGCAGAAATAAATGAAATACAAACAAAGAAAACAATAGCAAAGATGAATAAACCGAAAAGCTGGTTCTTTGAGAAGATAAACAAAATTGATAAACCATTAGCCAGACTCATCAAGAAAAAGAGGGAGAGGACTGAAATCAATAAAATTAGAAATGAAAAAGGAGAAGTTACAACAGACACGGCAGAAATACAAAGCATCCTAAGAGACTACTACAAGCAACTGTATGCCAATAAAATGGAAAACCTGGAAGAAATGGACAAATTCTTACAAAGGTATAACCTTCCAAGACTGAACCAGGAAGAAGCAGAAAATATGAACAGACCAATCACAAGGAATGAAATTGAAACTGTGATTGAAAATCTCCCAACAAGCAAAAGTCCAGGACCAGATGGCTTCACAGGTGAATTCTATCAAACATTTAATGAAGAGCTAACACCCACCCTTCTCAAACTCTTCCAAAAAATTAAGGAGGAAGGAACACTCCCAAACTCATTCTATGAGACCACCATCACCCTGATACCAAAACCAGACAAAGACACTACAAAAAAAGAAAATTACAGACCAATATCATTGATGTACTATAGATGCAAAAATCCTCAACAAAATACTAGCAAACAGAATCCAACAACACATTAAAAGGATCATACACCATGATCAAGTGGGATTTATCCCAGGGATGCAAGCATTCTACAATATACACAAATCCATCAATGTGATACACCATAATAAAAAATTGAAGAATAAAAACCATATGATCATCTCAATAGATGCAGAAAAAGCTTTTGACAAAATTCAACACCAATTGATGATAAAAACTCTCCAGAAACTGGGCAAAGACGGAACCTATCCCAACATAAAAAAGGCCATATACGACAAACCCACAGCAAACATCATTCTCAACGTTGAAAAACTGAAAGCATTTCCTCTGAGATCAGGAACGAGACAAGGATGTCTACTCTCACCACTATTATTCAACATAGTTTTGGAAGTCCTGGCCATGGCAATCAGAGAAGAAAAAGAAATAAAACGAATACAAATTGGAAAAGAAGAAGTAAAACTGTCACCATTTGCTGATGACATGATACTATACATAGAGAATCCTAAAAATGCCACCAGGAAACTACTAGAGCTAATCAATGAATTTGGTAAAGTTGCAGGATACAAAATTAATGCACAGAAATCTCTTGCATTCCTATACACTAATGATGAAAATCTGAAAGAGAAATTATGGAAACACTCCCATTTACCATGGCAACAAACAGAATAAAATACCTAGGAATAAACCTACCTAGGGAGACAAAAGACCTGTACGCAGAAAGCTATAAGACACTGATGAAAGAAATTAAAGATGACACCAACAGGTGGAGAGATATACCATGATCTTGGATTGGAAGAATCAATATTGTGAAAATGACTATACTACCCAAAGCAATCTACAGATTCCATGCAATCCCTATCAAATTACCAATGGCATTTTTTACAGAACTAGAACAAAAAATCTTAAAATTTGTATGGAGACACAGAAGACCCAGAATACCCAAAGCAGTCTTGAGGGAAAAAAACGGAGCTGGAGGAATCAGACTCCCTGACTTCAGACTATACAACAAAGCTACAGTAATCAAGACAATATGGTACTGGCACAAAAAAAGAAATATAGATCAATGGAACAGGATAGAAAGCCCAGAGATAAACCCACACACCTATGGTCAACTAATCTATGACAAAGGAGGCAAGGATATACAATGGAGAAAAGACAGTCTCTTCAATAAGTGGTGCTAGGAAAACTGGAGAGCTACATGTAAAAGAATGAAATTAGAACACTGCCTAACACCATACACAAAAATAAACTCAAAATGGACTCAAGACCTAAATGTAAGACCGGACACTATAAAACTCTTAGAGGAAAACACAGGAAGAACACTCTTTGACATAAATCACAGCAAGATCTTTTTTGATCCACCTCCTAGAGTAATGGAAATAAAAACAAAAATAAACAAATGGGACCTAATGAAACTTCAAAGCTTTTGCACAGCAAAGGAAACCATAAACAAGACAAAAAGACAACCCTCAGAATGGGAGAAAATATTTGCAAATGAATCAACGGACAAAGGATTAATCTCCAAAATATATAAACAGCTCATGCAGCTCAATATTAAAGAAACAACCCAATCCAAAAATGGGCAGATGACCTAAATAGACATTTCTCCAAAGAAGACATACAGATGGCCAAGAAGCACATGAAAAGCTGCTCAACATCACTAATTATTAGAGAAATGCAAATCAAAACTACAATGAGGTATCACCTCACACCAGTTAGAATGGGCATCATCAGAAAATCTACAAACAATAAATGCTGGAGAGGGTGTGGAGAAAAGGAAACCCTCTTGCACTGTTGGTGGGAATGTAAAGTGATACAGCCACTATGGAGAACAGTATGGAGGTTCCTTAAAAAACTAAAAATAGAATTACCATATGACCCAGCAATCCCACTACTGGGCATATACCCAGAGAAAACCATAATTCAAAAAGACACATGCACCCCAATGTTCATTGCAGCACTATTTACAATAGCCAGGTCATGGAAGCAACCTAAATGCCCATCGACAGACGACTGGATAAAGAAGATGTGGTACATATATACAATGGAATATTACTCAGCCATAAAAAGGAATGAAATTGAGTCATTTGTTGAGACGTGGATGGATCTAGAGACTGTCCTACAGAGTGAAGTAAGTCAGAAAGAGAAAAACAAATATCGTATATTAACGCATGTATGTGGAACCTAGAAAAATGGTACAGATGAGCCAGTTTGCAGGGCAGAAGTTGAGACACAGATGTAGAGAACAGACATATGGACACCAAGAGGGGAAAACTGCGGTGGGGTGGGGATGGTGGTGTGCTGAATTGGGCGATTGAGATTGACATGTATACAGTGATGTGTATAAAGTTGATGACTAATAAGAACCTGCTGTATAAAAAAAAATAACAAAACAACTAATACTAAACTTTCATTGGGTTATTTGTATGGAAATATGTTAATATAAATGTTTCAGACATTACATGAAATTTCTAAAAATCTTATATGTTCTGGTATAATGTTATAAGTAATAATCCTAGTTATTACTTTAAAATGTATATCTCAGAAATAACTAATTTTCTTGTCAACTGCATTATTATGAACTTTCATCAAATCTTTAACCGTGGTCATTTTTAAGTCTTTTGTCATTTACAGACAGTTCTGGGTGTACTCTGATGCTTTTGCAAATAATTTCCTTTAAAAGGGTTTCATCTTCAAGAAATTCATGGAAAAGACTCTGACAACTACAGGTTTCTGGTAACTGACTGTACTGCTGAACTGAATGAATAAGCATTTTCAGAACTCTAATGAAAAACTGATGAACTCATAAAAGTGCTAAGAAAAGATCAAGATGAAAAAAAAATTAATTACATGGGACTGAGTAAACTGATGAGGATGAGTATAATTTTTGTGACTTTTTGTTTGAATTAAAAAGAAAAAAAATCCCACAAGGACTCAGAGGCAAAGAATATACAAATCAATTTTCACTGTAATGTAAAGGAGCTGTTAAAGTGGAGGATTACTGGACTGAATGTCAATATTATGACATAGTATGAGTGTGTTTCATGTTTGGTAATTGCAATCTCTGTTGCTTTTGTTGTGGTCATCCATGTACAATGCTTGGTGTCAGTCTATTTATCTCTTGTAAAAATAAAATACAACGTGTGAAAAAAAAAAAGACACATGCACCCCAATGTTCATTGCAGCACTATTTACAACAGCCAGGTCATGGAAGCAACCTAAATGCCCATCGAAAGACGAATGGATAAAGAAGATGTCATACATGTATTGAATGGAATATTACTCAGCCATAAAATGGAACGAAATTGGGTCATTTGTTGAGACGTGGATGGATTTAGAGACTGTCATACAGAGTGAAGTAAGTCAGAAAGAGAAAAACAAATATTGTATATTAACGCATATATGTGAAAATGGTACAGAAAACTGGTTTGCAGGGCAGAAGTTGAGACACAGATGTAGAGAACACACGTATGGACACCAAGGGGAGAAAGCTGTGGGGGGGGTGGGGGGGGTGGTGTGATGAATTGGGCGATTGGGATTGCCATGTATACACTGATGTGTATAAAATGGATGACTAATAAGAACCTGCTGTATAAAAAAAATAAATAAAATAAAATTCAAAAATTAAAAAAATAATAAAAATTCAATAGGAGTATACAAATTCCAAACAAGTGTAAAGAGAATATTAAATAAGAAATAATAGCAATTTTTTAAAAAGTAGTGTAGCTAAATCAGTATAAAAGAAAACAAAACAGTAAGATGATAGAAACAAAGAGAAAAAAACCTATAGTCACAAGTATAAATGGATTGAATTTACTAGCTAAAAGGCAGATTATAAAACTTGATCTATAATATCTAGTTATAGGTTATTTCCAGGACATATACCTAAAGATAAAAACAGATAGGTTTTAAGTAAAGCATGCAAAAGGAATTATAGCAAATACCAACCAAACGAAAGCTAATTGTTAACTATGTTAATATAAGAAAAAATAGATATGTCAAAAGACTCTCTAAGGAATAGACTCACTACATTTAATAAAAGAATCAATTCAAAAAGAGAACATAAATATGTGTGTCCTTAGGGGTATATGTTTATACACACATAAGATCTGCATACTATTTCAGGGTATTCACAGAATTCAAAGCCCTTTCATAAGCCCCAAGTTAAGAACTTCTAAACAAATTAAACATTTGTCCCATAATTTTTTTATAGAATCCTAAAAACCTGTTCCAAAACAACTGTAAAATTTTACATTAGGCAATGGCTATATCAAATAAAAAGGCTCTAATTAAAATGCATTTTTTAAGAATTTATAAGATATTCCCCATAGTAAGGTCTAAACTTAGAAGCTTAAAAAGCATCGTATAACAACAAAACCAGCTTTATTTTAATAAACAAATGAGGTATAAGATAAAAATAACGTTATCATTTTAAGCATAATTGCACTTAATAAAAATATATCCTTTTTGTGCCACTGACAAAAGAAACATTATTTTGAGCTGAAACAACTAAAAGAAGCAAGCCTTCTGCAAGTTTTCTTGTTTATCTACAAAGTGAGTGATAAAAGATGAAGATAATATACTGGCATCAAAGCAGATTTTTAATTTTCCATAGTTAATTCATTCATTCAGGGTGTAAGACTAATGTTTTCCACATTAAAAAAATTAACTTGCTTATGAATTGCTAAAGTACTATAATTAAGGATTTTATTCCACTCTACCAGCACAATCAAACATATTGTATTTATACTTGACTTGGTTATCATTTCAAACATACACACTGATCCCCTCAAAAGTTATCCAAGTAAGGCCAAAGAATGAATTGTACAAGGAGCTGGTGAAAAATAATCTCTTGCAACTACAAACTATATCCACAAGTTGGTGGCAGAGAACAAAATTGAATGGCTTAACTCATATCTTGGATTTTACACAGGAGCTATAAAAATCTGCTTTCACAGAAATACACTACAATTTAAGTTGATCATGCTATACACATAAATTTGAATGATAAAATATTAGTCACCTCTAATAAGAGTTTTCCATACACCTCTCAAGAAGACTGTGTTCTTACCTATAGTTTGGAAAACTTCATTCATCAAAGCTTCATTCACTGCTGAAGAGCTGACATTTCCAGTATGAGACCAACTTTGATAAATTGCTTGCAGCAGAAGTGTCTGTGCTCTTGTAGCTTGAACTGTGAGATTTGGAAGTTCAAATATACATTCAGTTATAGCAATCTGAGATCTTTTGGTCCTGCATAAGAAAATAGAAAGCATAACAAACAATATATTAAATAACATTTATAAACAATGCCATATAAAATAAATTAGGATGCAAGGGAAGAAAAGGTATACACAGAAATTATTTTAATTAGAATTAAATCAGAGATACACAATTCTACTAACTTTAAATACGTTTCACTATTTCAGAACCTCTAACAATAATAAAAAATAAAAACACAAACTAGAATAATGTCCACACACACATTCATACACATATATTCAGCTCAAGCATTATAGTTTTTAAATCAAGTCAATCATCAAAAATAACAGTGAAAATAATACTAATTAATACTTAAAATAGGATTTACTAGCAGATCTGCCTTATTGCTTTTTAAATTTATTTTTTATAGAATTTTGAAAGGTTAAATTCCAGTTACAGTTATTACAAAATATTGGCTATATTCCCCATGCTGTACAATACATCCTTGAACCTATTTTACATCCAATAGTTTCTACCTCCCCCCCTCCCCACTGACCACTAGTTTGTTCTCTATATCTGTGAGTCTGCTTCTTTTGTTATATTCACTAGTTTGTTGTATTTTTTGGATTCCACATATAAATGATATCATACAGTATTTGTCTTTGTCTGACTTATTTCACTTAGCATAATGCCCTCCAAGTCGATCCATGTTGCTGCAAATGGCAAAATTTCATTCTTTTTTATAGCTGAGTAGTATTCCAGTGTGTGTGTGTGTGTGTGTGTGTGTGTGTGTGTGTGTGCGCATGCACCACATTTTCTTTATCCATTCCTCTGTAGATGGACACTTATATTGTTTCCATATCTTGGTGACTGTAAATAATGCTGCTTATGAACACTGGGGTACACATATCTTTTCATATTAGTGTTTTTATTTTTTTGGATATATACCCAGGAGTGGAACTGCTGGGTCATATGGTAGTTCTAGTTTTAGCCTTTTGAGAAATCTCCACACTGTTTTCCACAGTGGCTGCACCAATTTACATTTACAAAAACAAGTTTCAATAAAATTAAAAGGACTGAAATCAGAGTATATGTGCTGATCACAATGGAATTAAACTATAAACTAATAAAAGAAAGGTATCTGCAAAATCCTCAAATATTTAGGAATTAAAAACATAAAATACAATTAAGAACATAGTAGATAAAATTCAGAAAGTCACATAAGATAGAACTTTTGAAAAAGTATAAAATGATTTTAGAAAAGGACACGGATATGGATGACAGAAAAGGACAATATACATAATCAGTGTTCCTGGAGAAAAGAGTAGATAAAGAAAAAAATTCTATGGGCATTCATTCCAATAAATGTAACACGGAGGTACCAGTCCTTCTCCAGAATTTCCCTTGTTTTCTACTATCCTCCCACCTGTCCACTACAGACTAGTAAAAACAATCAGCGTATGTGCACTATTTAACCGTAAGAAGACTATAAAGGGATTTCAAGCAATAGTCCTATACAGTTGAGATACTGACAGAGTCTCATGTCAATTGGTTACCTTTGTATTTTCCAGGTATACTTTTAATTTCAGTCATCTTTCAAGTCAATGGGCTCCTTTTCTAGCCATTGCTACTGCAGCTGAGAACCACCTTGCTAATAAACCTAATATCCTTCAAAGTCAAGACTGGATTTTTACTTTGCAGTTCCTAGGTCTATAAAAAAATGAGCTATAATGTTGCTGTGACTTTGACTGTTTAGGTCTCAGATTAGGCCTAGCTGGTCTTCAAGCTTCATTTTAAAGCTGTTCTATAGAAAATCTATAAAATCAGCATATATTTATTAATTGCCTATTCTGTAGCAGTCATGCACTAGCTACCTAGGAAGTATCTTAGCCACTTTAAAACATCAATGAACAAAACAGAAAATTAAAATCCCAGTGTCCTCACAGTTTATATTCTAATGGGGACAGGAAACAAATTTAAAAATTGATCAATATAAGTAAACAAATGATATAAGGAAGTTAGAAGAGAAATGCTCTTGGAAACAGAAAAAGTAGAGCATGGAATAGGAACTACTGAAGAGGGAGCAATTTCATATACGGTGGGTAGATCATATTAAAAGGATAGATTTAATTCCAAGGAAGACATGAGCAGACTTGAAGGAGGTAAGTGACAGTTGTGTGGGTATCTCTGGAGAGTGATTCAGGCAGGTGAAAAGGTCCTGAGGTAGGACTGAACCTGGCAAGTCCAAGCAATGGCAAGGAAGGCAGTGTGGTTGCAGCAGTTTGATAATAACCTAATTCACTAATTAAGTTGGTTTTCCATGGTTTTTATCCATAAGAAATACCTGAATAGGCTTTACACAGCCATTCATCTGAGACTGCATCAAAGTCTGACTCCATAGGGTTCACTTTCCTTGAATTTACTTTTATTTTTAAATCTCTTTAGCCTTATTTTCAAAGTTTTTCATTTAAGGTACTAGAAGTAGGACATGAAATTTTTAAAATATCAATTCCAATTCTGGCTAAATCACTTATTTGTTTCATGTTTTTAGGAAAAAGATATATATAACTTCTCTGAGCTTCACTTCCCTCTTTAAAAGCCAACTATAATTATCCCTGCCCAATCTACCACAGATGACTATAGTGAAAATCAATTACATTTAATATTTAAAGCTTAACAGATACAAGGTTTTTTGCTAGGAACTGAAGATACAGGCACTATCTTTACACTCAAAGAATTCAGAATCTAAGTTGTGAGACAAGTAAACCAGTAATTATAATTTAACATAATGAGTGCTATAACAATGTTATGTACAGGTTCCAGTGAGATACACTGAAATGGTGGAGGAAAAAATGCAGGTGTTATATTTAGAAATGACCCATAAACATGAAAAGACTCTTAAGCCTCACCAGTAAAAAGGGAAATTCAAACTAAAACAATGTATGACTCTTTTAACCTCTCAGATTAGCAAGACCTCTCAGACTCTAACTCATCTTCTAGGAATCTATCTGAAAAGAATTTTCACACAAGCCTGCAAGAATACTTACACAAAGACAGTGTTTGCAGCATTATTTAAAATAGCCTAAACCTGAGAAAATCTCATCGTTGAATACATTCTGACACATTGATTTGATGCAAAACTACTCAGATATTAAAAAGAATGAAGTTAGACGAACCTACTGATATGAAAGGATACGCTGAAATATGGTAAAAATGTATGTAGTTGCATTATAATATGGTTCCATGTAATGGCAGGAAGTGGTGGGTTACCCACACATAAAAGTATGTCTGCATGTGTTTGTATGTTGAGATAAAAAATTCTGGAAAGAATTACTGATAATATTCATTGCTGGAAGATGATAACAGAGGATGACTTTATGTGATCTTTTCCCTTTTTTCCCTATATAAATGTCTGTATTGTTTTGCTTGGTCCTTTGAGAAATATATATCATTATTTTTCCAAAAAAATTTAAGAAACTGCAATACTTCAAGAATGGACTATGGAAATCACAAACTATGTCAAAATGAATTAATTTCATAAAACATTTTTAAAATACGAAGGTAAGATATGAGCATTATCAATGTATCAAACTACCTCCACTCCCTGCTCTGACACTGAATTATCAAATGATTTCTTACCTTCTCATAGACATAAACTTCACTTTTAAGTCAGACAAAGAAAGACAAATACCATATGATATCATTTACATATGGAATCTAAAAAAATGATACAAATGAACTTATTTACAAGACAGAAATAGACTCACAGAGATAGAAAACAAGCTTATGGTTGCCAAAGGGGAAAGGGGGGGATAAATTAGGAATTTAGGATTAACAGATATACACTACTATATATAAAATAAACAACAAGGACCTATTGTATAGCACAGGGAACTATATTCAACATTGTGTAATAACCTATAATGGAAAAGAATTTGAAAAAGAATATATATATATATATATACACACACATATATACAACTGAATCACTGTGCTGTACACCTGAACCACTGTAAATCAACTATACTTCAATTAAAAACATTTTTTAATTAAAACAAAAAGAAATAAACTTCACTTAAAACCTCCAAAAGAGGAATTGTATCAACGAAGATGGTAGAGTAAGGTATGCCAAGTCTGTCCCTCCATAAAAGCAACACAAAAGCTGGCAAAAACTGTCAAAAATCAACTTTTTCAGAACTCTAGAAACTAACCAAAAGCCTGCAACAAACATGGGAACACGTAATAAAAATAAAGTAAAATTTAAAAAAAATTTTTAAACAGCTCAATCTCAGTAGGAACAGTGAACTTTGTGGTATTTTTATTTACCCGTGTTACATCCCCTCGCCCCCAGGCTCAGCAGTGGTACCAAATAGCCCTTATCCCCAGTAAGAGGTAACAGAGAAAGCAAAAAAGACCTTATTCAAAAGAAATTGTGGTTGTTTGTTCTGACCTGTCTGGTGGCTACCTAGAGGACCAACTCAAAGAGCCTGCTTTCTCTCTCTTAATTCAGAACTCTCCCAATACTAAAACAACTACCCAGGAGCATTTGTAGAAAACATTTACAGGCAAATGTACTGCAATAGTCCTTGCTGCCTGGAATAATAGATAGACAAGACAAGGGGCAAAAAAAGAGACTAACCAAAATCTTAGAAAGGCTGGGAAATGATACTTTCAGGAATAAAAACGCTGAAAAGCTCAGACACCTTCCTGGGACTATGGAAGGCCGCACACATGCTAAGCGCTGTGCACCTGCAGAGAAAAGACAAGAGAAAGGCCTTAAGCTCTCACTTCTGGCTGACTTTAAGGGTATGCACAACAAGAAAAGGTGGCAGAGTTGAAAACTGCCTGGTTGAGCTTTGAAGGCATTCCTCAGAAGAAACCATGGAGGCCACATGGCACTGGGCTGAAATATTCAAAGTGCTGAAAGAAAGAACTGTCAATTAATAATTGTAATTCTGGGGCTTCCCTGGTGGCACAGTGGTTAAGAATCCGCCTGCCAATGCAGGAGACACAGGTTCGAGCCCTGGTCAGGGAAGATCCCACATGCCGTGCAGCAACTAAGCCCGTGCGTCACAACTACTGAGCCTGTGCTCTAGAGCCCACGAACCACAACTACTGAAGCCCATGTGCCACAACTACTGAAGCCCGTGCACCTAGAGCCCGTGCTCTGCAGCAAGAGAAGCCACCACAGCGAGAAGCCGGTGCACCACAACGAAGTGTAGCCCCGGCTCGCCACAGCTAGAGAAAGCCCGCGCACAGCAACAAAGACCCAATGCAGCCAAATATATATATATAAATAAATAAATAAATAAATAAATAAATAAATAAATTTATTTTAAAAAATAATAATAATTATAATTCCAACTTAACTATTCTTCAAAAATAAAGTAGAAATCTCCCAAGAAAGGAAAGTCCAGGATCAAAAGGCTTCACTTGTGAATTCTACCAACATTTAAAGAAGAAAAAAATACCAATACTATTCAACTCTTTGCAAAAAAAAAGAACAGAAGGGAATCCTTCCCAATTTCTTCTATAACATCAGTATTACCCAGGTACCAAAGCCAGACAAAAACAACACAAGAAAACTACACACCGATATCCCTTGTGAACATAAATGCAAAATCCTCAGTAAAATACCAGTAAATGAAATTTGGAAGAATATTAAAAGCATTATACACCATAACAACTGAAATTTATCCCAGAAATAAAAGAATGGCTCAAGAACTCAATGCCATACATCATACTTATAGAAAGAAGAGGGGAGAAAACATGTCCATATCAACTGACACAGAAAAAGTACTTGACAAAATCCAATACTCTTTCATAATATAAAACACTCAACACACTAAAGAGAACTTCCTCAATATGATATAGGATATTTATGAAAAACACACAACTAACATCATACTTAGTGGTGAAAGGCTGAAAGCTTTCTCTCCAAGATCAGGAAGAAGTCAAGTATTTTTCTCTTGCCATTCTATTCAACATTGCAGTAAAGGTTCCAGTCACGAAACCAGGCAAAAAAAATTGTTAAGGCATTCAGATTGTAAAAAAAGAAGTAAAACTATCACTACTCACAGATGACATGATCTCATACCTTGAAAACTATAAACACACACACACACACACACACACAAACACCAATGAATGGAGCTAAAAACAAGTTCAACTAAGTTCCAAGATACAAGGTAACTACATGGAAATCAGTTTTATACCCATATACACTTAAAATGAACAATCTGACAAGGAAATTAAGAAAACAATTCCATTTATAATAGCAACAAAAAGAATAAAATACTTAGGAATAAGTATTTCACCAAAGAAGTGTTAAGACTTTTACACTGAAAACTACAAAGCATTGTTGAAGGAAATTAAAGAAGGGATTAAATAAATGGAAAGACAACCTATGTTTATTGATTGGAAAATTTAATACTGTTAAGATGACAGTACTCTCCAAATTAAGCTATAGGTTCAATACAATCCCTATCAAAATCCCATCTATTTTGAATAAATGATTAAACTAATCCTAAACTAATTAAATTCATATGGATTTACAAGGAATCTTGAATAGCCAAAACAATCCTGAAAAAGAAAAACAAAGTTGGAAGACTCATGCTTCCCAATTTCTAAACTTACTACAAAGGTACAGCAATCAAATACACATATAAATATAAATCAGTGCACCAGAGCTGAGAGTCTAGAGATAAACCCATACATCTATGGTCAATGGACTTCTGACAAATGGTCAAGGCCAATAAGTGGGGAATGAACAGTCTTTTTAACAAATGGTCTTAGAACAACTGAATATCGAAATACAAAAGAATGAACTTAGACCCTTACCTCACACCATATACCAAAATTAACTCAAAATTGATCGAAAAGCTAAAACCATAAAATCTTAGAAGGAAACATAAGTGTAAATCTTCACAATCTTGGATTAAAGAACAATTTCTTAAATACGATACCAAAAACAAAAGGAAAAACAGATAAATGGGACTTCATCAAAATTTAAAACTTTTGTATATCAAAGGAAACTATCCAGAAAGTGAAAACACAACACACAAAATGGAGGGGGAAATCTGCAAATCATATATCTACGAAGGGTCTAGTGCCTGGAATATGCAAAGAATTCCCACAACTCAACAGCAAAAAGATATACAGCCCAATTTAAAAATGCACATAGGGCTTCCCTGGTGGCGCAGTGGTTGAGAATCTGCCTGCCAATGCAGGGGACACGGGTTCGAGCCCTGGTCTGGGAAGATCCCACATGCCGCGGAGCAACTAGGCCCATGAGCCACAATTGCTGAGCCTGCGCGTCTGGAGCCTGTGCTCCACAACAAGAGAGGCCGCGACAGTGAGAGGCCCGCGCACCGCGATGAAGAGTGGCCCCCACTTGCCGCAACTAGAGAAAGCCCTCGCACAGAAACGAAGACCCAACACAGCCATAAATAAATAAATAAATAAATAAATAAATAAAATTACAAAAAAAAAAAAAAAGGAATGCTATCTTTAAAAAAAAAAAAAAAAAAAATGCACATAAACAGTCATTCCTCCAAAGAAGTTACACAAATGGCCAATAAGCACTTAAAAAAATGCTCAACATCATTAGGGAAATGAAAAGCAATACCACAAAGAGATACCGCTTCACACCCACTAAGATAGACATAAAAGGAGAAGAAAGAAAAAAAAAGCAGAAAATAACGAGTCTTGGCAAGGATGGGGAGGAATTGGAACCTTCATACATTGGAGGTAGACGTATACAATAGTACGACCACTGTGTGTAACAATTTGGCAGTTCATCAAAAAGGTAAATATAGCAATTATATTGTTAGGTATATACCCAAGAGAACTGAAAATGTTGTTCATATTGGAGCTCATATATGCATGTTCATAGCAGCATTATTCTTATTAGCCAAAAAGTAGAAACAACCCAAACTTGCAACTGATAAATGGATAAACAGAATGTGGTATATCACTATAAAGTAGTTATTATTTGGCAATAAAAAGTAATGAAGTACTGATACATGCCATAACATGGAGAAACCTTGAAAACACGCTAAGTAAAAGAAGCTAGACAGAAAATGCCACATATTGTATGTGGCATTCTCTATCCAGAATCACAGATAGAGTCAGGGTTTTTTTTTTGGAGTTTTGAAAATGCTCTGGAGTTGGATGGTGATGATGACTGCATAACAATGTGAATATACTAAAAACCAATGAATCGTACAGTTTAAAATAATTATAATAGTAAATATATGCTATGTGGATTTTATCTCAATTAAAATTCAAAACCTCCCTAAAGTATTCAGAACTCTGTTCCTAGGAACACTGGTCCAATCAACTAACGACTGCCCTTTCTTACTCGAAAATAACAAAATAAAAACAAAACCCTGGGATCACCTGTCTCTCTTAATTAGCATGCCTCATAATTTAAATATACAGTTGCACATTAACACATCTACCACCCTGTCCATACAGCTCTCAAATATTTAATAGCAATGTGTGGCTCTACCTAGATTTACCGTTCAATCCACAAGCCTGGTCACATCTTGCCACAAAATCAAAGGAATGTAATAAATAGATAAGGAAATAAATATGCACTGAAGGGACTTCCCTGGCGGTCCAGTGGTTAAGACTCCATGCTTCCACTCACGGGGCGTGGGTTTGATCCCTGGTCAGGGAACTAACATCCTACATGCTACGCAGTGGGGCCAAAAATCTTTTTTTAAATCTTTTTAAATAAATTTTTAAAATGCACTGAATAGAAGATTCCTTAAACCAAGCAGATAAGATAATAGAGATCAAATGAGGCAGGAGAAAAAACAATAGAATCTAATTCATAAATTTATATTTCATTATCATTACTGGTTCATTTTGCTTTTCTAACATTGTGGCCATTCTTTAAGTCACTTTCTTGTCTTTTATTACAGGTTTAAAAATTGAGTGGTGGTTCTCTTTCTACTATGTTCTCAAATTTCTGTTCAAAATTCTTGACCAAAACAAAAACAAAAACAAAAACAAAAGCACAACAGTTTACCAGTAGTGATACTAAGTAAACAGAACAGACATTTGGAAACCTACAATATAAAAATGTATAATTAATCTAGCCACTCTATCTTTAGCCAGATATTCCGTTGTGTTTAGGAAGTCCTATGGTGTAGCAAGAACCATGTTCTTATAACTAAAGCAATAATTATTTATAAGGCAAAATTACAGTCAGGATTCTTTTTACAAGTGGGTCTTTACTTATTTCATAAAAACTTCAGCTACTGTATACGGTACTCTTTCAAGCCATCAAATGTCACATAAAATGATTCCCAAATGGATAACACAGACTTGAATAAAAACTTAAACATATGCAAATTCAAAAAGATTAATTTATTCTACATTTTAATACTGCCCAAGGGTAGGGGGCAGTTCTCTCCTTCAGGTTCAATTTAATTTAACATCAAAGGAAATAACTCACTTTACAAAAGCCAGAATTCAACAATAAACAAGTAAATTATAGCATACACGTATGGCATGTTTTTGTGGTTTGTTTTATTTTCCAGCTATAACTGACTGCAAATAAAAGTACATTTTATTATACTTCTGTTTAATATTCCAGTAGCATTTGAACTAAAATAAACCATTTATAAATGATTTGGCAATAGACGGTAGATTATAGAATGTACCTGCTAGTATAACAATATCAATGAAGAGGGGTTTTTTCCTCTTCTGTTTTTGTCAATTCTGAGATATTTCCAACAGGTTAACTAGTATAGAAAATAATAAACACCTACGTATCCATTTCATCAAACCATACCATCATACTGTATTTGCCTCAGAAATTTTTAAACAGATGAATAGCTTTTACAACTTTAAGCTATTTGGGGGCCTCATTAAAAAGTCAATGAAAATAAACAATAAAAGTATAATTTTCCTTGTGATTTATACCACTACAAATTTATTTAAACTCGGCTTAAAATAAAACAGCTCAATAAAATTCATACTAAAATTATCTAACAACTTCTGGACTTACCTCATGTTTTTGAAATATCACTAAACCTACATTTTAACAGTTAAGTTGGTGAAAATAAAATAATTTATTTAACAAATGCCTATTTCACATATCCAGAAGTCCTAGTCTGAACATATGTTCATATTACAGAATAGGTTTAAAAAACTATCAATTCAAACATTACTCTCTAGGGAAAAATAAATTCTAATGTAACTAGCAGGATAAACAACTCATTAAAACTCAACTTGGACAAACTCCAGGATAAATTTAAGGAAATAGAAACAAGTAGGTCTTGACTGTGTAGTAACAAAGACTGAAAATGAATATGCCTTAATTAACAAACACTTTAAAAGACTCTGTTCCATTTGCTGACAAATTACAATACAGAGCTGACAAAATTTTTGGACCACTCTAGCATTGCTATAAAAAAAATTCTTCTTTCGAAATTTTAAATAAAAAACATGGAAGTGATTCTTATTACTCGATGCAAAGGAATTAACTTAAACAATCCATTCACACTCACAGCAGTACTATAATATTTTTGCCATACATACACTTCAGGAACAACCATCCATTCTTTTAAAATCAACACACCTCACAGCAACTGAAAGAATATCCTCAGCAACAGCTGGATCTGAAGATTTATACAGAGTCCCCAAATGCAAGGTCTGAATGTACAAATTGGTTCCAAAAATGTATTTTTGTTATTACTCATATCCTGTACAGTAAAATAAGATTAGATCACTTTTTCCAAAATAAAATGAGTACAAAACTCACTAACTCAACTGAGAAATGAAAGCAGTTTAAAAAACTAAGAAATGTGTATTTAGTTCTGCACACAACGACTCTTCAACTTACACAATATATCAATACTCATGGAAGGGAAAAAAAATTTTTGACCTAAACCGTAGGTAAAATGAAAGGTTAAAGCTCCTCTTTTCTCCTCCTGATCCCACTCCACTCCCCACAGATAACCACTTTTTATGAATTCAGCATACATACCTACAGACCTCTATTGATTTTTTGTATTCATAGATACACTTATAATTTTAATGCAGATATATATATATATTTAAAAGTCTACAGCCTGCTTTTTATGACTAAACAATATGTCCTAGTGATCAAGATCTTTGTACATCAGTACATATTCTTCCACATTGGTCTCTTTAATGCATGCTTCACATTTTGCTGTCTGAATCAAGATTTACATTCATAGGCAGTGTATCAGTGTATCGCTTTCTCAACATCCCTACAAGTATTAACTGTTATATTTATTTAATTACAATAATTTTAGCATTTGCAAATAGCTGTAAAATACAAATTATATCCTGCTGTGTTGAGACTTGAAAATATTTTATCATTTTTCAAATTTCTGAAGTAAATATTTGAACTTAAATATTAGATAACAAATGGACAGAAAAAATGAGAAGTAAAATTTGTCTATCACTAAAATAAAAATATAATGAATGCCTTGATTATTATAATGTATAAAGTTCAAAATCTTACAATGAACTACAGGTGGTAGCAAACAAACTAAATACAAAAGGAGGAAAATGTTGTCTCTTCATTAATCTCATCATCTCCCAGACAAGTTATTCAATATAGACAGTTCGTCTACTTAAGTAAAAATGTTTACTCAAGAAAAGAGAGAGAGAGGAAGTGTGTTCATGCAATATATCTTATATATGTAATTAAAAACATTCAAATATTATCTTGAGAATTCTGATTAGAGAAATTACTAAAATTTTAGTTCAATTTCAGTAACTAGTTAAAGTCATTGGTTTTTGCTTTGGCCAAGGGCACATTTTGCATATATTATGTAAGTAAAAAGAAGACAAACTTGGTTGTCAAAAGAGCATACAATCTAAAATCTAATCAGACAACCAAAAAGCACTAAAATGACTGAAAAAATTACCAACTTCATGTCAATAAGTATTTACTTGTGCTTTCCACAGTTTCAAGGTTTTGAAGATAAATGTCCTCCATAGAAAAAGAGATGGTCCTTATTGAACTTAATGTAAAAAGAATGGAAAAAGCTATTAAATAATCACAAAAAAACAGTGTAAAAATCACTTCTATGAAAACTACAGTGAAAAATAGGAAAAATATCCCATTAAAGAAAATATTAGGGGGGCTTTCCTGGTGGTGCAGTGGTTAAGAATCCATCTGCCAATGCAGGGGACATGGGTTCAAGCCCTGGTCCGGGAAGTTCCCACATGCCACAGAGCAACTAAGCCCGTGTGCCACAACTACTGAGCCTGCCCTCTAGAGCCTACGAGCCACAACTACTGAGCCCACGTGCCACAAATATTGAAGCCTGCATGCCTAGAGCCCGTGCTCTGCAACAAGAGAAGCCATCCGCAATGAGAAGCCCACGCATCGCAACCAAGAGTAGCCCCCGCTCGCCGCAACTAGAGAGAGCCCGCGCGCAGCAACGAACACATAACACAGCCACAAATAAAAATAAATAAAATAAATAAATTTTTTAAAAAAAGAAGAAGATATTAGGAAGATGTGATCTAGTCAGAGAAAATATCAATTGGGCCAATATCTGAGGAGTAAGTAAAAATTATTTAGGCTATTGATTACTGAGACAATATGGTGAAAGACTTGGCTGAAAAAGAAACAATGGGGTGGGAGGGAGGGAGATGCGGGAGGGAGGAGATATGGGAACATGTGTATATGTGTAGCTGATTCACTTTGTTATAAAGCAGAAACTAACACACCATTGTGAAGCAATTATACTTCAATAAAGATGTTTTAAAAAAAAAAAAAAAGAAACAATGAAAAAGGCAAGAAGGTGGGAGGGGATAGAGAGGAAGATACTCAGATGAATCTAGACAGCCAAGGGGCTAGACTATGGAGGACATCACTGAAAGTTTTAAAGATCTTAATCTTTACCACAAAAGCTATGAGAAGCAAAGTAATTTAGGCAGGAGAAGGACATAATTAGGGAAAGCAAAGACCATATCTTACTCATAATGGGACTCCAAGGCCTATGACACAACAGTTCTCACATGATAGTTACCAAAAAATTATTTTTAAAACAAACAAGTGACTAATTAACCAGTTGAAACTTAAAAAGTGCTAAGTATTAACAAATTCATCTAGGAAACTGGAAATATTTTTTCAAGTTATAAATCATAATGAAGAATACAATCAAACCTATTATCAAGAACTCGCTAATAGCTACCAACATGCTATTAATGGCTCCAACACTCAACGCTAAACTAGACCTCTGGAACAACTAAAACAAGTGATTTCATCTTTCTCGATCCACAGTATCATCTTCCCTAATCCTCCATTTCCATATCTATAAAAGAGATAATAATACCTGACTTGTTTATTCCAAAGGTTGGTTGTGAGGTTCAAATAAATCACTGTATGTAGTGGAATAAGTACAAAATGCTACACAAGAGTATTACAATGCTGTTCTTCGAGATTTTCTTCTGCCACTAACTATGCACTGTATGATCTTTTGAGCACAGGGAACTCCAACGATTATTTGTTCCTATATTTCAAGTTAGTATATTAAAAGAGATTAAATCATCAAACACAAGAAAGAAATTTAGAGGCAATTATTAAAAAAAAAACAACCCTTAGACTAAATTTAGTGATTTCTAACCAAGACATTTCTCTTTTAATAAATACACTGTATACTAACAACTTAGAATTCTTTTGAATATACTCAAGTTTCAGTTCCAAGAAAATAATGAAACACAGATGTATTTAAAAGATATTGTCACTAATATAAGATGTTGTCATATTATATACTGACATCGAGACAGTACAAAATGTCTCCCACTGCTGTACACAGGTAAAACCAAATACTGAGAAAAGGTTAGTATTAATATTATTCTTCTCATAGAAAGAGATGTTAAGTCTTATAGTAATATTCTACAGTGCCAAAAGATCAAATTTAAAGGCAATAATCTAAGAAGGAATTATAAATGTTCATTTGGCTACCACTAAACAATTTTACCAAGTTTAAAACTTTTAACAAGGGAAGTAGATGGATCATAATTACCTATACAACTTTACACCCAACTGATCATAAAATTGCATGCTGAAAATACCAAATTTTCCAAAAGCAAAATCGAAGAAAACCTGTTCTCATTGGACCAACACTTTCCAGTTAACGTATGTTGCATGCTCTTTCTGCCCTTGCTAAAAGAATCAAAGGGAAAAACCTAACTAGTACAAAGATAAGTGCTATTTACTTGTAGTTGTGTTCTTCATGTCTTTTTTTTTTTTTAAATCTCTGAAATGTAATTTCAACACTGTGTAGCAGGGAGAAATCCCTGTGAAATAACTTAGGCAAGAGTATCAGTAAACAATCATCAGGCTGTTAGCAGACAAGGTACACACAAGATTGTCTTAAAGGCCCAATCCTACTTCCTAACAAACTCCCCAGACTACTGGCAGATTTGGGGCTCCTGGGCACTGGCCCAGATCAAGTGCTGGCACTTGACCGTGGAAGTGAGGGCCCTTCCCCCTGGCTCCCTCTCGGCACTGTCCCCACATTCCTTTCTATGCCAATCAAACCCTTGCATTCTTCCTTAAGACCAGAAAACAGAAACCCTTTGTCCTTAAGCTGAACAAACATTTTGATAGGAAGCCCTTAATTATTCATAAAGTCTTGGCATTTAGCCTTGCACTGACCTAGACATCAGAAGACCACCAGTGCCCTCTACTCACGCAGAAAATAAGACCTAGATGAGTCTCACAGAGCAACGACAGGCTCTCCACTCAGAAGCCTTAGTTTGAATTTTTAAAGCTAGGAATTCATAGTTTAGTTCTTCGCGTCTGCATAACCTTGCATGTTTAGCGCTGGTTTGTTCACAGCTTGTTGGCAGGTGTCGCTTTTCTACATTAAAAATGTTGCTCATCAAGTCATTTACCATTTTAAAGGAAAGCGTAGAAGAACCTTCTGGTACTGCCATCAGAAACTCTCTGTTGAAGTTGCTCCTGGTTGAAATATTTTTTTAAAACCTGTGACCTCCCACAGTCGACTCTCTCCTCATAGGTGACTCCACCCTCAGCTCCCGGCTTCTACTGCAAAAAGACGCTCTACTGAGTTGACGTCCACCATCCATTTAGGCCTTGCATGTGGGGTTCCTTTTAGGAGGACTCAGCTCTAGCTCAGTTCTGCAGGGGCCACGACTGACTCTTGAAAAACAAGCACCTCTGGTCGCCCGTGGTAGATGAGTGACTCGTTCCTACTGCAGACTTCTGCAGACTTCGTGTTTCTCTTTTTACACAAGCAGCTCCAGTCAGACTTTGACTTTCAGAAGTTGTTTACATATGAGACATACATAGTTGTTGTGGCCACCCAACTTCAAGGGACACATGTCAAGTTCTCCAAGGGGTTTGTTTGTTTTTTTTTAAGAAATTTTTATGGCAGCCGTGGCAAGAAGTCTCCGTGCTCTCCATTGGTTGCTTGAGTCCCACAGCTCAGATGCCAGGTGCCAGAGTGCTGCAATGCACCGCACAGACAGGCTACTTCGGCTTCAAACATTCCTGCAGGAATGCAGGGCAAAAGATGCGTCCGCAGGGCAACTGCTAGCTAACAAGCTGCCAGCCAGTCATGCCCTGGTCAGCCTACAACAAGGGAATCGAGATAGGCCATTACCTTTACCATAAGCCAACTGCCCTCACCAAAAGCTGATAAACTCCAGGGGGAGGAAGAGGAACTGAATGCAAGAGAGAAATTTTGGGGGTGACAGAAATGTTCCATATCTTGATTTTGATGGTGGCTACATGACTACATACATCTGTCAAAAATCACTGAATTGTTGTCACATAAAATTGTTGAACTTTGTTGTATTTAAATTATAGTCTAATTTTAAAATGAAAATAATGTTACTGAAAACACTGGTATAATTCATATTATAAACCATTAAAGAGAACTTTATAAACCACATTCTACACAGCTCTAAAGTACTATGAAAGCTTGCTACAGTTATATAGTATTTTCAGGTGTAACCAGACCCCTAAGTATTTTTGTAATTTTTAAAACTACTCACAGGGAGTTTATGAGAATAAAATAAGAATACTTTGAGAAATAAATTAAGTATTAAAAATTAAGTATTCACCTTCAAATATTATTCCTCCCAAAAAATAGTTAAAAGAACATAGTGAAACTAAAAAAAAACTAACATCTAGAAATAGAAACTCCAAGAGCACTCATATATCTGAATGTTTGCATTTATCAGAGAGAATAAAAACTGAAGATATTCAAGAATGGTACATTTAACTTATATTTCTCTTTAGATGCTAGAATCTAAAAGAATAGTTGCTTTAGAATATTAGAGCTTCGCTCATTTTAAAAAAATTAAAGATGAACAAAAAAAGGAAACTGAGTTTGGGTAGTTTGCCTACCTTTTCTTCCTTAAACATTAATATGATTGAATACACCTGTTCTTTTTTGCTGTCCTCTTCAAAAGATAAGTTAACAGATTTTAAAATATTTATAAAATTAATTAAATTCTATTTTGGTTCATTTTAATTAACATTTATTGAAAATCAACTATATGCTAGGTCCTGGGGCATAAATGCAGATGTGAAAAATAAAGCTAGTCAAGATGCAAAAATCATAAAGTGCTATAATGACTAGACAGGCATTTTCAAAGTGAGTTAATTTACCAAAGATTAAAAAAAAAAAAAAAGAGGACCTACTACCAGCTATTCATCTCCCTGAGAAAGACAGACAAGTCTGATACAGATTAAATTCTATATTTATGAGTTTTAACACCAATAATCACAGAGCAAGGAGTCCAAACACCAGCCCCATCTCTATAATTTCTCAAAAATTATGGCAAAAGTTTATGTCTATTTGAGATTGAAGAAGGGGCTAATGACACAAAAGGATATTCTTAGAACACCACAGTTAACAGCAGCAACTGTAACAAGGTTTTAAAACCCCTCATCCAACTCTGGAATTTAAATATCTCTGGATAACAGTAAGGACAGTTATTTGTAAGCCTCAATACATTTTACCTGGGTAAAGAAAGCAACATAGAGATGTAGAATAAAAGACAAGTTAGTTGCTGACACATGCTGTGTCAAGAATGATCTTCCAAAACATTATGGTAAGTGAAAGAAGCCAGAAACAGGATACCACATTTTGTATGATTCTATTTACATGACAGAAGAGATAAATATATGGAGAAAGAAAGTAGATTAGTGATGACCTAGGGCTGGAGATGGGGATTAAATGTAAATGGGTTAAGAGGGATCTTACTGGAGGGATGAAAATGTTCTAAAACTGATTTATGTTAACAGTTGTACCCCTTGGTAAAGTCACTAGAAATCACTGAACTGTACACGTGAAAAGGGTGAATTTTATATTATATAAAGTATGCCTCAACAAAACCATAACATAAATAGAAGTTAGCAAAGCTATTCCTATAAGAGGATGTCTAAGGATGCGATCTTAATGCCAACTTGCAATACACTCTCTCACCAATGGTGGAAGGAACTGCTAATCTTGGGTCTGGATTCAAATAAACCTAAAATTGAATTCTAGCTTCACTATTTATAGATGTATTAGCATTAAGAAGCTAAGACAAAGATATGCATAAAATGTATATATATTATGTCTCTCATAACGTTACTATGAAGATTAAAGAGATAATGCATATAAGACTCTTAGCACTGCTTGTGGCACACATATGCTATTATTATTAATATTAAATCTATATTATTAAAATTCTCACAAATTTCTCACAGACACATAAGTTGAAAAATAACTCTGTTCATGAGTTTTTCAAATATAAATTATATGCAAATTAGAAATACAAGTATTTCTCAATGAATATAGAAAGTAACTATCAGCATGAGCTGTGATGATGAAGTAATGATATTCTGAAAGTCCTGCCAGAAAAATTAATCTCAGTAATTTGTAGTCAAAGAATATATCTTCACATGAACATATTTATCTTAATACAATAAAAAAATCTTTTAATTAGAAGGACTTTACGGATTTTTGAGGTGTATTCACACTAAACATTATAATGTAGAAAAGTGGATGTTAAGAGTATAAAGCAAGGATACAATTTAAAAATATGTATATTTTATAAATAGGTCTTAAAGGCCTTAATATAAGTTAACCTCCATAAATACTGGAGATTGTGCACATGTTAAAATAACTGCTGAGAAATCAAATTTTTAGAAAAGCTTATATAAAGCTGGAAAATAAAAATACAATATGTTTAATTTATTAATTCAATTAGTTTTCACTTATCTGTAGGAACCTATATTTCAGTTCCAATCACTGTTTGCTTTAATACTAATTACATGGTTTTCACTTCAAACATAAATCATTAATAAAAATTAAACAAAAAAATATTGAATAATGTTACAATATTATGCAATTAAAAACTATGTAAGCATCTCCTTCCAAGGCCCAAAACAGCAAAAAGGACAATTTTATAATTAGATTTTTAAAAGACAATATACACTGCTTCTTAAAGCAGTTTTTCTCTCCTTAAAATTCCTTTAATTTATTGTGTATTCTCTGCTGACATGAGGGCAGGTATCTTGCCTATTTTGTTTATTGGTGCATCTCTAGCCAAGCCCTGCAGAGTGTATGGCATGCAGTGGGCATTCATCACCTATCTGTGGAATAGACCTGAATGAATAATAAAGAACAAGCTCAAGTATGCAAAAAGGCAGACAAACATAGTGGAAAAACGCCTTGGAGTTTCAAAAAAAAACTGTAACAGATTGGGGAACTTGTTCAAAAATTGAAGAAAATATGCATCCTGTCTATTCTGGTCAGACTTCCCTGCTTTAGTCAACAGGATAAAGACACAAAAGAAGAATTAAGCATTTTTAAAAAGGCAGTAGAAGACAAAAACAGTATGAGCAAAACAAAAAAAGATTCTAAGAAATATGCAAAGAAATGCTTGATTTATAATGAAAAGATGGTTACATTAACAAAATAGGGCAAGTCACACAACACAGAATCCCGTAAGATGGAAGATTAAGTTACATTAAGTACAGAGCATCCAGCATGAGTCCACTGTTGTATGCCTGACCTGAGATTACAGTTCATATAAAAATACAGCACCTTAGTACACAATACAAGTAATACCTAACCATTTGCTACAAAGGGAGCTATTACAATAAAAAAGAAAAAAAAAAAATTCAGCAAGTTATCCAAATCAAAAAAGAAAACTGTAATGAGAACAGTTTGCACTATGAACTTTCCAAATCAAATTTACCATATGATGTAATGGAGAAATTGATCAGATGGGCTATTTTCATTGTGATCATGTTTAACCATCTCTAACGTGTAGGCTAATGAGATAAAATAAAGCACACATATTTTGTTTCCTTTAAGGCTGTAAAATTTGGACTTACCCCACACTTAGGGTCTCACAAGATAGGACATTCTTGTGTGCTCAATCTAAAATTTCAGATGGACAAAAAAACGTATTTTCTAAGGAAATTCAAAGTTGACATACAAAATGAATGCATGAATTGAGCCAAAGACAAATGAAGATGGCTGTATGTCTCACTTTCAAACTTCCCTAAGCTTCTTTAAAAGATCTGTAAATTTTTAAGAACTGTACGGCTATTTGATTGGAATAGATGCCATTCACATATTTCGATAAGTTCGAATCTTACTTTGATGAAGAAATCTTTGATTCGCCTATCTTTCATTCATTTGATTCACCTATCTTTGAAGCAGAAACCGGTATCTGCAATGTATGTCCATTTCAATAGGATGTGACAGAGAGAAAAAGCAAACAATGCTGGATTTTTCAGAGACTAACATATGAATCCCAGTCTATTCTGAAATGTTTAGCTATGTGACCATACACAGATAAGTGTTCATATCTGCTTGTATTTGTTAAAACATATTCTCTATCATCAGATTGTTAAACTCAACGTTAATATCTATCACTAGAGAAATAATTTGTAATCAGAGTATGTGCCTTGGCTGAACTGATTTACCATTTGATAATACTTCAAAGAGCTATATTTCAATATTCTCTTCGATTTCAAAGTGAACAGCAATGAGCACTAGGCCTATGATAGTATTTTTTTAATAAATAATACTCACAAAAATTATTTTGGATTCCTTTAGCATTACCTATTTTTTTAAAAAGTTTCCATAATTAATGTCTTATTGCTAATAAAAAAGGTGATGAAGCAAATATGCATATGGATTTCAAAACATGACAAATATATATGTCCACCCAGAATGGGAACCATGAGGTGTTTATGAATTCATGTTAAAAATAGGTACTAAGAACCCAACCTTCCTACTATTTCTAAAACCTTCTATGTCCTCCTAACCTATTCCGAATAAAAGAAAGTAATGAGCTGAATGGTCATTTGATTTAATTGTTCATTTGTTTTAATTTTTATTTTATTTTGCAGTACTGAACTTGTCTATAACCTAAAGACTTATAAATTCCATATGTCAAGCACTATATCTACCTTTTGCAGAGCTTAACAGATATATAACTTTAAAACATGAGAAGAAAATTAAGCAGAAAAAGATCTCCCTATACCACAAAAAGTTACAAAATCATTTTGCAGAAAAACAATCTATTGTAAGTAAGCCATCTCACAAACAGTAAGAGCAAAAAATACTGTGAAGATAAACTTGTAAACAACCCAAAGAATTCTAACAAATTCATCTCTTTCTTCTCTTCCCCAAATTAAGTAGACCTATTCCAAATAAACACATTACCACTTTTTACTTGCTTAAGCTATACCAATTCTTAAGAAAAACTGTGTCAAATCTAAAAGTTAACATTTCAAACAAAAAGTAAATGATATAAAGGAGATAAACTCAGCTTCTGGCTTTGGAGTTAAAGTAAACAGACTTAACATTGAAAAGCAATACAGTCCCACAGAATTGGATGAAAAATTTACAAAATCACATATATATAATAGGGGATTAATATACAGAATATATAAGGAACACCTTCAAATCAACAATAAAAACAATCCAATTTAAACATGGGCAAAGGACTTAAATATATGTTTCTCCAAAGATGATTATAAATGGCCAATAAGCACTTGAAAAGATGGAGGAAGTAGGGGGTTGGGTGAAACAGGTAAAAGGGATTGAGAGGTACAAGCTTCCAGTTATAAAATAAATAAGTCATGGGGATATATATACAGTATAAGGTATATAATCAATAATAATGTAAAAACTTTGTATGATAACATGGTCACTAGACTTACCATGATCATTTCATAATTTATTTAAATGCTGAATCACTATGTTGTGCATCTGAAACTAACATACTATTGTATGCAAACTATACTTCAAAAAAAAACACTAATCATTAGAGAAATGCAAATCAAAACCACAATGAGATATAATTCCATATTCAATAGGATGGCTATCAACAAAAAATGGAAAATAACAAGAGTTGGTAAGGAAGTGGAGAAACTGGAACCCTTGTGCACTGTTGATGGGAATGATGGTGCAGTCACTGTGAAAAACAGAACAGCAATTTCTCAAAAAATTAAACATAGAATTATCATATGATTCAGCAATTCTACTTCTAGGTATATACCCAAAAGAACTGAAAGAAGGGACTTGAACAGATTATTTGTACACATGTGTTCACAGCAGCATTATTCACAATAGCTAAAAGGTAGCAATAACCCAAATGTCCACTGATGCATGAATAGATAAACAAAATGTGGTATTTACATACAATGAAATATTATTCAAACTTAAAAAGGAATGAAAGGAAGGAAAGGAGGGGGGGAATGGGGGAGGGGAAGACATTCTGATATATTCTATAGCATGGATGAATCTTGAAACTTTACACTAAATGAAATACGCCAAATACAAAAGAACAAATATTCAATGATTCCATTTACATGTGGTATCTAAAATAGTCAAATTCATAGGGACAGAAAGTAAAATAGTAGTTACCAGGAGCTGAAGGAAGGGAGTAATGGGAGTTATTGTTTTAATGGGTACAGAATATAAAATTTCTGGAAAGTGGTAATATGAATAGTGGTAACAGCAGCACAACAACGTGAATGTACTTAATGCCACAGAACTTACACTTAAAAATGGTTAAAATGGTAAATTTTATGTTAGTTATATTTTACCATGATAAAAATTAAAATAATAATAATTTTTAAAGCGGTGTGATACAGTTGAAGGAGCCCTGAATCAAGAAAATGAAAATCAAATCGAGGCACTGATACTAACTGTGTGCTCTTAACTAAGTAACTTGACCTCTCTGGGATTCAGTTTTTTCATCTTTGAAATGAAAAGATTGTAATAGATGATGTAGGTGTCTCTTTTCAGTTCAAAACATTCCATGAAATCATATTCCAGATGCCAGAAGAACCAAAGCTGAAAATCAGGCTGCTGCCACTCAAGTGGAGATAAGAGAATTAACATCTCAGTTAAATCTTACCAGTTTTAAGACATTCTGCTACAGAGAATGTGAATCACAAAAGCAGACAGATGAAAATAAACACAGCTTTGGAAACAAGGGAATTAAAAAGATCTATCTCCAGGAACATTAAAAACACCCAACTCTATGCTCCTAAGGCCTCAAACTGGGCAGTTAAGCAAACACCATTTTCAGTCCTGTGGGGTGGGTTACTCATTCTCTGTTTGCTAATAAATATTATGGGCATTTTTGTTATACTTGAAGGGCCCAGCTTCCATTAAAGCTAAAAGCATTTAGTCTGGTGTTACAGCAGAAAAATGGCTGCTTCAGTTTCCATTTCAGGGAGGCAAAAGGATCAGTATCTGCCTCACCTCTCCCCATCAATACCATGAACCTACTAGCACCAAATCCTGTATTTCCTATTTAACACTGAACTCAAACACAGATTCCACAGAAGCATCTTCCTCCCACAAATAAACTGTTCAATAACTTCACTAGTCAAAACCAAGCTATCTGGCACTGTGCTAAGTAAGGAATGGATCCCTTAATCTTGTAAAGAAATACGTGTTTTCCCACATTCCTATGAGTATGAAAATGGCTCATGACATAAATAAGGAATAATTATGAAAAAGAAGAAACATGAAACAGATTTTGATTCAATATGAGAAAGAGCTTTAGAGCTGCCCAACAATGAATCTGGTTGCCTCAGAAAGTAGCTAACTCCCTTTGAATAAAATGTTCAAGCCTTGGATAGATGACCATAAATCAAAGCTATGTCATAACGACTCAGAAATTGAGATAATACCTAAGATTCCACCTAACTCTAATGAACTTCAATTCTACGAGATCAGCAGCACAGTAGTATCTATATACTATTAATTGCTACTAGGAGAATTCAGACTTATTAGCTGTACTATCATAACTAGCCTCTCTACACATGGAAATTCATATTTACTAGAAGGCAAGAAAGTATACTGAGCTTTTCAAAGATGATTAATAAAAGATAATTTATATCTTCACTCCTTTCGGGTAAGGAAGGGATCACGGACTTTGGAATCAAATAACCCTCCATGAGAATCCTTGTCCAGCCACTGTGTGACTTTGGACAAGTTATGTAACCTGAGTTTTTTAGTTTTATAAGAGGGAATATCACCTAACCTCACAGGGTTGTTATGAAAACTTTGTTAAACTAAGTGCCTAACACTGTATAAAAAAGTATAGTATTCTCTTTCAAATCCTACCCATTCTTTAATAACCTGCTTGAAAGTTACCTTCTCCATTTTCTCCATGACTTTCTAAGCCAAAGTAATTTTTCTCTGAACTTCCAAAATTTATTTATAAATAAGATCATATTTTTGAACCCTCAATTATAGGAGAAAGTGAACTTGAAACTACATTATGGTTGTTAGTTTAACAGCCTGATCAGAAAGCAATGGGACTAATGAATATCTGATTAACTGGTTTAACTATTTTTAAGTGTTCATATTAAAAAGTGTAGACATCCTTATTTGTGTACAAGTCCAGGCCCAAAGTAGTCTTCCAAATTCCTCTCCCACTGTATCCCTTCACAGATCTGAATGGACTAACCCTGACTTTGCCCAGACAACATTGTCACCTAGAAGCCTCTACACCCTAACCAGCCTCTGAATACCTGGATATCTAACTGATTCAGCCATTAAAGCCCAATTCCAATGCCACTTTTCTGAAGCCATTCCTGAGGTCCTAGAGAAATTCTCTAATTTTTTTAAACTAACAAGAAAGACATTCTGCTTAAGCCTCAATTTTGCAATTTAATGACAACTGTTTTCATATGTGTCTGTGTCCTCCCCTACTAGACTGTAAGTCTTCCTGGTGAGGGGATATCTTTTACCCTCACTGCATTCTACTTTATTCTTTCCCCAATCCCAACACTTAGCACAATGCCCAGCAAGACACAGAAAAATGAAAAATATTTAATGACATCTAATGTCCCCTAATACAACTGAAGCATCTTAAGGGAAAGAAAAAATAGCAAAGGAATAAAAAAAAAGAAATTGACACAAACTTCAGGCACCTATTTTTAAATTAAAACTGCAGATCAAGAATGTGTAAATCGTCAATGTTCATATAACATTGTATAGTGACAAAGGCAAACTATCTAAAAACTACATTACACAGAATAGATGAATCTCACAAATTATTTTAAGTGACAGAACCAGTCAAAAAAGGAATATATGTTGTATGATTCCATTTATATTAAATCCAAGAATATATGCTATTAGATACCAGGATAATGGTTAACACTAGAGGAGGATGAAAGAGAGAGGCTTTTGGGATGCTGATAATATTCTGTTTCTTGATCTTTCAGCTGGTTACCAAGCATTCAGTTCAGTTATGAAACACTGTAACATATGCACTTTTCTATAAGATATTAATATTTAAATCAGAAATTTTGGAAGAGTTGAAATGTTTATCATTTCTCTGTATTGAAAAAAATGTTAAGGCCAAGAATATATCTAAAAGCCTAAAAGCATTATCACTGTAGAAATTTTTAAAATAACTATGGACAGTAGACCAATGCTTAATTCTGCTAGCAAAAACAATGCTATGATACTTTATTGTCCTTTAACCAACCATTTACTGCCCTTTTTTAAACATCTCATATCAAAAAAAGTCAAGTTAAAATTTAAATTAACTGCTCAAGATTTATGTCATTAATTATTATTGGTCACTGCTTTTCTCACCACACCCTACACATTTCAGTCCTGTTCAAAGGAACTAAAAGAGCTAAAGTTAACCTGATATAAAAAAATGAAAAAAAATTTTTTGAAAAGTTTATTTTTGTATGTTTGAAAACTATGTAATATAGAATGAAAGATACAATGTAACCAAAATATTTTGAAAAAATTAAATCTAAGAAACTGGAGTTTTGTAATAGCTTGCTCATTCAGGTTAAAATATATTAACATGAACATTTAAATGGGAGAGAAATAACTTTTTTTAAATGTTACTTAAGCCACATATTTTAAAAATTACCAAACCTGATTAAATTAAATATTATTTGTTTGCAGCTTCATATATAATTAATATCTCAATTTAGAAATATTTTAAAACAAAGAGTATACACTATTTTGCTGATTTAAGTAAAATCTAGATTTTCATTACTAACTCAAACATACCAACTAAAAAATTTTCAATGTGCTATAAAATGCCTTTGTTTCAAATGCTGTGGCCTGTAGTAAATATGCTCTTCTCATTACTGCATGAAATATAAACACAACTTCATAAATGTGCTTTAAGAAACTCTGAAATGTGAATTTTAAAAGTCCAAATGAAACAGCTTGTATAATTTGAGGAAGGGAGAGACCATGAATGGGGACAGAGCTGACATAATCCTCACTCACTGCAACAGTTAAATAGAATTCTCAGTTTCCATATGATTTCTATTTATTTCAAGTATTATATGATGTATTTTATCTGGTATTTTATTCATTTCATTTAACTAAGATACATCTCAATCTATTGAGTTTTGTATTGATTACTATCAATTTAGAGTTGCTAAGAATAACTATAGCTTACTTTGTATTTGCTAAGGAAAACAATTTAAAGAAACTATTTCAAAACAACATACTTCTGTAAAGCATAGCAAAAATACCACTGAAATAATGTAGAAGTGGTCTTAACTACAAAAAAAGCAAATCACATCCAAATAAATATTAGCATTCTGTGATCTCATGCTTTTAGTATTTAATTGGAATATTTTCATTTAGATGTCAGCAGATATATTTTAAACCAAATTTGGCAATATTTAGAGCAAGCCTTACACATCCTTGACATAAGCCTTACCTATTTAAATATTCAACTTTTTTCATATAAAGGCTATAATTCACTTTGGAAATTTTGGCTGTTTTATTTTTGAAAAGAACTTAAGTATTTCCCACGGTGAACTGCATTGTATCTAATAAAATTTTAGGGTCTTGAGTGATAAATAAATCAGCAGATACAAATATCTATTAAAGTTGATATTGACTTATCAACTGAGACATATCCCATGGTATTTTGTAATAGACCAGAATATAATACTTGGCTCAAATGCAACATGTAAACAACAATAAAAAGTTGAAAAGTGATTCTCTACACAGCATAATAAGTGCCATATGAGGACTATGGATGACTAAGGACAAAATTAAACTTATCAAGAGAAATTAAGAATAAAATAATTTAACAGTGATTTCACTTTATAGAAGAACTGGTTCCAATATGAATTAACTTCAAGTTCTATATTTTTTTAATTTTCTGAATCAACAGGCAAATTTCTTTGAAAATGTTAGCATTTACTTTACAAATTCCATTTTAAGAGTTATATATTATTAAAGGAACTATATTGTTAACAAATGAAGTACTTTAGATAAAGAAGTCAAATCTATTTTCTGAAAGTTTTGTTGCTTTTCATAAGTAACTAATGAAAATACATCCTACAAAAATAAGCTTAATACTAATTAGGAGGAAAAAGCAAAGATGTATTCCCAATAATTGAAATGATCCAAATTTTAAAATACAGAAATATTTCACCAGAATATAATTTCATTTATCTAAATCTTATTTCATATACTTAAACAATTATTTCTTTAATATTAAAAACACTGCTTTCAACTAAAAGAAAAAGGTATGATTAGTAACTATTGACTCTCTTTCTATAAATCTCTTTTAATTCAGGAAGAATGACCTCCAAATAAAGGAATCCAATACTAAATGAAAGTAAGGGCTAAAATCAGTTTCTGCCCAAATGCAGAGTGACTGTAAACAGACATGTCAAATATACTAAATCTATGTCATGGGTATACTTTTCTCAGTGGTTAGGAATACACATGAAATTGTTACTTAGTTGAAAAATACTTTGGCCTTGATATTAATTTGCAACTTATTAAAAAATCTTTGTAACCTCTCAAAAAAGAAAAAAAAAAAAAAAAAAGAAAGTACTTGCCCTGCAGTTCCTATACAATGTGAAAAAGCAACATTTTACTATAGCTGTGATACGGATTGATAGTTATTACCCCAACAACAGTTATCACCACCACAAATACTATAACCTAATAGATTTCAGACATTTAAAAGAGATTTTTAACGTCTCAGTAAAAAAAAGATACACGAAGTATTAACTTCACATATTTTTCTAAGGTTTTATATAAAACTAACACACTGGCATAAGACAGATACGATAGGGTTTTTTTCCCCTCCTAAGATAATAAGTGAAAATTACCATAAACCACACTTTAACACAATACTTACCAGCATGTGGACAGTTTCAGAAGTTTACCATAAAGAGCAGTGCTGAAAGAGGGAATAATCGGTACAGGTACGCAGTAAGATCCCCTACAATCCAAAGAGGTCAGTCCTGCCTGGAAACCAAATATCTGCAACAAAAAGAAAAGATCCAAATGTTCACAGAGACAAAGTTTTAGTAAGCACAGGATGAAATACGTCAGTTTCAATTTGCTCTACAACAGCTGCACACTAAATATGTTCTGATGTCTTTTTCCACTTCCCAAACATCAACATTTTCTTCTATTAAATAGGACATTAAGTCAGAATTAAGAAATTTAAATACACAATATTTCTTTCATATCCCTGCAAGATGACTCTTCTTTTGACCAATTTTAGGTTTCACATTTTATTTCTATACATAATTCTCATTTCGCATTTTACTGTCTGCTAAAATGCACATATTCTCTGTTAAACTGACTACATTGTGCACATCACAGATATTGTTAGTAAATCATTGTTATATCATTTTATTCCTAAAAGAACATTAACTACAACAAAAACAATCTTAAAAAGTATTTTGCCTTCAACTTACGGTATGCACACACAAAAAGGATATCCAAACATATCCTAAATAATGTTACATCTTTTCCCTTTCTTTTGTAAAAATAATGGTAGGGCTGAGGTTTTTCACCTCAAGAAATTTGGTACATGGCATAAATTACTCTTTATAAGTTTATACTTAAAACTAGCAGATCACATTCAAAAATTTTATAAGCATTCCCTGAAATTCCTGAAAACTACATTTGCTTCCTAGGAAGAATCAATGTAACATCACATTTTACATGAAACGTTGCAGAGAACTGAATATGATATTTCTTCTTCCATTATTTTCAATAAAGTAAATGTTTCAAACAGGAAACACTGACACACAGAGATACAAAACAAAGAGTTACTGTTTTCCAACAACATGCAAAAGCAGTTTAACCCCAACATTTATGTTTCATTATTATTTTTTATTCCTTGGGTTTATAAAGCACTAACTTTCTTATCTCTAGGATTAATATTAGCTGCTAAATTCTACAGTGAAACATGTTTAAAATACCTCAGTAACTAATTTCCAATACAAAATACTTTCATTTAATGAACATAAACTAATGATCAATTTCTTAGAAAGTAATATTAAACTGCTTCCAAACGGTTTCAAAAAGCTATTCTGCTCCTACCATTCATCAAACTGACAATGTCAAATCTTTTCCTGTAAAGTCAGTTTTCAGTGAACGAAGTAACACTTTGGAAAATAGACATTAGTTAGAATTTTGTACGTTCAAAGAAAAACTGCATTTCAAAGGGCCTACCTACTTAATTACTATCAAGAAAAATGAAAGTGATATACCTACTGATTCCTATAAATCCCACTATTAACCAAGATGCAAGAAATAAAGAATTGAGAAGAAAAAGAAAAAAGTATGTTTCTAATACTTAATTGATCAGCCTTAAAAATTAAGTTATTCCACATATATATTCTTTGAAGACTTGCTCTAAGCAACACTATATGCAAAGAACTTCTGGGCACTGTACAATTTCAGCATTTCATATTTCCTCTGAAAGGGCCAGTATTTAAAAGTTTCTGAAATTTGCAATTATTAATACCACTTAATACAAAGCATGATTATTCAAACGATGCCCAACCTCCAAATATTTCTAGAGTATGAACCAGGGTAATACTTTATCAAACTAGATTATCTGTGTTCAACTAAGAACGCTCTCAAGCCACCTTCTAATACTCTATAAATGTCCCAACAGTATAATCACAGACACTATCATTAATGTACTCAGATGGAAACTGGGTGTTGAGGAGATCCCCTGCTGGTTGTCTGCAGAACTGCAAAGGACTTTGGGGAAGGTCCTGCATATTATTCTGCAATTTTTTTAAGCTTTTACTAAATGTACATGTTGTCCAGAGATGACTCCAGAGAACATTCAAGCAAGTATAAATTACAGTGAAATCACAAATAATTATTTCAAAAGAACCATCAAAAATAATTATTTCTTTTTTTTGTTTGTTTAGTTTTGTGTTTGCTCTTTGAAATAACCAATTTCAACTCTCTCTTTTAAATCACAGCAGTAAGACACACAGATTTACCATACCTATATAACCGAATAACTTGTCAACAACCCTTGACCAAGATTACAAATCCTTTATCTAGAAAAAGGAAAACCAGCACAGTATGAATTGAGGTTGTTTTCACCAGAACTGTTCATATATTCAGAAATAGAATAAAAATACTTATTAATAACACTGCAAACCAACAGTCTGAGGCATCAAGAATGTATGAAGCAGTAAGTGCAACTACTAATAGAAGTTTTAGCTGAAGGAAATGCCAACTTGACTAAGATGACTTACATATGACATAAAATGAAAAGTTAAATATGCAGTGCCACCTTTTAAAAAATCCAATTAGAAAACAATTTAACTAAATCACCTCATTGTACATATGGGAAAAATGAAGTCTAAAAAGGATAAAGGACTTCTTCATAATTACCTATTGCTGGAACAGCAATATGATGTTTCATTTGATTTAGCTCATCTATTAGCTCACAATTTCACTCTGCCTTGCTTCCTCCCTCTATTCCCTGCTTCCCCTCTCCAAAAAAATATGGCTGATTCACCACTTACTCTTAAAGAAAAAACAGTCTTTCTCATCACTACCTCTCCCCTCCAACCATCAGTAAAATTCCATTTCTCATCTGTCATCAGCAAAAATCTTGAAAAAGTAGGCTGGAAAATGCCACCTTTTTTTTTTCATTGCCTACTCATTCCTTAAACCCTCTAAATCTAGTTTCTATTCATGTATCCATTGAAACAAAAGGAAACTCTGGACTGAAACTGATACTTATATTCTTTTCTTATGGAGAGAAATTAAGTATTTTCTCCTAATTTTTTTCCACCAACAATTTAAGTGAGGAAACAATAAATAATAAGTAATTTTTTTCATCACCCAGAATTTTTTAAATGAATGTCATGTTGTCACCTGTACTTTTAATGAAATAAAATCCTTCAGAATACATAAGGAACACTTACAACTCAACAATAAAAAGACAAAATAACTTCATTTTAAAATGGGCAAAAGATTTGAATAGATATTCTCCAAAGAAGATATACAAATGGCCAAGAAGCAGATGAAAAAAAAAATGCTCAACATCATTAGTCACTAGGGAAACATATATCAAGACCATAAGGAGATACCTCTTCACAACCACTAAGATGATTAAAATCAAAAAGACAGTAGTAACAAGTGTCAGTGAGGATATGGAGAAATAAGAACCCTAATTCACTACTAGTGGGACAGTAAAACAATGCAAGAATCCCTTTGGAAAAAAAAGTTTGGCAGTTCCTAAAAATGTTAAAGACAGAGTTACCATAGAACAGGCAGCTCCACACCTAGGTATATACCCAAGGGAAATGAAACCTGTGTTTATACAAAAACCTATACAGAATGTTCATAGCTATATTATTTGTAATAACCAATGATTGGAATCAACACAAATGTCCACCAACCAGATAAATGGATAAACAAAATATAGTATATATCTATACAATGTATTATTCAGTCATAAAAAGGTAATAAAGTACTGATACATGTTACAGAATAGATGAACCTTGAAAAACATTATGCTAAGCGAAAGAAGCCAGCCACAAAAAACCATATGTTGTATGATTCCATTTATATGAAATATCCAGAATAGGCAAATACAGAGACAGAAAGAGATTAGTGTTTACAGGGGGCAGGAGGAGTCAATGGAGAGTAAATACTAATGGTTTCTTTTTGGGGTGATAAAAATGTTCTGGAATTAGATAGTGGTGATGGTTGCTTTAACTCTGTGAAAATACTAAAAATCACTAATTTCTATTCTTTAAAAACGGTGAATTTATGGTATGTAAATTATTTCAATAAAATTATTAAAAAATTAAAAACCTTACAACATAACTAAAGTTTACCTGATCCATGACCCTCACGCTAGTCTCACTGGCCCCCCACCAAGCCCAGATGCCCAGATCGCCCAAATCTACTTTCAGGAGTTCAGAACGTATCCCGCCCTTTTGTTATACCTTTATAAACCCTTTTATATCTGTGAACAATCTTTAGCACCATTTTGTATTCTTAATTTACATAAATGGTATCATACTATACATACCATTACGCTTCCTGACATTCCCACCAAAAATTATGCCTCAGAGAGCTATCCATGTGGGTATTTATAGACCTATAGCTGTACATATCTGTACATGCAAAAATTTCTCTGGGACAAGGGTCAACAAACTACAGTATACAGGTCAAATTCTAACCACTGTCTGTTTTTGTACTACCTACAAGCTAAGAATAGTTTTTACACATGTACATTTATAACTGATCTGATGACAGGGAACACTAAGTTGAAACCCCAATTAGGTGAAATGTTACCCCAAGAAAAAGAATTCCTTCTTCTCGTTAGTAAAACTATATTACAAAAAAAGAGTCTTATCTTACATTTTGAATTTTGTCAACTCAAGATTCATGGAAATTTGTTCTATTATTTAAGTACCTACACAATATCCTAAATTTTGCCTCTTGGCCCACAAAGCCTAAAATACTTACTATCTGAATCTTCAGAGAAAAGTCTGCTGGCCCTTGCTATAGTATATATATTGAAAATTGGAATGGATCAGTATAAGGTAGATGAGTTTTCAAATTTATTAGATTCTGCGAAAGCACTCTCCAAAATGATACCAATTATATATCCACCAGCCATGTGTGAAAGCACAATTCCTTGAAATCCCCAGGGAAAACTATTTACTGGAGGTCAAAAACTCCCAAATCCAAAAAATTCAAAGGGTTTTGATTCTACTATAACCTTCCTGATCTCTCTGAAGCATCTGCCATAGCTGATCCTTATGAGTAAAACGCCTTAAATTTATACATTTTTCTATAGTTTACATAATGCTTTCACTAACTTCTTTTTTATGTATGTTTCAAACTTTAGGTGACTTTCAATGTCTTAGCTACTTGATGCCACACTTATTCAAAAATGGGTTTAGCATTTAAATACAGAGGACTTGGTAAGACATATGAAAGTTTCACCTGCATGTTTTCTTACATGCCAACTCTCTCACTTTTAGTACTTATTCTTGATTTCAACTTGACATAGCTTCCTTTAGTCCATAAAACAGAATTTAATTAGGTACATGCTATCTCTACTTAGATTATACATGTGTATTTGCTTAGCAAAAACACTTATTACTCAACATCTGAGTTTATCTATTTGTAAGTACCTATAGTGGGATGTATCACATATTTATTAAAAAAAGAGATGGAAGAGCTGAGCAAAGTCTCCAATAATTAACTTTACATAACTTGATTTAAAGTAATAAAGTTTTCCTTGGCATTAAGAAATTAACATGAATTCAATAAGAGGAAAATGACTAAAAAAAAAATGTGTTCAACTCGCTTTATAAAACATTGTCTCTCACAAATATTCCCCTCAAAGAAATCATGAATCTTTTAAAACATCCTTAGTGCTCTTACACATTGCTTATAATCAATGATATATACAATCTTCAAAAATTATAATTACTATTATCTTACAAATATCAAGCTATTAACACCAAATAATTGAAGAAATCTTTAAAATAGGTACACTTTTATTTTTATATTAATTATGCTGAATAATGAATATACCTATCATATCTTATTTAAATCTCATCTTACAGGGTACTAATTCTGTAAAATTACAACTCCAAGAAAAAAAAGATTTATTTAATTCTCCCGAAGGCAACCAAATACTAATACACAAGAAAATTCACTTTTCATACCTTAAGGTAGCAATGTGCGTAGCAATAATGAAGCAGATTATCAAAAGGCTGAGTAAGGCTGCTGACCACATGCACCAAATGTTCAGCATACATCGGCACAGAATGTTCCAGATTAATTTTATCCACCAGTATCTGAATGGATGGCAAAGGCCGAAGAGACTGGAAGTTTGTAGTATTCATGAAATTACTTGAGTTCTAGAAAATAATAGTGTTCACTTTATATTTCAGGAGAAAGTGACTGATGTGCAATGCCCTCTATACAAGCTTCAGAGTGACACATTATGCAGTGATATCAAATCATCCTAGAAATGATGCCTTGCTATGGGACTCTCTTACTGTAACCAAATAGAAACACCTTCTACATATTTTTAGGTATATCCCAGATTTCAAAGAATGCCTATTTACTGTGAAATTATCAGTGCCCTTTTAGCTAAAGCTTTTTATTTTTTCAGTCAACTAGAATATTGTCACAACGTGCCTCAGTACACTGAAGGTATTTTCTTAAGCTCAATAATTCACACAAAAAAAATCCTAGATATTCCAGAGCCTTTATCTTCTTTCCCTTTATTCACATTTAGATGACTAAACGACTAAGTGCACTACTCAAGACAGTCTGAAAGATACTCACAATAAGCAAAGTTTGCAGGACAGAAAAATTTCCGATCCACATCATATCTACTAATATTAAAAATGCTAAAGGCTCATAAAGTCCTAAGAATCTCGAGGTAGGCTTGGTATTTTCAGCGTTACAGAATCTTTCTAAGCTTCCAAGTAAATGCAGATAAATTTCAACATGTCCAGGGTATGAACCCAATTAGCAAGCCACCCCTTCCAGCCCTTGAACTTATTCCCATACCTGTAGCTCTCAATGAGGAACAGTATGACCCTCCATCCAGAGGTGTGGGAAGAACAGTTTAATTGTTTTGTCTGTCTTTCATTATCATAATAATAGGGGAACAGTACTGGCATTTAGCAGGCATTGGGTAAAGATGGTAAAACTACATAATACTTCTCTAGTCCAAAAAGCCAATAGTACCATTATTGAGAAACACTGTGCCTAAAAATAAGTTGAAGATACAGTTCTTCCTTTTTGACTCATTAATAATTTTTAAACCATCACGTATTGAGCAATTACTTTACTAAGGGACTTTATTTTGGATTACTGAGATATAATATACAGTAAAGCACAAAATCTTAAACATAGAGTTCAACAAATTTTTATGTATGTAACCACCACACATTTCAAGCACCCTAGAAGGGTCTCCTATATCCCTTCTCAGGTAACATCAAATCCCCACCAGGGGTGGCCACTATTCTCACTTTTGTCTGTTCTTTGACTTCATTTAAACAGAATCACACAGTACATACTCATGTCTGCCTTCTTTCATTCAACATATCTCTGAGAATTATCTACTGTTCACTCTTTGAGTCAACACTTATCATTATGGAATGACTCTCTTTACTTCTATCAATACCTCTTGTCTTAAGCTCTACATTTTCTGATATTAAAATAGCCACTCTATCTTTCCTTTGATTAGCTCTTAAATGATGCATCTTTTTCCATCCTTTTATTTCTAGTTTGTGTTATAGTTTTCAGCTACAGAATTTCATTTCATTCTTTTTTTAATGGATTGAGGTCTTTTGAAATCCTCCACTTTTTGTCTCTTTCTTGAACTTATTAACCATAGTTACTTTAAAGTTCATGCCTATACTGTCATATTTTAATTCTTCTCCACTAAAATTTTCCCCAGATGATCTCTTTACCCAGCAATACAATGAACGATTATGAGTGGTTGATAGAGAGCAAATATACAAAATGAAACTGATATATCTTAATTCTCTGCCATACTTCCATAAGTTCTTTTTATTTAAAGTTAGGACTATTTTTACTTCTATAATCATCATCATGTCACCATTAAAAGAAATATAACCCCCAAAATAATAAATTAAAGATAACAGATAATACCTTATATGTATATGGCAGACTTAGAAAGCAATACATTGTATATGGACCTAAAATATTAAGCATCTAATAAGTCCTCATTAAGAAACACAGTAATAATCACTGGGTTCCTAATATGTGCAAAATGGTTTACATGCATTATTTCACTGAATATTCAAAATCATTCTAGGAGCTAGGTACTTTGGGGGAATTGCTCTATGCCAGCACCCAGACAATCTTAAAATCCATGTAGCCCACAAGGCAAGGCTAAAACACACAAGACCTAAGCCTTGGTGGAGCACCCTATGATATTATCAGAACAGGGGAAAATAGGTGGTCTTGTGCAGAACTGGTAAAAGACCATTTCTCAGTCGACTTCTCATCTTGAGAAATGCTGCTATGGGGAAATTTTCTCATCAGCATCCCTCATTCACGGGGCTTTCCATCTACTCTCTCAGAGTACAGCTGTAGGCTATATAACTGCTTAGCTGCAGTGTGGAACTGAGTCCTTGTCAACAAGGTATCCTACCATGTGTGCTGCAGGTCATTTGGCGCTCTAGATTCAGGGTTGTCCTGAAGACAAGGCAAGCCAACACCATTACTGATTTGCTTTTGCTGTCTATGTAAGTAATAAACTATCTGAATCTATCTGGGCTTGTTGCTTCTTTACTGGCTGACTCTGTCAGCCTACATGAAAAATATAATTTTCTTTTGTTTTTCAGAAAAGGAAAACAAGGCTTAGAGATATAAAGCAGTGTCCTAAGGTGTCAGAGCTTGTACATGGTCTGACATCGAGGCAAATGCTCTTCAACATTTCTTTATAGAGCCTTAGCTTGAGGTTATTTTTTTAATCTATTTATTTATTTATATAATATAGATAAATTATTTTCTAAGAATTAATAATCGTAGCTACATTGCTTTAACTTCACCATGGATAACTATTATATATAGACAGATATTCTATTACTTAATCAACTTCCTCTTACAATATCACAGGACCAATAAATATACATGTATGAGAAAACAAGTAGTGAATGACAAAATATACCTTTTCTCCCATAATGACAGGCAGCAAATGATCCAGCAAGTTGAATTCAGCCATGAAAATTGTAAAGGTACATTTGAGGAGAGTAACACTTGTATGTCGAGTAGGAATATATTCCTCCAAAGATGCCACTTCTTCAGGATTCAGCACTGTTTCACTTTCACCCTTAATATCTAAAATGAAATAATAAAAATTCAATGAAAATTTATTTTTAAATAATTTTCTTAATTAACTAAAAAATTAATTAGTTCTCCAAATTTTAAGGTCAAATTCTTTTTTTCAACAATGAAGCAGCTGTAAAAGTGTTGCCTTTAACAAGAATAAATTACTCTAGAAATGTATGTCTTTGCTATGTAAAATTTTGTTTTATATTTTAAAATATTTCTTAAATATTTTAAAGAAATTTTTAATCTCTGTCATTAAAAGAATAACAGCTTCCTTTCATAAAAACACCACTGAGATAATGTAAATTCAAGCCACAGACTAGGAGAAAATATTTGCCATAGACAGACACATAGATAGACATAGGTATATGCACAAAGGACTTGTACCCACAGCATATTAAAAATTAAAAACTACCTAAAAATCAAAAATAAACAAATAATTCAATGGAAAAATGGGCAAAAAGCCTTGAACAAGCAAAAGATAATATATCCAAATGGTCAAAAGTTATTTCAAGAGCAAGTTAACATCGTTAGGTATCAGATAACTACAAATAATGTCACGATGTGGTAGCACTACACATCCACTGGAAAAGCTAAAATGAAAAAGACTAAGAATACTAAAAGTTGGCAAATATGTATCAGCAAACTTTTTCTATAAAGAGCCATATAGAAAATACTTTAGGGGAGACTTCCCTGGTGGCGCAGTGGTTAAGAATCCGCCTGCCAATGCAGGGGACACAGGTTCGAGCCCTGATCCGGGAAGATCCCACATGCCGTGGAGCAACTAAGCCCATGGCCCACAACTACTGAGCCTGCACTCTAGAGCCCGCGAGCCACAACTACTGAAGCCCGCGCACCTAGAGTCCATGCTCTGCAAGAAAAGCCACCGCAATGAGAAGCCCGTGCACCACAACGAACAGTAGCCCCCGCTCACCACAACGAAGAGTGCCCCCACTCGCCACAACTAGAGAAAGCCCAAGCACAGCAATGAAGACCCAATGCAGCCAAAAATTAATTAATTAATTTTTAAAAAAATACTTTAGGCTTTGTGGGTCATACAGTTTGTCCCAATTACTCAATTCTGCAACTGTAGTACAAAAGCAGTCACAGACAAAACATAACTGAATGAGCAAGACTATATGTTCCAATAAAACTTTACCTATGAAAACTGAAAATTAATTTTCACATAGTTTTCATGTGTCACAAAACATCAATCTTTTTTGTATTTTTTCCAACTATTTAAAATGCAAAACCCATTATCAACTCATAAGCTGTACAAAAAGAGGTAATAAGTCATAATTTGCCAACCCCCTGATCAAGGGCAACTAAAACTCTCCTACACTGCTGGTAGGCGTGTAAAGTGATTCAACCAAATTGAAAACAGTTTGGAGATATTTACTAAAGGTGAACATATATGATCGTTTTACCTAAGTGATTCCACCCTTAAATTCCCAACAGAAATGAGTATATATGTTAATCAAAAGGTATGTACTAGAATGTTGGTAGCATCACTACCATAATAACCAAAAACTAGAAACTAACCAAATACTCATCAACAGTAAAATGGATAAATAAGTTATGGTATATTCACAAAATGGGATACTAAAAAGAAATGAGAATGAATCCCACAAACATAATGTAAGCTAAAGCCACAGGCAAAAGAGTATATACTGTGTGATTACATTTACATGAATTCTAAAATATGCCAAACTAAATCTAGGATGTTAGAAGTAAGGAGAGTGGTTACCCTTGGGGTTCTTAGTAATAACCAAAAGAGGGCAAGAAGGAGAATACTGGAGTGCTGGTAAGGTTCCATTTCCTGAACAGTTAGTCACATAGATGTGGTTAAGTTTACAAAATTCACAAAGCCATACCCTTAGTTTTGTGTGCTTTCCAGTATGTATCTTACACTTCAATAACGAACTTAAAAAAAAAAAAAGTGGAGGGGAACTGCTAACTACTCAGAGAACTGCCTGTACAAAGTCAGTTAGCAGCAGTTTCTTTATAGAGATCATAAATATTTCTGAAATGATAAACTGCTTCAAATAAATATTCATTTTCTATAAACGTGTGTGTGTGTGTGTGTGTGTGTGGTGTAATTCCACTGTGGAAGAGATTGCTAATTGCAGTCTTTTCTTCTTCCTTTTAGCAATAAAACTCTGAATTTTAAGTGAGGTATATGGACTCCGTCTAGAGAATACATTTTCCAGCCTCCCTGGCTGCTGGGTGCAGGGACATGTTACTAAGTTTGGGTCAATAAGATGACAGAGCCATGTCATTAAGTGAAACTACATGCCTACCATTTTCTCTTGTTCCACCTTCCTGTTGCTTAAAATTAGACACTGTAATGGTAAGCCAACATTGACCATGTAGATGAAGTATACCTCAGAGGATGGTGGAAAAACAAGATAAAAGGAATTCTGGGTCTAAGACCACATCATGAAACAGAGTCACCCTAGTCCCCTGGAGTACCTACCAGCTTGGGTTTTAACATGAGAAAAATTAATTATATACTGTTTTTTGTGTGAACATTAGTTCTCATTTCTCTGGGATAAATGCCCAGGAATGCAGTTGCTGGGCTATATGGCAGCTGCATGTTAAGTTTTTTTAAAAACTGCCAAAATGTTTTTAGAAGTGGCTGTACCATTTTATATTTCCACCAGCAATGAATCAGTGATCCAGTTTCTTCATGTCCTCCCCAGCATTTGGTGTTGTCACAGTTTTCTGTTCTAGCCATTCTGTACATACTATCCTAGCACTTATCAGAGTACCTGGCAATGGAGCAGGCATTCAAGCAAGGTGTAAGAAATGAATGCATGAACATATCAAGCACTTATGGCACTATGTTACGTGATTTTACATGCATTAGTCTTTGGAAGTAGGTCCTATAAGCGTATCATTTAGGACAACAGTAAATTTGCTGTGACAAAAGAAAATAACAGAAGTGTCAACAAAAACAATGCTTATTTCTCTTTCACTCAACAATCTGAGTCTAGAGGATCCATGGTGCCACCACACTACTGAAGACTTGGGCTCTCTCTCTATCTTATTGTTCTGTCATCCTCAGCATGCAGTTTTCATCTCAGAGTTGAAGCTAGCAGGTCCAGCCCTGCCATTATATATTGCTTTCCAGCAAGAAAGAAGGGAAAAAGAAAAAAAGGAAGGCACACTCTTTTCCTTTTAAAGTCCTGTCGCAAAAATTCACATGAAGTTTTGCTCCCATCCAGTAACCAGAACCTAGTCATATGACTGCATTTGGGAAGTGAAGTCTTTATTTCTATCATGAAAATTTCTACCACAGAAATTTCTATTACTATAAGAGGAGAATGGATACTGGGGAGACAATTTAACCAACTCTATCGCAATAATTAAACTCATAGAGATAGAGAAATGGAAAAATCAGTGATGTTGATTACTTCCTAAGGTCAGTAAGAAGTGGGGGTCAGAACTCAGCCTGATGCCACAGGCTGAGGTCTTTATTACTCTATACTCCCTCATTATACTCTTATGTCCTGCTCTAGAGTGCTTCATTGCATGAAAAGGAAATTTGTGTTTTATGAAACTGTGATAACCATATCTTCATACCGTGCAGAAAATATCAGTCACATAGAAAATTTTTTTTACCAGTAGGACCTAAGTTTTCTTGAATGTTAAATTCATATGCTTAAAACCCATCTTCTTCATGTCTCCTCCTTAGAATCCACTAAAGTGGAAAAATGGTCATATTTCAGGAGTATACAAGGGAAAGAGTATCAAAAAGGTGACAATACAATACTGACAAACGCTGGCAAAAAAAGCACATACTTATGCAAACAATTTTCGAATACCAACCTCTCCCATAACTTCCACATGTAAGTTTACTCTTTAAATTAACAAGTAAATATATGAAAATCAGATAGGCAAAACATACTAAAAACGTTAAGTTAGCAAAATACAACAAATTGGATTATACAGTCATTCAAATCAACTGGCAAGAGATTCAAAATTAAGCCAAAAACAAACCTGGTTTTAGTCTACTATATGGTTCATATTCGTGTTCCAAGGCACAAACAATCATTTTTAAAATTCTATGTACTGCACTGCTATCCAAGCGAAAATCAAGAGGACCTATAACAAGGCTTTTGGTAGACTTTTCCTGAAGTGTTCCCAAATCTTCACTTTTCCCTGAAGAAAAGTCTTGTTGATTTGCAGAACCTACAAAAAGCCAAAATTATATTAATAGGTAAGCATCAATCAGATACACCAAATATATATTTTAATATTTCTCTTATCTTTTTAGCTTAGAGCTTAATGCCTTAAAACCAATTCTACATCAACTGGATACACAGAACCCTGCTGATCTATATTTTTCTTTATGTAGATGAGAGGATATTATCAACAAAAAACAGATGATTTAAAAAACAATTATTCCTGTTATCTATTTAATGTTATAAGATGTGCTATAAAATTGAAATGGTCATTCTTAAAAAATTATTCTCTAAAATCTAATTGGCCTATACCCAATAATTCTATACACAATACTATTAGGTTGACTGGGAAAGGAGACTCTCGAAGAAGTTGCATTTTACTACTATTTTATCTTAGAAGTTACATGGAAAAATTGATTGCTTAAAACTACATGTTCAAAGGCGCCTCGTGAGTTTTCTAATGACCATGGAAGTAAACAATAGGTATTACCCGCTTTGAACTTTTTCCAGAGTAAAATCATTAAGGCCATGCTCCACAGGGTGGAATCCAATTTCCCCAATCCCTTATCTGCCCATATGTCGAAGAGGAACCAAGGCTGTCTTCTAAAGAAAATCTTAGCTCTACCTACAGGTATTTCTCCTTATCTAACCTGTCCACACCTTAGAGATTTGGTTTTAATATATAAATTCACTATTTTAAGTGATAACATACAGTAAATTTTACTTCTTAGGTCTTATGTTTATTCAAACAAAAATAGGGAAGTAAAACTTTCCAGCATTTACTACCTTTAGAATCTAGGAAGGTCCAGTTAAACACAAAAATCCTATATCTACACCTTTTAGTAACTCTTTCAAAAATACATTTCCTTCATTTCAAACAAAGGAGTTCAGTTCAATCTCTAGTCCCAGTACCAGAGACAAAAAAATAATTAAATTTATTATTCATATATTCTTTTCTTTAAAAAAACATTTTTTAAATTTATTTATTTATTTTTGGCTGCGTTGGGTCTTCTCTGCTGCACGCAGGCTTTCTCTAGTTGCGGTGAGTGGGGGCTACTCCTCGTTGCAGTGCGCGGGCTTCTCATTGCGGTTGCTTCTCTTGTTGTGGAACACAGATTCTAGGCGCACAGGCTTCAGTAGTTGTGGCACGTGGGCTCAGCAGTTGCCGCTCGCAGGCTCTAGAGCACAGGCTCAGTTGTGGCGCACGGGCTTAGTTGCTCTGTGGCATGTGGGATCTTCCCGGACCAGGGCTCGAACCTGTGTCCCCTGCATTGGCAGGCAGATTCTTAACCACTGAGCCACCAGGGAAGTCCTCATATATTCTTAACAAGATGACTACACGCAGACTTAAATGTCACAAATAAAACATACAAAGTTAATCTTAAACATATTTTATGATACACATAAATAAGAGTCACATTATAAATTAGGTATAAATAGCATACCATTAACATAAAAAAATACTACTTTCCATAGCTAAACCAGACATTTCTAGAGTTACCTGTTAGGATGAGGTAGCTTGAAGATAACCAGAAGGACTCTGGTTGCAAATCAAAATATTCAAAAACAAGGAAAATATCCTGCTTCGAGTCCTGTAGAGGCTATTAGGCTTCTTTAAAAAATGTCAATTTACAAGAAGACCCTTCTTTTAGACATCAGATTGTCTCTAAAACAATAGAAGTCTAGAGGCTTCTATTCTTTTTTTCAGATAATGCAACTTGCTTATAATGCCAGTAGCTTATCTAAAATGTAGAACTGTGACTGGCTTTTAGCTATTTCTTTTCAGCAAGGTATTTACTTGTGCCCACCCTCAATATGTTTGGTCACTCCAGCCACCTGAATGTTTGGCTATTCTTATTAAGAGTCAAGACAATATCAAGTTAGCCTAACTAAAATGAAGGACTTGCCAGTCTCTCCAGGACAGCCAGAGGCAAAAGAACCTGTACTGCCTACATCTGCCCATACCTTTATACCTATTAATAAAAGATAATTCTTCTCCCTATGTGAAGAGGAATCTGCAAGCTACCAAAACAACTCCACCAACCATCTGTGCTGTCAGTGCACAAGGAACTCTACTTTCATTCGTGAGAACTATATATCCCTATGTGTCTTCTTTTACTAGAAATTCACCTGCTTTCTTTCCCCACTGGTTCTCATTAAAGTTTGCTTGTATTTAACTTATACCTTATGAGTCTGAGTCTCTGTATAAAACCCATCTTTTAAAGAAAAAAAGTAGCTCTAACCCAGGAACTAGAAAATTAATCCTTAAATAGAATAATTTAGGAAACACAAATGCTTCTACTCCAACATTCCCCTAAATTAACACCAACACTCTCCCAAGACATCCGGATTCAAAAGGGCAACGAACCATGATGCCTCTCTCTCATCCTTTTCCTCAATCCAATAACTAAATAGTTTCAATTTTATCTCTATGTCTCTAAAATTTTCCTGTTGTAGATTAAATGTTCAGCTATCTACTTTAAGTCCATAAAAACATTTGCAATAACTTCTTAAATAAAAAAAGACTAAAACTTACAATAATATTTAAAGTTATATTAATAAGAAATAATTTAGTTTCTAAAACAGTGAGTGCTTTCAAGTAGCATAACAAAAATGAAATAATTATCAGAATGCTTATTAATATCAAGCAGCAGCACAAGAAACTTATTAACCGAATTTTTCTTTATATGTCATTTTATAATGCGGGTAAAGTACTACTACATCATTTACCACAACAAAAATAAATAATACAAGTTCTTTTTCTTACTGCATTTACTAGTTTTTTACATTAACCAAATACTATCATGAACTTACTTAAAGCACACCAATCAAATCCGCTTTCAAAATTTCAGAATCCACTACAAACTTTGTAAAATTATTAGTTTAATATGCATTTAGATACCTAAGATAAAATTTAGGGCACTTTTTGATAATTTGGACTACAGAAACAAATAAATGTCATCACAACAAACCAAGAATTTTAGATAAAATATTTCTTTGAAGAATTCAAAATTAACCTCTTTTGAGAATTCAAAATACTTTTCTTAGGTTTATAAATACTGAAAATTCCACAAATTTCTTGTTTCAAGTAATCCAAGAAAGAAGAAAATCTGAACACGGTAGTTACGAATGCAAGCTGTAGAGTTTAAACTAGCTGGGTTCAAATCCCACATAATAGGTGTGTGATCTTGGCCAAGTTACAAAACCTGTATAGGACTGGCTGTTTCCTCATAAGGAAAATGGGGATATTGTTATCTACTTATAGGGTTATTATGAAGATTAAATTAGCTACTACGTGTAAAACACTCAGAAGAGCGCCTTCCATTTAAAACCATTCAATAAATATTAGCCATTATCACCATCACTATATTATCAGTGAATACAGATTCACAGTGAGAAACACACATATGAAAGCAGCTACCAAAAAGCAGGCAAAGAACAAGTGAACAGATTATTGGGTGAATGAATGAACACATTTTTAATGTACATGTGACATTCACAAGTTAAATTAACAGTGGAATCTTATTATTTACCCAAAAAAACTATCTGCTTGCACAGCTGAGAAAGTATCTGTTTAAGCAGTAAACCAAAAGCAAGAAAATGATTACCACAAACCTAAGAAGAGCAGTTTCTTCCAGTGAGGGAGGGAGAAGACTGTGATGGAAAAGGAACACACAGGAGGCCAGCAATGTTGACACTGTCCTGTTTCTTGGCTTGTGTGGGGAATACACAGGTGTTTCTATTTCTTTGCTATTCTGTACATAAATGTATAGAACTTTTCTGTTTGTATGTTATGATCTAACATTTTGTTTTAAAAAAGTTAAAGACTAAGATATCTATACAATGCACACTATTCACAGGAATGGAATATGTGAAAAATGCAAAAAGTAGCAAACTACCAGCGTCTCAGGCAGAAAATATATAAGCACCCTAGCAAATATAAATCATGTTTCAATCTTTTAAAAACTTTAGAAACAAATATATACAAATAAAATTTTCAGTGAGAGGTTTCCTTTACTTGATAGGCAGACTACTTCATACTCCACCTCACAAAATACCAAATTCACAGCACATGTGTAAGACATCATACTAAACAAGAGGAAACCTACCAGCTTACATTTGGTAACTACAACACAATAAAAATTTGCAAAGTTCTTAGAACAGAGACTTCTGAATTGTACTTTCATATACAGGTATCCCTTGCTTTTCGAAAGTTAGCTTTAGGCCATTTCACTTTTACAAAAGATCAGTTTCCCTAACCAAAATAAATCTGAAGAGAATTTTCACTTTTACAAAAAAAGGTGAAAATAGCATTCACCACTTGTTTTGCAGCGAAGCATTACAGAGGCAGCACAAACCCCCAGCGTCTAGAGTGGCACCAGCAAACTCCTTCCCCAGGAACTATACTCAGAATGTCAGTATCAAGCCACCACAGCTTTGAACTGTGTCTTTGAGCATACACGCTTTTCTCAATTTATTTTGCACATCCGTTAACAAGATCTGTCCTAAGGTAACTGCTTCTTCACTTTACACCATTTCGGATTACCAAAGGTTTCATACGAATGCTGTAGTGGAGGAAACCTAACACATACAATTGACTCCTGAGCATCTCCACCAATGTCCACGGGTAACTCAAAACACACCTTTTCCTCCAAAAGTCTTCCTTTTTGTGTCTCTATGTTCCTTGGTGGTTATCATTATCCACCAAATACCTGAACAGCAAAATCTGATCAACTATTTGAATTTTATTTTTAAATAAAGCAATGTGAAGGCAGTGAAGATTTTAAGCACAGAATTAAACCAGTCTGATTGCAGTATAGATTATAGGAGGGCAAGAGTGGAAGGAGATAGCCAGTAAAAAAGATATTAGAATCTAGAGATGGTAACAGATTGGATGAGAGCATTAACGGTGAAGCTTAAGAAAAGACAGATTCTAGATAGATTCTAGAGATAAAATTTGACAAAATGTGCTGATGGGTTGGATGCTAGGGGAGAAGTTTGTCATGATTCCCAGATTTCCAGCTTGTGCAACTAGAAGACAGTAGAAAATTCTTCCAGTAAGAGAACACTGAAAATAGGGGAGAAGTAGTAGGTGGTCATGAGGGTTTTAATAATTCAATTTCAACATATTCAATTTTGAGATATTTGTGAGACACAGAAGTAAAAATGTCAAGTGTGCACTGGATATATTTAATTCTAGATCTGAAAGAATAAGTTTGGACTAAAAATACAAATATGGACATCAACAACATATAGAAGGTACTCAAATCCATGAAAACGAATAAGATTACTTCAGGAAGAGTTTAGGGGAAGAAGTGAATCCAGGTTTGACCAATGAGAACACCAACATTTAGAAATCCATTATGAAAGGAGGAAGCAGAAAATTACAGTTCTTTCCTTCTGTTTTCATCTAACTAAACTTAACGATCCTTCAAAATCAACTCCTCTGTGAAGCCTTCAACCCCACAGACAAAGGTAGTCCCCTTCTCACCTGGACCTCTTTTAGCTGTCTGTTTACATTACTGTCCTTAACATGCTATATTAGAATCACTTATTTAAGTGCATAAACACTACCTATTGGTTTCTTGAGAAATGCTTTGGTCTCCTTTGCATTCACAATATCTAACTCATCCCCTGAAACAAAGAAATAATTTATCAAAATATGAAAAATTAACAAAAAATGGTGACCCTATTTTGACTAAGTTTTCAATTTGAAAAAGGCTGGAATAATAAGCACAACACAGAATAGTTAAATTTCTGAAATCGTTTGATTACTAAAATGAAACACATAATAAAATAATAAAAGACTGTGTCCATAGTTTCTAGAAGAATACATTTCTACTTTTCTGTTTGAAACAACAAACTCCTTTTTTAATAAAAAGATGTATATAACCTTCAAAATGTATTTAATACAGAAAAGGAAATGTTTATGCTCTTTGACAACTTAATATGAAATTTGATGTATCAAAATTTTTAATATTTGGTACATATTAGAACTAATTCTAGTTGATTATACAAAAATCTTTTCAATCAGCTGCACAAAGAAAGGACTAAAAATGTTAAGAATCTAAGAAAATTCTAACATGACATTAAAATTAAACCATTCCGCAAAGTAACAGAAGGTAACTCTGATGTAACAGAGTACAATCAGTCAAGGACCAATTGATTCTGAAGAAGTCTTTGTTTCTGTTGTTCAAGGAAAAGCAAACATAAAGGAAAGAAACCAGTACCTTTGCCACTGGTGTTCTCCATTGTATACAGGTAATCCATGTAAAAAGCCCCGAACCTTTGCATTCCAGCTATCTCAGTGTATGTCTCCTGCCAACAAAGCAAAGCAAACAGAACATACATTGTATAGAACAGACTTTTGAGTTTAAAACCTGATAGATCAAGAATCAGACATATATCCTTATGGAGAATGTGTACCAACTCATAGGATTAGCAAAACAGAAAGAAGAACAGAGGTTACACAAAGAATTGGCTTCTAAAAAACGTAGTGTTACCTCTACTATGGACCATACAAAAGGACATCTATAATTCTACTAGACAATTTGACCACTTTGTCAATAATGTCTGGTTAATGAATACCTACAGTGGAGTAGGGCAGTACGGTCTTGACCTTTATCACCATCACAAAACGGTCTAATATATACTCTCAAATAGAGTTAATCCTTAATATTTCAGTACACTTACGTGAAACAGTTCAAACACTAAAAATATACTAAAATATTTTTAAATGTATGTTAATTATGCAGATAAAAATTAAATTCTTTACTTTCAACTATAAAAGTAAGTCTGTGGAATCAATGTAAATCATTGATTCTATTATACTAATCTTCAGGAACTTCTTTTGAGTTTTTAAATTTATTCCATAAAAAGTACATTAAAAAAAAAAAGTACATTAATATAATCTTACATGAAAAATTCAAACACTACATATAGTAAAATGTGAAATTCTTCACTTCTTTTCATTAATCCCACACTTCAAAAGTAACTGAAATTAAAAGAAATAATTCTACATGTTTCCTCCATGACTATTTTAACAGTAGGGAATGGATAAACTAACTGTGGCTGCATGCTATATAAAAGTAGAGATCTTTGTGCACTCCTCAAACCTCTCTAGATATACAAGGCAGACAAAAATATGCTAGATGTTTCAATAAACTACTAGCATTCAGAATATATTACTGGAGAAGAAACATCAATCACAAGTATTCACACAAAGTGTCCACCCCAGCACAACCTAGAATTTGGCTCAAATATATATTCTCTGACCTTATGATTAGCTGCATCCAAGATAAATTCTGCATGAGTACCATTATTTTCTGGGCTTCGGTAATCAAACAATGAATTTGTGAGGTATGTCAAACCTTTCATATTCAAATTTTCACCACAAATGAAAAAACAGGCTTCCTGAAAATAAATGCAAAATTTTTGAACAGGAGAAAAAATCATTAGACAGTTAAAGAAAATAAAACCTTGGTTTTATAACACCAATTCAGCAGTCAATAGAAATCACACTACAACTTGAGGTCCTGTAAAAAGACAAGGCATGCTGCCTCCATTTTCACTGCCTATTTTGGCAAAGAACATTTTAACAAACCAAAGAGGAACTCCAAGTAGCTGTCATAAACAAGAAAGAAGAAACATTTATGAATTGGAAAGTATTTGGAACTACTGTCGGTGTTAAGTACTACCAACTTTCTAAATTCCCCTGAGCTCTATAATTTCTTACAGGGGAAAACAGTAAAGTTCCCCTCTCAAGCCAAAGATATATGTAGTCTAACAGATTTTTTGGTATGGTTAAACACTTCAATAAGCACCTCATTATCCCTGCATTCTATCCAAAAAAAAAAAAAAAAATGGAGGAAAGGGGAGATTTTGACTTACGGTTTCACTTCTATTCATACTCTCTTCAAAATCTTTAACACCCATAATTCCTTTAAGGCACATGGCTCTGCAACCTACAAAACCAATCTGGCAATCAAAGAAAGGCTCTCCCATCATAAGGGCCTATAAGAGGAAAGGAGGTGTTATGAACCTGAATTTCAATAAAAATGTTACAAGCTTTCCTTGTAGAATTTCTAAATTAGTTGAAACATCTTTAGGATTATGACCTTTCCAAATTTATTCTCCTCAGATCACACATCCTATTAAAATAAGAAATACCTTACTTGTCTCTGTATCCTCAAACCTTTGTATCCTCAATGACTGGCACTTCAAGAACATTAATCCACACATACATATGAGCACACACAAGTCAAATGACAAAATGAAAGAATAAATTAATGTTGCATATTATGGTAAAATCTTTGTTAAAGAATAATTATATCAATTAATACTACTGATCACTAAAATAGAAATATAAAGCTATAAATACATTTTTAAATATACTATTTATGATTTTGAAAACCTGTATTTATTAAATATTAACCTTAAGGACCATTACAAAGATTTTTAAAAGTATATTCAATGTTGATGGGTTACCTCAACTGTAGTTCCTTCTTGTTCCCAACACAATACTTCTTTAGATTTTACTTTTTGAGGGCTGTAATAACTACTCTCAGCTTGCATTTCAGTGAGCTATGAAACAATATAAGAATATTAAGTAAGTCAAATTAGTATTAAATGGCAATAAACTGTCATTACTATGATGAATTGGTGGAAACAAGGCCAATTTTAAGATTCGGGAAATTAAATTATGAAGCAGGAAAACAGGTGCAACAAAAACAGCTGTAACAGATTATCCATGGTATAAAGGTTGAATATGCTAGTCTAATAAGTTCATATAGAGAATATAAATACTCCTTTTTGTTAATAATATTGCTTAAAATGGTGAAAGCTATGTAGCTATAACAGTCCCCTAGTCATAAAATGACTCATATATTCTGCCAAAAATTTACATATATTTTAACATCAGTTCATTTTACATTCACTAATATATTCAATCAGGTTTAGTTCAATAATTTATAAGATTTCTACCTATTTGTAATCAAAAAGAAAGCTGTGAAGAAACACAGAGATTCAACAAAACTTTTTTAGTTCTATGAGGGAGGCAGATTCAAGGGCTTTACTTTCAAAGTACATCATCTCACAGCATGTGTCACAGACTCATTCAATCGTGCAAATACTCACTGAGTGCCTGCTAGATAACAAGTACTGATATAGATGCTGACAAAAAATATATATATATATACTCTTGCTCCCCTGAAACTTACAGCATATTATTTCTACGTATCCAAAAATTAGATAATTTGATTTATTTTTAAAAGCTCCTTTTCTAAATGCAATGTGGTATCCTAGTTTGGATCATGTTACAGAAAAAGGTCATTATGAAATTAAAGTCTGGAATTTAACAATAATGCACCAATGTTGGCTTCCTAGTTTTGACAAAAGAACTGTGATAGCGTAAGATGTTAATAAGAGGGAAAACTGGGTAAGGAGTGTATGTGAACTCTCTGTACCATCTGTGCAACTTTCCTGTAAATCTAAAACTATTCCAAAATAAAGATGTTACTTTAAAAAAAAAAAAAGTATTCTGCTCATGTTTGCTAATGATTCAGTGAGCCTTATTCGTGTGAAATGGATATATTCTTCAAACTTAAATGCAAAGTCAAAGATCACATTTAAAAAAAAAACCAATATTTAACTTAGGTCATATAGAACTTATTGAACTGAAAAGCTATAATTCTAAGCATGATAACCTCTTTATACTGGGAATCAACTAATTATTCTCATTTTTTATACCAACGAGTTTTTATATAATATAAGCCTTTATTTCTTGGATGCTTCTAGAACTGGTATACACAATGTTATTTCAAAGTACAGTTCTATAATCTAAAATGCTTAAGTAAAATTGAATATTTTAAACTTGATTGCCCTTCAGCTGTCTACAATTATTGTAGAAAAAAAGCAATTAATTGATTAAAAGGCCTCAAACATTACAAGAACAATTTTCAACATTATTTTTTAAATGCTACATTTAATTTGGCATGATTTTTGTTGGATTGATATCAACTGTTCAGAATGCTAATGTAGAAACATGACCTTATTTTCTGACCAAAATATGAACCACAAATTAATTCCATACATTCTTTAAACCCAAGCTGAACAATAATTCTAATGTTTTCCTCCAAAATATCAACATATTTCCCTTAGAGAAACCTTAGAGAGACATAAATGTTTCAAATTTTTTTTAAAGATATATTGACTAATGACAAATACTACCCCAAAAGTCTATAAAAGTTTTGTATATAAATGCCTGTTTTGACGGACTCAGTTTAATTACAATTCTTCTCATCAGTGAAGTTAACAGAAATGTACCAGAATAATTTCCAATTTAAAAGTAAACATGTACAAGTCACCAGAAAAGATAGTACTTTACTAGCAATTGCTGACTTCCCTCACAAACTTAAATTAAAAATAATTTCACTTGGATCATCTAAAACTGGCAAAACATCTAACAATAGTTGGCAACAGTTGGCTCTTTATTATACATTTAAAGGGTTTATTGTTTTATCATTTTTATTTTGCAGATTGACCCATATCCCTTTAATTTAAACAAAGCTAAATCAGTGAATTTCAGTTGCAAAATTTTTAATAAAATAAAATAATAATTTGTTTCAAAAATTCAGAAATAATAAATAATGGTGTCAAAATAGTAGAGGTAATGTTTACATTTTTTTATCATTTCTGCCCCAAACTATTACCAAAAGAAAAAATCTTTCAAGCTAATCAAGCCATGACTAAACTTTTGTTGAAACTTATTGTCTATATTTTTTAGCTTTTGTCAGATTAGAAAATATGGAATAATTTTAATTAGAAAAATCTTTAAAGACTATTTTTAAATAGTTTTAATCTACCATCTGCTACAGTTATAAATTATATAGCTTTACTACTGATTGAAAAAGTTTATTTCAAGCAGTTAAACAATCTAAGCTAAAGTAAAAACACCAGAGCAGAAACTTGATTTTTCTTTGCTACATTTCCAGTATGTAACAGTTGCCTGGAATAGTACCTGTAATACTACTTCACAGGTTGGACACATGAGTTTATCTTTTTCAGAAAAACGCCTCCATAAAAAAATAAACCCACAAAGACAAATAAAATCAAAGAAAAAATAATCTAAAAGAGGGTCCAAAAATTTTAAAAAACGGTAAGCAGATAAGGAGATGGGTAGATGGATAGATGATGGATTTCTTCAACAAACATTTATTTGTTGAATATGTACCAGACAATTTCCAAGAGCTGGAGACACAACTGGTCTTTTTTAAAGTTACCACTTACTGAGTTTGGAGTACTATCAAAAAAGAATAGCCACTATCTTCTGAAAAGGTTATTATTCCTTCATCTGTCTGATGGACATCTAAGTTGCTTCAACTTTTTGGCCATTGTAAATAGTGCTTTTATGAAGACTCAGGTACATCTATTTCCTCGAGTTCAGTCTTCAATTCTTTTTAGTATATACCTAGGAGTGTGATTGTTTGGTCATATGATAATTCTATGTTTAACTTTTTGAGGAACTGCCAGTTTTCCACAGACTACACCATTTTACATTCCCACCAGTCTTCCCATTTGTTTTTAACCAACTCCAACTACAATTCCACCAGTCTCAAATCTCTGTTCCAGTCAAAATCACCAGTAATTTCCACATTGACAAATCCAATGAATCCATTCTCACAAATGACCTACTCCCTCCACTATAAAACATTTATGGCACTTAGCTTCCAGACAGGCACTCTATTGGTTTGCCACCTACATCACTAGTCACTTATTTTCAGTTTCCCTCACTGACTTGTCCAAAACCAAACTCCTGAAATTTATCTCAAACCTAATCCTCTCATAGTACTGCTCATCACAGAAAATCAGAACTCAACCCTTCCAGTTGCTCAGGAGCCTTCCATGGATCTTCTTTATTTCATTTATGTCAATCAATAAAATCTATCAGGAAGTCCTGTACTCTTGACCTTCAAAATACATCCAAAATCCAATTACTTTTTACCACCTCCACTTGCTAACACCCTAGTCCAAGCCATCATCATCTCTTGCTTGAAAATTGCAATCCTCTCTGATCTCCTTACTTCTGCTTTTGTCCCTTTATAATCTATTCTCAACAGAGCAGAGTTGATGCAACTTAAAACATAATTCGGATCCTCCTATAACGACTATGCTTAAAATTGTCCAAAACCTTCCTATCTCATCCAAGATTAATGATAAAGTCCCTAAAATGACCTACATGGTTTCACAATTTATGGACCTCTCCCAACCCCATAACCTCTCTGACCTGATTTTATACTACTTCCACATTAGCTCACTTTTCTCTAGCCCCACCGGCCTCCTTGCTGTTACATGAACTTTGGGGGCCTCTACATTTGCTACTCCTAGAATGTTCATTCCCACGTATCTGCAGAGCTTCCTCTTTTGCAAGTCTTTACTGAAATATCCACCTCCCATTAAGGCCTTCCCTGATCACCCTCTTTTATTTATTTATTTTTTTAATTGGAGTATAGTTGATTTACAATGTTGTGTTAGTTTCTGCTGTACAGCAAAGTGAGTCAGTTATACATATATATATCTCCACTCTTTTTTAGATTCTATTCCCATATAGGTCATTTCAGAGTATTGAATAGAGTTCCTTGTGCTATACGGTGGGTTATTAGTTATCTATTTTATATATAGTAGTGTGTATATATCAATCCCAATCTCCCAATTTATCCCTCCCCTGCTCTTTCCTCCTTGGTAACCATAAGTTTGTTTTGTACATCTGTGACTCTTTCTGTTTTGTAAATAGGTTCATTTTGCAAATAGGTTCATTTATACCATTGCAAATAGGTTCATGTATACCATTTTTTTAGATTCCACATATAAGTGATGTCATATGATATTTGTCTTTCTCTGTCTGACTTATTTCACTCAGTATGACACCTGATCACCCTCTCTTTTTTTTTTTATATATACACACACACATACTGTTTATTACATATATACATATGGTTTACTACAGGGTATTGAATATAGTTTCCTGTGCTGTACAGTAAGACCTTGTTGTTTATCCATCCTATATATAATAGTTTGCATCTGCTAATCCCAAACTCCCAATCCATCCCTCCCCCGTCTTCCCCTTGGCAACCTGATCGCCCTCTTTTAAACTGCAAAACTCCCCTCCCATTTAGTGGAAGCATTCGCTATTCCTCTTTCCTTTTCTTTTTTCTACATAACCCTTATCATCAACGGGTATATTATATATCTTATTTGTTTATAATAACAATTTACATTTTAAGAGGCAGGGATTTATATCTCACCTGTTCACTGTGAACTCCAGAGACAAAACAATGCCTGGTACATAGATGGCACTAATATGTATTTGCTGAATGAATTAGATACTGTTCAGGAATATTAAATGTGTGATAATACTACTATAAAAAGTCAAGAAATAACCTAAAATTAAGTATGGGTTATAGCTATGGGGCAGAGAAGACAATATATGATCAAAGAAGAACATATACTTTTTAAAATAAAAGGATGTTCACCTTATTACTGTTTAACCTGAAAACACCTATTATATAATCTCTTTTGAGAATGTATTTTACATGCATTTGTTAGTGGAGGAAGTACTCAAAGTATTTTAAACAATGCTGAAAAACAGAGTTAGATCAAGATCTAGATAATAAAAAAAACTGGACTATCTTAAAGAGAGGTGAGGAAAGAGAGAAAATGTATATAAACAATGCTTTAAAGGAATTTTGCAATGAAAAGACAACACAGAGATGAAACAGTAGCTAGAGGGGTACATGAAGTCATGGGAGATTTTTTAATGTGCATTTCTTTTTCAATGGAAATACTAAGGCATCTCTGTATGCCAATTGAAAGGTTCAGTAGGAAGAGAAAAACTTTCCATGAAGCTATTAAAAAAGGAAAGTGGAGAAGGCCTTAAGAAGACAAAAAGAGACCAAAATTCAGAGATTTCAGATGAAGGGACATATAATTTTATGAAGTAAAGATTGTTAGACTCTTGTCTCACATCTACTAAGTGTAAAATAAACTAAGCCACATTCTTACTAGAAGTCAAAATTTAAGCATTAAAGTTGAGAGATAAACAGCAAAAAAAAAAGGAAACCTACTTTGAAAGTCACAGTTGCCTTTGTACAATAAAATCCTATAGAAACAATAGGATCCTTCAAAGTCTGTGCTTTTTGTTGATGTGTGGTTGATGTAGGATCATTCCCAAGGTAGTCTTCCTCACCATCATCATAACTCACAATTGCAGGCACAAATGACCAGGCCCATGATACCCATCCCTGTGGCTGCTCATCCTCTTCCTGTGAATACAGCTCTTGGCCTTTGTACTGAGCAGGATACTGCGTATCTACTCGTGTTTCATCTTCAGCACCTATCAATCAAAATAAAGTCATTTTAAATAAAGGGAATTAAAGCAAGAGGACAATTAGGAATTTAAATTATATAAAAGTTTCTCCCACATGATTCTTTCTACATATAAAGTATGAACAAGTCATACATTGGTTATTATTATTTGAAACCAATAATTTAGCATTACTATTTTCAAGTTTCTATATATTGTACTGCATAAATCTCCTTTCATAGTCCACAATGTTATATGGGGAGTAGTTTATTACATACTTTTAAATGTGTTTGATAAATACAAAGAATTCATTCTTTAGGAATTCACTCATTAATTTAAACATCAACAACAACATATAACCTACCTTCCGAAAATAAGGCTAAGGGGCTGAAAAAATGACTTTTCTCAGAAACGTAATATCAGAAAAATCCAAGAAAAGTTCTTGATTTCCTGATGCACCCAACAGAGAAAGAGAATGGCAAATATTCCTAGGCAGAATGTGCCCCCACCAAGAAAAGAATTATCCCAAAGAATGAAAGTAAATGTTATAAGGAAACTATTCTCATATGTAGTTAAGAAAAATAATAGTGACTTTCTTATTAGTAAATAACATCTTTCCTATTCTATAGATGAAAAATTATAGCAAAGAACTTTTATGTGGTTACAAATTAGCAGACTAAGGATTTAAATTCCAACCACTGTAACTTATTCCACCTTTGTAAGACAAAATCCATCAAGGTCCCTTAATGTTATTCTAACAATACAAACAAAAGAGGCAGATCATCATGGAATTTAGGGAAGAAATTACTTTTTTAAAAATTCATGGTATAAGCAGCCTCCAGCAGATTCACACATATCTACTCTTCACTGATAAATCAATAAATACACACACTCCATTAAATACCATCTTCATTCAGATTCACTTCCAGGTTTTCTGGCGAGAAAAACTTTGTAACTTTTTTAATTCTCATGACAGGAGACTCTTGGAACATCGTACACTTTTAGGTCATGACACATGGCTATTGACCTCTTTCATCTGGGACAAAAAAAGACTTGATAAATAGTAACTAGAGTACCTAAAATACAGTACCAAGAGACCTTAGCCATTTTACTTCAAAATAAATTATAAAACTTACAAATCCAGAAAACGTTTTACTTGATCTTCACATCTTGCTATTAACCATAAATATCATATAAGTTTCTACTGGGGAATAAATAAAGCCTGTTATTAACTGTCCCTTGTAAGATCTCAAACTGGACATCATCACTGAATCTCATCTTGGTTATAAAACAAAAAGTCAGGTTAGCTCAACCCAGGACCAGGCTGGGTCCAAAGAGATGGATTCTGGACCTCTCTTGTCAAAACCAATAAACAGGAGGAGTATCCCACTGCTTGATCTTTTGAAACAAAAGAAAGAAACATCACTAAGAGAAGCCTAAGAAATCAGTCACTATAATTTATACTTAATATTAATTAAAAATTAAGAGGGATTTTTGATGAAAGATGGTTTTGAAGTTCTAAATCTTTGCTTACTGCCTTGTAAAAAGAATGAATTGTGACCTGGAAAAGAAAAAAGCATCTCTTTGATCTCTGGTCAGAATTCTTAAAATACTCTTTGCCCTTGGAATGGTGTATCCTAACATCCTTAGATGAGAAAACAGAGTATTGAGTCCAGGCAGACTGAGGCGGCTAGAGTTTGCAGGGCAGAGTACCAAACAAGAAAGACCTGTTCAGGGTGAGAGCTCCTGAGACCTGGAGAGGGTCCCACTCCAGTCCTCACCTAAGTATTAGTTTCATGTAAGGAAACTACTGAGGCCATGAAAAGAACCACCAGAAAGGGGCAAAGAAAAACATCCCCAAGACATAAACAGAATTGGGGAAGGACACCAAGGCATATTAAAATCAAGGCGCTTAAAACTTTCCGAGAAAAGGTTCACTGGCTTCACCAGAGTGTCAAAGGAGCCCGTAGCACACACAATAAAAGGTTAAGGATCTCTGCTTTAGACAGATGAAAAAACTAATTCAGACTCATTTGGAAGCAAGCAACCCTCTTTTTAACATCCATAAACAAACAAACAAATAAACAAACACCTACTCACCTTCTTAGATCACAGAAAGGAATAGTTACAAAGGAAAATTTTGAAAAATACATTTGATCAAAATTTAAAACTCTGCTCAAGAGACACGTATTTAAAAATGAATTAGGCAACTCAGACCGGCAAAAAATACTCCCCAAGTGTATTTGACATGTATATGACAAAAGACTTGAATTCAGAATATATAAAGAACCACGTGTATGTATAACTGACTCACTTTGCTGTATAGCAGAAACTAACACAACATTGTAAATCAACTATACTCCAATTAAAAAAAAATTAAGAAAAAAAAAAAAAAAGAACCACCAATCAGTAATGAAACCCAAAAAAGTTTTAAAAATAGGCAAATACTTAACATAAACTTCACAAAGGTAGATATATTAATTGTCAATAATCACATGAAAAAATTTCAAAATAATTGATCAGGGAAGTGCAAATTAAAACCACAATGAGCTACCACAACATATCCATCCGAATAGCTAAAAGTAAAAAGGACTGACAACAACAAATGTTGGCAAGTATGTGAAGCAATTGGAACTCTCATACATTGTTGATAGGAATGTAAAATGGCACAACCACTTTGAGAAAACAACCTGGTAGTTTCTTCCAAAAAAAAAAAATATATATATACATATATTACTTAACAAATTCCACTCTTAGGCATTTACCCAAGAGAAAGAATAGCACATGTCTATAAGAGACTTCCAGAAGAACGTCCAGGGCATCTTTATTTATAATAAACAAAACTGGAAATAGTTCAAGCATCCATCAACAGGGGAATGGCTAAATAAACTATGTTATATTCATATGGTATAGTCGTACAATGTACCTAGCAATAAAAAGGAAAGAAATACTGATATATACAACAACACAGATGAATCCCCAAAATACGATGCTTTTAGGGCAGTGAAAATACTCTGTATGATACCATAATGATAGATACATTTGTCCAAACCCATAGAATGTACAACAGCAAGAGTGAACTTTAACTAAACTATGGACTCTGGGTGATAATGATGTAGGTTCATCAATTGTGACAAATGTATCGCTCTGGCGGGGATGGTGATAATGGGGGAGGCTATGCAAGTATGACAGCAGGGGTATATGGGAAATCTCTGTACCTACCCTTCAATTTTGCTGCAAATCTGAAACTGCTCTAAAAACTGTCTTAATAAAAAGTTTTTTAAAATTAAAAGTAAAAAAAAATATGCTTAATGAAATAATCCTTTCACAAGAGAATTCATACTATATGATTCTATTTATATGAAATTCCAGAATCAGCAAAAACCAATCCACGATTTTTTAAAGATTCAGAACAGGGTTTTCTTGAGTGGAGTTGGGGTGGGCAGGCAGCTGGAGTGGGGGATGACTGGAAAGAGGCATGAGATAACCTGGTGAGATGTTAATGACCCATATCTTGATGGGCGTTCTGCATCACACAGGCATACTCATTTCTCAAAACTTCTTAAATACTATACTTAAGATTTATGCATTTCACCTTGTGAATTTAATCTTCAAAAAAAGAAAAAGAACCATCAATAAATATAAACTCTAGTTAATGATATGCTGCTGAAGTCTAGGGGTGCGGTATACTGATGTCCATAACTTACCTTGAAAGGCATCAGAAACTGGTTGAATTGATGGAGAGAAAATGGTGTTAGATGAACAGATGTATGATACAGCAAATGTGACAAAATATTAATTGTAGAATTTAGATGATGAGTATGTGGGTGCCCACTGTATAATATTCTTTCAACTTTTCTATATACTTGAAATTTATCATAATAGCATGGTGAAAAAAATGAATTGAGCAGCTTCTATATGCTAGGTTTTGTTCTAGGTGTTAGGTAATGAATTGCTAGGACAGGAACAATGTCTAACAGGAATTCGCTGCCTAGTGTGAAATGAAGTAAAATGTTTTATACCTACATATGCTTATTAATGTTCCCTAAGCTTTTTTTAAGGTGATAAAATTTTTTTATTAAGCTATAATTTAAATACTATAAAATCTGGCCTTTAAAAGTATACCATTCAGTGGTTTTTAGTGTAGTCACAAAGTTGTACAACCATCATCATTATCTAATATTAGAATATTTTCATGTTCTAAGAAACATGAAACTCCAAAAAGAAAACCTCTACCCATTAGCAGTCACTCTCCATTCCCTCCTCCCCACAAGTCCAGGTTACTAATCTCCTTTCTGCTTCTACAGAACTGGCTATCATGGACATATCATATCAATGAAATCATACAACATGTTCCTTTTTGACTGGCTGCTTTCACTTAATGTTTTCAAAGTTTAGCATGTATCAGTATTTCATTTCTTTGTATGGCTGAATAATATTCCAGTGTACAGATACACCACAACTGTTTAACTACTCATCAGCTGATGGACATTTAGGTTATTAAACTTTTTGGTTATTAAGAATAACGCTGCCGGGCTTCCCTGGTGGCGCAGTGGTTGAGAGTCTGCCTGCCAATGCAGGAGACACGGGTTCGCGCCCTGGTCTGGGAGGATCCCACATGCCGCGGAGCAACTGGGCCCGTGAGCCACAACTATTGAGCCTGCGCGTCTGGAGCCTGTGCTCCGCAACAAGAGAGGCCGCAACAGTGAGAGGCCCGCGCACCGCGATGAAGAGTGGCCCCCGCTTGCCACAACTAGAGAAAGCCCTCGCACAGAAACGAAGACCCAACACAGCCATAAATAAATAAATAAATAAATAAAATATTAAAAAAAAAAAAAAGAATAACGCTGCCATGAACATTCACATACAAGTTTTTATGTTAGACATATGTTATCGACTCTCTGTCATATAACCCTAGGAATAGAACCCTACCTAGGCTCATATGGTAACTCTATGTTCAACTTTTTGACAAACCAGATAGTTTTCCATTCCCACCAGCTATACATAAGGGTTCCAATTTTCCCACATCCTTGCCAACACTTATTATGTGTCTTTTTATTATAACTACACTGGTTAGTGGCTGTAAAGCAGTATCTCACTGTGGCTTTGATTTGCATTACCCCTCATGACTAATGATATTGAGCATATTTTCATGTGCTTGTTGGCCACCTGTATATCTTTTCTGGATACATGTTTATTCGGTCTTTTGCCGTTAATAAGATTATTTGTTCCTAAGTTTTTTTTTGTTTGTTTTGTTTTTTTATAGATTAAGGGGTTTTGTTTTTGTTTTTGTTTTAATTAACTATTTTTTGGCTGTGTTGTGTCTTAGTTGCAGCATGTGGGATCTTTGTTGAGGCATGCAGGATCTTTTGTTGCGCCGCAAAGGCTCTTCATTGCAGTCGCGGGCTTCTCTCTAGTTGTGGTGTGCCGGTTTTCTCTTCTCTAGTTGCAGCACGCAGGCTCCAGAGCATGTGGGCTCTGTAGTTTGCAGCCCGTGGGCTCTCTAGTTGAGGTGCCCGGGCTCAGTAATTGTGGCGCACAGGCTTAGTTGCTCCACAGCATGTGGGATCTTTGTTCCCAGACCAGGAATTGAACCCGCGTCCCCGGCATTGGAAGGCGGATTCTTTACCACTGGACCACCAGGGAAGTCCCTGTTCCTAAGTTTTAAATGCCCTTTTCTAAAGGTTCGAACTATGGAAGTTAATCATCATCTTCTCCAAATTTTTCCTGAGTCTCAGACCCAACACAAGTCAAAGCCAATCATCCTGTGCACCATTTTTCTACTTCAGATCATTCATACCTTTATTAAATCAAACATCTTATCATTCTACCATACATCATGCTTAACTAACTGTTCACATGTCTGTCCACTCCACTGTATATTAAGATTTTAAGGGAAGAGAATTTGTCTCTGTATTCTCCCACATTTCTTTATCTCTACATTCTACCACATTCCCAGCAATAATGTCTTACACACAGTAGGCTTTAGTAAAAGTATAATGAATTGAATAACTGAAACTAACCCACTAAGTATCTTTCAATGAAGTATATACTTCTTTAAGTAATGCTCCAATTAATTAAGTAGGTATCCTTCAATGAAGCATATAATTAGGTATAATTATAGTCAATTATAATTACATATAATAATTAAGTATAAATAACTTAATAAGTTATAATAACTCTTGCTGAGACTTTGCAGAAAAATTATCAATATAGTTGTTTCTTGAACAACAAGGCAGTTAGGGGTGCAAGTTGAAAATCCAGATATAACTTACAGTCAACCCTCCATCATATTCACAGTTCTGCATCTAAGGATTCAACCAACCATGGATCATGTAGTACTGTAGTACGTATTTACTGAAAAAAATTTGTGTACAAGTGGACCTTGCGCAGTTCAAACCCATGTTGTTCAAGGGTCAACTGCACTATAATTTACTAGGAAATCTTGAGGTTGGACTGCCTTAACTTTTATGTAATGTATATTCCAAACACTTATACCTATTAGAAATATTCAAGTTATTTTTAACATGTAGAAAAAAGAAAGTCAGAATAGTATGCAAAATGTAGGAAAGAAAAAAATTAGTGTCAAACAAGCAAAATAAAATCATCCCATCATATTAGAACACTGCAAAACATAATCTAATGTTGTAGTTTTCGAAGTTTCACAATAGTGAAAACACTTTGTAAAAACAATAGTTTAGTTTTTGTTATATTTACCTGCAATGTTTCCTAACATATCTTTATTGTGACACGTAGAATCTTCTGTTTCTCCATCTTTAAAATTTCCTATTTCTCCATAGTAAAGAGCAATCCCAAGTTGCATTATACGGATAAACATAGGCAATTGTTGATCAGTGATAGAAAGTTTCAAACTCTCTACTAAGGTATGAATCTGTATTTTGAAAAAAACAAAAACATCAACAAAAGCATATTCAAAGGGAGTACCATTTAACATAAGTAGAGAAATGTTAAGTCTTAAAATGGAATACCATAAGAGAAACAGTAATGTCCCAACATTTCTAATATTTAAGCCAAAATAATAGCTTAAAATCTTAGGAATTTAAACAGATTTTTCTATGATGATCAATACACTTTAGATAGAAACTATATTAATCCAAACTATTTAAGTGGAAATAGAAATGATAATGAAAAGATACAGTCACACTGGATTTCCAGATAACTTTTCCCAAAACTTCTTGTTACCAAAATACCCACCTTATAATGTTAAGAGTACGACAGTACTCCAACAAAAACCATAAAGATCTCTGTCACAACTAAGCATAAAAGTTTCATGTCATTTTAGTAAGACTTTAATCACCCTTTTCAGCTTTATGAACCAAAAAGAATACACACACATCCTAAAAACACATGTTAACTGAGTCAATTACTAACATAACTACGTAAGTATGCACATGATAAAATGATTATTGTCAATATGGAAAACCAAGTGAAAATATGATCAAGAAAATTTCTCAAACTTTAAATAAAAGATTTAAACATGGTATAAAATTTATAACATGAATCAATTATAAGAAATAAGATTAATTATTATCAACAGGGCACAAAGCAGTCCAATCTAAGTTCTCCTTATAGAATGAGACATCAATAGAATATAAAGACAGCCTCAGTGTAATGATTTCCTGCTGTTACATAAACATGGAATAAAACCAATTAAGCCATAAAGTCAAGTCTCTTGGAAGGTTTATTTTAACTAACTGGTATTTGAGTGTCTATGAAACATGAAAAAGAAGTAATGGTAATCATCATATTTTTAGGGCTAAAGGCACAAAATATTGTACTTGAAGGGGAAGACAGTTGTGTGGGGAGGTGTAAAATACCATATTCAAATATGAGTACAGGTTTCTTAAAACTGACTTAAAAATCATACACTGAATAGACCCTGAAATGGGGGACAGGTTGAGGGGGCAGGCACCGCAGGCCTGCCAAGCTCTTCTTCAATCTGAGATTTCTCTGCCACACCCTTTAAATACCATACAGCACCAACAGCACCAGTGATAACCTGTCTTAGCAAAACCGGTGTCAACTCTGTGTGTATGTGTGTATGTATGTGCTTAAAATACTATACACACCAACATATATATCTTTAACATATATAAGATATTTTACACACTATATGTATATACATGTAAATATCTTTAAAATCAATAAAGTTAACCCACAGTAGAAAAACTGACTAAGAACCTGAATGAATTTTTCAAAGAGAAAATAATGGCCAGTGAACATATTTTCAAAAATCTAAGTTTGATAATAATCAAATAAATATTAATTTGTATTATTTTTGCTGAACAGGTTGGCTTTTTTAAAATATGATCATATTTAAGGATAGCAGGAGTGTAATATAGGCACTCCCCTAATGTTCATGAGCATATACACTGGTTAAACCTTTCTGGAAACAATTTTGCAGTACAGATTACAGGCCTTAAAAAAGTTTAAACCCATTAATAAGATATTTGCAATTACAGAAATCTCTCCTAAGGAATTAATCAGAGATGTGGTCAAAGATTTATGTGTAGACTTTCATTCCTCTGAAAAACTGTTAAGAAAAAGTAAATTTTCAAAAACAGGGGAAATGTTAAATAGATTACATACCGTAATCTCTACATCTCATAGATGATACAATCTCTTAAGACATATTTATTACTCACAAAAGATAGAAAATTACAAAAAGCCCACCCAAAATACAAATAAACTCAAAAGCCACTTAAACATATGTGGGAGTCTTAGACAAATAATTAGGGTGTCTGGAACATTCTGGGAAATTCCCTGTCTTTGAGATGATCAATGAGGTTAACCATGTCCATTTAATACTTATTTCCAAGCACTAAGAGTTGGAAGAATGATGGGTCTAATTCAAAACAGTAAATTTTACATCACAGTAGTATTAAAAAAAAACCTCTCTCCAAGATTTACAAGCAGCTCATGCAGCTCAATAACAAAAAAAACAAACAACCCAATCCAAAAATGGGCAGAAGACCTAAATAGACATTCCTCCAAAGAAGATATACAGATGGCCAACAGACACATGAAAGAACGCTCAACATCATTAATCATTAGAGAAATGCAAATCAAAACTACAATGCAATATCATCTCACACCGGTCAGAATGGCCATCATCAAAAAATCTACAAACAATAAATGCTGGAGAGGGTGTGGAGAAAAGGGAACACTCTTGCACTGTTGGTGGGAATGTAAATTGATACAGCCACTATGGAGAACAGTATGGAGGTTCCTTAAAAAACTACAAATAGAACTACCATACGACCCAGCAATCCCACTACTGGGCATATACCCTGAGAAAACCATAATTCAAAAAGAGTCATGTACCAAAATGTTCACTGCAGCTCTATTTACAATAGCCAGAACATGGAAGCAACCTAAGTGTCCATCATCGGATGAATGGATAAAGAAGATGTGGCACATATATACAATGGAATATTACTCAGCCATAAAAAGAAATGAAATGGAGGTATTTGTAATGAGGTGGATGGAGTTAGAGTCTGTCATACAGAGTGAAGTAAGTCAGAAAGAGAAAAACAAATACAGTATGCTAACACATATATATGGAATCTAAGGGAAAAAAAAAAAAGGTCATGAAGAACCTGGTGGCAAGATGGGAATAAAGACACAGACCTACTAGAGAATGGACTTGAGGATATGGGGAGGGGGAGGGGTGAGATGTGACAGGGTGAGAGAGTGTCATGGACATATATACACTACCAAATGTAAAATAGATAGCTAGTGGGAAGCAGCCACATAGCGCAGGGAGATCAGCTCGATGCTTTGAGACCGCCTGGGGGGGTGGGATGGGGAGGGTGGGAGGGAGGGAGATGTGGGAGGGAGGAGATATGGGAACGTGTGTATATGTGTAGCTGATTCACTTTGTTATAAAACAGAAACTAACACAGCATTGTGAAGCAATTATACTTCAATAAAGATGTTTAAAAAAAAATTAAAATTAAATTAAATTAAATTTTAAAAAAAAAACCTCAAAATTTAATTTCAGTTAAGCATAATGGTACCTCACACTCAGTGATTACCAAAGTCAAAAACCACCTGTCAACAAGCTTATTTATATTAAGGTACTTTTTACAATAAAATGTCATGGCTAGTCAGTTTTGAGAAAAACTTAGATGCCAACACTAAGTTTTCCTCAAGTTCACTTATTTTTATTTTCCTCTAAGTTAGCCACATCCTAGAATGGACAATTAAATCTGTACTAATGATCAATAAGATTTTTTTATATAGTAAGGCTTCCCTATATCCATTACTTGCTTTCAAAATATATCTTGAATTCACCCTTAACATTCCCCAACTTTACTAGCAGATTCAAGTTCAAAGAAGGAAAGTAAGTTCATTGTCCTGAGACAGCGGCATAATTACTTTTGAATTAATACTTTTCCATGCTTATCTTTGCCTAAGAAGCTAATTCAAAAATAGAAGGAAAAAGTAACAGAATTTAAACAATGTGCACTGTATGATGCATAAGGAAAAAAAATACATACTCATGACTGAGCACTACCAAAGAAAAATGGGTGGATTTCATATATAAATACAAATTTAAGTACAATAAAGCTACATAAAATAGCAAGTGTTTTATGTTTTTAAAAATGTAATGTAAAAGTAATAAATAATTTATATAGCCATGCCCAAACAGGCACAGTAGTCAATACCAGTGTTCGGACTTAGGGCCGGCTTTTCCATTATAGTACAAAAGCCTGTAATTCAATAATAAAAATTCATTCCACGTTAAAACTTAGTTATTAACAAGATCACAAGTCACTGTGTGAATTCTTCCTCAAAGACAGCTAAATAGGTAGACAGACAGACAAGAGGTACAGAAAACTGTCATGCAATAAAAGAACACAAGATTTACACTTAGAGAATAACTATATACATTAAAAATATTTACCAGTACCCTGGAGAACAAAATGAAGCAACTGACAAAGGATTAATCTCCAAAATTTACAAGCAGCTCATGCAGCTCAATATCAAAAAAACAAACAACCCAATCCAAAAATGGGCAGAAGACCTAAATAGACATTTCTCCAAAGAAGATATACAGATTGCCAACAAACACATGAAAGAATGTTCAACATCATTAATCATTAGAGAAATGCAAATCAAAACTACAATGCAATATCATCTCACACCGGTCAGAATGGCCATCATCAAAAAATCTACAAACAATAAATGCTGGAGAGGGTGTGGAGAAAAGGGAACCCTCATACACTGTTGGTGGGAAGGTAAATTGATACAGCCACTATGGAGAACAGTATGGAGGTTCCTTCAAAAACTAAAAATAGAACTACCATACGACCCAGCAATCCCACTACTGGGCATATACCATGAGAAAACCATAATTCAAAAAGAGTCATGTACCACAATGCTCACTGCAGCTCTATTTACAATAGTCAGGACGTGGAAGCAACCTACATGTCCATCGACAGATGAATGGTTAAAGAAGATGTGGCACATATATACATGGAATATTACTCAGCCATAAAAAGAAACGAAATTATGTTATTTGTACTGAGGTGGATGGACCTAGAGTGTGTCATACAGAGTGAAGTAAGTCAGAAAGAGAAAAACAAATACCGTATGCTAACACATATATATGGAAACTAAAAAAAAACAAAATGGTCATGAAGAACCTTGGGGCAAGACGGGAATAAAGACGCAGACCTACTAGAGAATGGACTTGAGGATACGGGGAGGGGGAAGGGTAAGTTGGGACAAAGTGAGAGAGTGGTAGTGTACATATGGACATATATACACTACCAAATGTAAAATAGATAGCTAGTGGGAAGCAGCTGCATAGCACAGGGAGATCAGCTCGGTGCTTTGTGACCACCTAGAGGGGTGGGATAGGGAGGGTGGGAGGGAGGGAGATGCAAGAGGGAAGAGATATGGGGATATATGTATATGTATAACTGATTCACTTTGTTATAAAGCAGAAACGAATACACCATTGGAAAGCAATTACATGCCAATAAAAACGTTAAATAAATAAATAAATAAATAAAAGCTTGTCAAAAAAAAAAAAAAAGACATTACTGAAAAATTCCCATTGACTTAAAATTGTAATTACATTTTGATACCACAGCTAAAAAGCTAAAATTTCCTAAACCAATAAACTAAGATATTAGGTAAGCAAATTTAAGTCTTGTAAAGTTACCTAAGAAAGATAAGGGTCAATAACTATTGCTATCACATAAACAATTTATAAGGATTGAAATAAAGATTGATCTTCAGTCCACCATGGATATAAATACACTTTTTGATATGATCTCCTCTATCTACTTGAAGAGAAAAACACTAATCAGGTGGACAAACTAAAAAAGAAACTACAGTCACAAAAAAAAGTTGTCCTCAAAATAACTCTATTAGAACACACAATACAAAAAGTTATAATATGTAACAAATAACATAAAAGTTATAAATAAAACATTTTTACAAAAAATAATGGTTTATATATTTATGAGGTTAATTTCTTCTTTGCTTTTTAATAATAATTAGCATGCATGAAAGTCAATAAGGTAGAAACATGCAACTCAACTATTAGAAAAAGAAACACCTACTTTAATAACAGATGGCATCTTGGAATTTAGGTTATCATATGTAAAATGCAGACGTGTTCTGAAGGAACATTTGTACAATAAAGGATCCTGGTAAAATTCTATTTTACCACTAGCATTTCGTTTATCAAGACAAACTGTACAGTCGGAAAAATTGATAACCTTTCTCAGCACCAGATCAGTTGCTAAAAAGGAAAGAAAAACATTTTAAGTAAAAAGGAAAGTTAGAGGAAAAAAAGTCAATTACTTATTAGTATAACAGTAATAAAAATAATAGAAATAAGATTAATAGAGCATTTAATACATGATGTCAGAATCTATAAAAGAACTTCTCATTTATTATATCATTTAAATCTTCCAACAACCTCAGGCACAATAATCCCCATTTTATATACAAAGAATCAAACAGAGCCTAAAGAAACGAAGCAGCTTGCCCCCAATTTGCTTGACACCTAACTACAAATTTAAGACAAAGTTTATGAAAAATTTTGCTACATTTCACTATCTGCAATGGAATATTAAATAACAATAAAATAAAATTCTTGAAAAACCATATTAAAAAAATATTTTGAGTAACAGTCGCTCATTTAACATTTATTTTACACTGAAAAACTTACTGCTACTCTCAAAAACTGCACTCTTCATTATGGTAGCCACCATCTATATGGTGTTATTTAAATTCACCTATGAATTAACTAAAATTATATAAAACTAAAATTTCAGGTCCTTGGTTACATTAGCCACATTTCATGTACTCAAAAGCCACATACAGTTAGTGGCTAGGGTACTAGACAATAAAAAATAAAACATTTCCATCATCACAGAATATTCTAGTGGTCAGCATGCCTCTAAATAATAACTAATGAAGAAATTACAAAATTACCAGTAATGGTATAAAGTTTGTTTTCAAGGGAATAAAAATGGAAACAATTGCTGGTAAAGTATCAAACTAGAAAATAAAACCTTTAGCAAATTTATTCCTAACTAATAAGCAATTCCTAGGTAAACATTAGGCCCAAATCTACTTGGTCAGTGACTTTCAGCTAGCAACTATCCACATGCTATGGCCATGGGAATCTTCAAAAGAATAAACTATACTTTCTATTTCTGAGTATATCCTGGCAATCTCTAATTAATTCAACATTTAATTTTCTTTTCTTTTTTTGGATTTAAGTTTTTAAGAAGTATAAAGAGTATGCACATGTATGAAAACAGTAAAGTTTTATTAAGCAAATAAATATCAAATTTGTCTGTTAGCTGAAAAGAACACAAACCTACCATATAATTTCATTTTACATAGTATATAAATGATTTAGTTACTGTTATTATATACATGTACATAAATTAAAGAAATTATCATAATAGAACAAGAAATGAAAGAAACCGGCTAGATGCTTCCTTCCCTCTCTTTATAATAATTATAATTCACTGAGTATTTGCTATTAGATACTACACTAAATCTTTTACATCCATTATCTCTTATAATATTTATATGGCTCTGTTTAAAAGCTGTGGAACAAGGGCACAGTAAGGGTAAATAATCTGTAATGTTAGACACTTTATAAAGAGCAGAGGTGTAATTCAAACTCTGACAACCTTACTCCAGAGCATATGTTCTTATCCATTATGCTATAAGAATATAAAGTGATCACATTTCAAGGATATCCTAGAAAATTTTTCAGTGAGAGAGGAAATTATTAAGCTTTGAAAAATATTTTTCTTAAACACGAATATAACAGGAACTATCTTAAAAAAATACAAAATGAATTCTGGTTCTGGTACTTACTTTACATAATGTACTACAATTTAATCTATAAAATGAGGATAATAACTATGTCTATCTAACAAGCACTGTGGAAAATGATTCTGCATTATTTTGAAAATGTGAATATTTGCATATCCTCCCATCTAACTAACCCACTCCTAAGTACTACATATGTCCTAAAGAAATGCTTACATGTATGCATAATGTTTTCAAGATTCATCCATGTTTTAGCATGTATCAGGACTTCATTCCTTTTTACAGCACTTTTTTAAAGCAATTAAATGATAAAATTTAATACAGCAGTTAACTCTAGGAGGAAGCAAGGGAACAGGACAGGAAAAAGTACATTGGAAGGGGCAAACTGTTAATGTTCTAGTTACTTAAAGGGTAAGCGTTCATTATATTGTGTTATAACAAGTGTATGTTACATAAATCCTTTTAAGTACCAAATGTTGCATTAAAAATTAATAAAAGGGGAAACAGTATCTACCTCAGAAGCTAAAGGATTCAAACAAGATAATTAACTAAAAATAACAACAAAAACAATAAACAGCACCTGGCACAGCAGTTAACAAGCACTCAATAAATGGAAAATACTCTTTGCTGTCTTTACCACCACCATCATCATGAACTTTCATGTGGTATCATACTTGACTCTCATAAATATACTGGTAGGTTGTTCACATTTACAAATGACTTACCCAAGGTTGCACTAGGTTAGTGCTGGAGGGAAGATTTGAACCAAGATCTCCTAACTCCCAATCCAAGACTCTAATTCATTATAAATAACTTCCCAGAGTAATATTTGCTTTACTTCTATGTAAAAACTATAAATGACATTACTTCCCCTAAAATGTCAACTCATTTATTCAATCCTGCATCATCCAGTTCTGTTTGTTTTCTATTTTTCATAACTTTTTATTTTGGCATTTTAACCAAATATTTCTTTCCACAGAGGATAAGAAGGAGGCACTGAAAATGTCTCAGAAGCAAAGTTTGGGCCCTTGCATATGCTCTTATTTATGCCTCACAACAGAGCTGCAAGATCAGGATTATTCTTCATTATTAAAATGTGAAGGCCAAACCTTAAAGAACACACAAAAACAAAACTATATTCCAATTCTTCTAGTTCCTATTTGTATGCCCTAACAAGGCAAGTTAAGTAACCTTGAGACTCAATTTCACTTCGCTTTCTTGTAACTAGGACTTAAAATAAGTAAATGAATATATGACTAAACGAATGAGAAAGGATATCACTTTATGGAATTGTAATGAGAATCTGAGAAAATGAATTTAAATAATAATAATAGCTGCTCATTTTCTGAGTGCTGACTATGTATAAGACACTTTTATGCTATGGTATGTATTTGAGGAAACTAAGCAACAGTGAAGTGAAGTAACTCACCCAAGGTCATACATCTCTATGAAGTTGGGAGAGCCAGGATTCAAACTCAGGTAGTCAACTTTAGTGCCATCACCTTTAACAATTATGTACAATGGCGAGTCACAAATAAAAGGTGTTCACAATAGTCTCCTTAATATGTTTTCCAAAAATACCCACTGCTTACCCTATCAGAACATGTATCAACAAGTGTTGTGCCTTATTTAACTATTATGTCTTCTGACAAAACTAAGAAGCAGCACTATTTTTTCAGAGCTCCTATTTCAAGGCTGGACACAGTGCCTACCTTCCATGTAGAACAAAATAAATAAAATAATAATAAATATTTGGTAGATTAAATTATATTATTACTTAATAGTTCTTTTAATATAAGCAGAAGGAGAATGCAGCACATAATAAAGGAGGCTTTAGGATTATCCAAAAATTCCAAATATGCTCTGTAGTACACAAACCTAAAACATAAATCAGTCAGGTACACTGTTTTGCCATTACTGAACTATGCAAAAGCAACATGTCCCCTTTTCCTCTTTCACAAACATTCAAAATTTTAACTAAGTATTATTTAATTTTTATTCCTTCAACCCATAGCATTGTAAAATACTATATATAATATTTGAAGCAAGAATGTGACTGGTAAGAAAGAATAAAAATTAATATAATTGTATGCTAAATTTTACATATGTGCATTTTTCCAGGCTGAAGGCATAAAGCTTTCATTAGACTTATCCAGGAGCCTGGTGGCCCAAAAAAAGGTTTAGAATCCAAGACAATTGTTTCAACAATAGAAAAGGCTATACTCTTCTTGGCGTTTACTCACCAGAAATATCCATGAACGCACGATCCCACAATTCACCCACTGTATAGCATTCTGCAGAAGTGATGTTGACTGAAAGGACAATATCATCTTCAACATATTTTAGTATAAGATTATTTATAACAATATTTACGTTATTTACAACTCGTCTAATCAGACTCTGCACGTAACCTATAAAATAGGGGAAAAAAGAATCCAATTAGAAGTTAAATCTATCAATAAATAATTATTCTTAAAATGTTACTAAACTTAATGTATGTGAAAGATGGGTATCGTTTATCATATTTTGCAAAGATGAAACTAACATTCAGATAAGTAAACAGGCTTGCCAAAGAGACACAGCTAATAAGTAGCAGATCCACCCCAACAAAAACAATTACAAAGAAGTTCTATATCATGAAGTTTCACATACGAAGAGAAACCATAGAAGCCATACCTTTTAACAACATAAGTCTAGATCCCATTCAAAGATTATCCTAATCTACAAGTACTTTGTCTGATTTCTGCCTATTTTATAAACATTTTCCCAAATGAAACAATGTTACTATATACTGATTATACAATACATAAGAGGAAGAAGAGCTTCTTTAAGGTTCTTTTTTCAGCTACCATTTTCTCTTCCTACTTTAAATACCCATAAAGACATTCAAAAACGAGGCCGGGAGGAAGAAAGATAGAAGAAACAAGACCATCATAATGGATTCAATGATCTCCACTTACTAATGTATAATACTGAAACACGGAAGGGGGGAGAATATGACTGAGGAAGAAAACATAGAAAGTATTAAAGAAAGAGGGGAAAAAGAACACAATGAAGAAGACAAAAGAGAAAAGTAGGGAAAGAAAGAAAACAGATAAAGCATAATGAGAATTCATAATCTCAGAAGTTTCTCACACAATAAATGTGTATATAGATATATTATTGAGGAATATAATTGAAAATATAAGTGAAACTAAACCTAAACAGCATTTAAAAAGACAAAGGAGAAAAAGATTAAAAACTTTATTCAAATGCACTTTCCACTATAAAACCTATGTAAAAACTAATTAAAATTTTAGCTATTTCATGAAATAACTATCTGCTTGTATTCTTTAAACCAGAACTTTACTGACAAAATAGAATCAACTTCTGTCAGCAACTGACATTGTTAACACCTACACTGAAGCCTGCTAGAAGAAAGCTTACTTAAATTTATTCAGGGCTTCCCTGGTGGTGCAGTGGTTGAGAATCTGCCTGCTAATGCAGGGGACACGGGTTCGAGCCCTGGTCTGGGAAGATCCCACATGCCGCGGAGCAACTAGGCCCGTGAGCCACAACTACTGAGCCTGTGCGTCTGGAGCCTGTGCTGCGCAACAAGAGAGGCCTCGATAGTGAGAGGCCCACGCACCGCGATGAAGAGTGGCCCCCACTTGCCACAACTAGAGAAAGCCCTCGCACAGAAACGAAGACCCAACACAGCCAAAAAATAAATAAATAAACAAATGTGGGGTTAAAAAAAAAAAAAAAAAAATTTATTCAACTGCAAATGCTTGCAAAAACCAACTGCTTCATTCATTACCAATGGATACAAATAGAAAAGAAATGTAGAATGACTAAGTTCAAGTTTTTCTCATATTAGCAGCTTTTAGAGTGCCAATTATCATATGCTATAAAATTAACATACAAAATATCAATAAATTTAGGGAACAAATATTTTATGAGAGTAGATGCTAAAAATGATGCTTAACAAATCACGCTTCCAAAAGAAATTTTAAGTATCAAAATGTTCAACCTTAAAATGCATATTCCCCCCATGCTATCACTACTCAAGAGAGATGTTAAAAATGAAGTTTCTGAGAAGTCAAGAAGCATGACTAACATTGGTTTTCCTATTTCTGAAAAACCTGTCATCAATAGAGAATTCATAAAATCCTCTTAAGAGTTTATGAGTTTTTACTGTCTCCCCTGCCCCAGAAGAAAAAAAAAAAAACTCTCAGAGACAGAACCAGAGAAAACATAACGCAAAGTAACATAATACTGTAAATGTATTGTAACTGACAGAAAACCTACTGATGGATTTTTCATCTACTTTTTAATATCTTCTTTCAGTTTCTCATTATACAAGCTGAGGTGAATAAGCCAAATCACCAAAGTAAAAGAATCAAGTATCTAAAAAGAACTACTTCTACAGAAGACTATTTATGTTTTTCTATTAAAACACGCAATGCCAAAGTAACAGCAACTAACCAACAGAATAAATGATACATTATCTCCTTAATCCCTCATAATAACTTAGTTCAAAGTTTGCTACAGAAAAACGTCAAAGAGCAGATCTAAGAGCTCTCATCACTCCATATTTAGAGACTCCCTAGGAATATATCTATTCAAGTGAAATAACAGTAATTCAGGTCTATTCCACAAGCATCTGAAAATGCAAGGTCACTCAGGATAAGAACCTCTAAGACGTCGTATTAGATGGCTCTAAAACAACAGCCTCCTACTTGTCAACCTTTCCAGAAATTCTTATTATTATCCAACTCTCTCCCACCCACAAACCCCATTCCTCCAAACACATACATCTAATGCCCACAGGGCCAGAAAAAACACTATGAATTTTCATTGACTTTGCTCATGATCTTCCCTCTGTGTAGAATACTTTGTCCATTCTCCCATCTTGTTCAGGCCCAGCATGAATGTCCTCTGCCCCATATTCTCTTCTCCAATGTCCCTCACCCTACACATCAACATTAAGGAGACTGTATCACTTTTCTTCGGCTTATGTTACCTCATAAGCCTGTCATTTGTATATGTTTATGTATAATTACCTTCTCTGTTAAACTATGAAATCCTAGAGAGCAAAGATTATATCTTATTTATTTATCTGATATGATTAAATTAAATAGTGTATGGCAAATACTTGGGTTACAAACAGACAGTACTTGCAATCAGTTTATCCTAACATGGTCACTAGGAAGCCAAGTTGCTCAAAAACAGAGATTCCATGGTTGATGACTTGGTTACAGCACCTAAAAACTCCCTCATCAAATTTTTGCTGTAAAATATTTTGGGGGGTTATGCAGCATAATATAGGCAACTTATAGTTAAAGGAAAAGTTAGTTCTCTCTAATGTTCTTGCCTTTTTTGTAAGGTTGAAATTATTTCAAAACAAAACTTATTTAGAAGGTTAAGAATAAGGATTCCTTATTGGTAATGCAGTGGAGAGGTTCTATAATACAAGAATTTTTTTTTTTTTTAAATCCATCAGCTTTGGTAACTAAAAGATAACTTAGGGCAGTTACTGTAGGAGCTAAGGAAAATAGCTGTGAGTTGAAGATACTTATTACCAGCATTATTATTTAAGCCAGTCAGAGAAGTTCTAAACAACTAAGGAAGGGTAAAAAAGAGAAATATGTGTAAGTACTGACAAGAAGAACACAAAATCACCATTACATGAAGATGACTGTTTTTTATATAGAAAATCCAAAAGATATAACTGAAAAATACTGAATATCGATCAGCTAACAAAATATAAAAATTTGCTATTCTTCATAATGAAATGAAAAGATAATAAAATGGTTTAAAAAAATGATAATTCCAGCTAGTAATAAAAGATATGACAGCATTTTCCGTCTATAAAAGTTTCAAATAAATATTTTTTGATAATAAAAAACAGCATTGGAACAAAAATGTGCTTGTTAGAAAATACTGTTAACAAATTTTTCACAGGGAATAATTTGGTTACACATGCCAAAACCTTAAAATTACTCACAAATTTTGATTTTATAGTTGATAAGAATTTCTCCTAAGGAAATAAACAGAGGTCTGTGCAAAGATTTACCTACCAGTATGTTTGTTAAAGCATTTTACAAAACAGAAAATGAAAAATAACCTAAATAACAAACAAAAAGGGACTGATTAAACAAACTATGGAACAGTTACACAGTGTAATACATGCCAATGATTAAAATAACATTGTGAAAAAATTAATGTCCTTGAAACATGTTCCTAACATTAAAAAACACAAATTACAAACAAAAATGTGTATGTGTATGTGCACACACACACAAAGAAACAAAAGTCTCTTAACGGTTGTACATCAAAATGTTAACAGGTTCCAGGTTCTGGGTAAGATGAAGTAAGCACATTCCACTCCTTCTCACTGAAGGTAGCCAGAAAACTTGGAAAGAAAGTATGGAGCAGCTATTTCAGGACACTGAAAAGTAAACAGTAAGCACGAGAGGGGAAATAGAAGAATGAAAATCAGAGCTTACAAAGACAAAACAAATAATAAAATGGTAGAAGTAAATTCAAACATATGGGTAATTATTCTAATTTAATTGTATTCTGGCCAGAGAGGATGGTCTTTATGATAATGATTCTTTGAAATTTGTCAAGAATTCCTTTTTGACCAAGTCTTTTTCAATGTCTATACATATCCAATGTGTGCATCAAAAGAGTGTACACTGTCTTATCTGCTGGGTGCAGAGTTTTACATGTATCTATAAAACAATCTTGTTAATTGTGCTATTCAAAGACCCAGTTTGGGTTTGTCTGCTTGATCTATCACATTTCAAAGATAGGTTGTTAGGTACATACAAAGCCATCATATATTTTTTGGAGAACAGTACCTTTTACTATAATTCAGCATCTATTATATACGTCCATCAATGCTTTTGCCTTAAGTTTTATTTTGCCTGATCTTTATGTTATTTTTGGATAGTGCTTGTCTACTATACCATTTTCCATCTTTTCATTTTCAATTTTTCTTACCTCTCCATTTTACCTCTGTGTTTTAGAAGCCACGCACACCTGGACATAACCACTCCTTCCTTTTAGTATCCCAAAAATATTAATTGTGCTTCCTTAGAGCTCCTCTTTCCTTTGGTTTTGCACTGTAGTTAGTAGTTTACAAAATCTCCTATACTAAGCCATTAATTCTCTAAGGGCAAAAATAGCCTTCAACTAGCTGCTCCAGCATACAGCAATAAAGATTTGGGGAACTGAACAGCCTGCCTCCACTAAGCAATGTTTTGAAACTCAATCTAATTAGAATGAAATAAAAGCTCTCCAGTTATCACTTTTTCTGTTGTAAACAAAATATACACGTTAGATATCTTGAAGGTTATTGACAAAAGCATAACATACTTTTAAAATGATCAACATATTAATGAGAAAGAACACCTGTATGGCAGAAATGGCTAGCTATCCATCAATATTTTGTGCTTCCCCTTCCAGAATGTACAATTGTTTCTGAGATATGACTTCTAAAATATACATAACGTCCATGAAGACAGTTTTCCTCAATGAAATTTGAGAAGGATATACATCACCTCCAACCTGGGGGTATTAAGAAGTAGATAGGTCTTCTCCAGATTCTCCTCTTAAAAAGGCTGAAAGCAGGTCTGCAGACCTACTAGAGAATGGACTTGAGGATACGGGGAGAGGGAAGGGTAAGCTGGGACAAAGTGAGAGAGTGGCATGGACATATATACACTACCAAACGTAAAATAGATAGCTAGTGGGAAGCAGCTGCATAGCACAGGGAGATCAGCTCAGTGCTTTGTGACCACCTAGAGGGGTGGGATAGGGAGGGTGGGAGGGAGGGAGACGCAAGAGGGAAGAGATATGGGGACATATGTATATGTATAACTGATTCACTTTGTTATAAAGCAGAAACTGACACACCATTGTAAAGCAATTATACTCTAATAAAGATGTTTTAAAAAAAAGGGAAAAAAAAAAAAAAAAGAGGCTGAAAGCAGTATAATTCAAAGCCTGAGTAGAGCATAGCAGAGCCTCAAGATAAAAGGAGCCTGGGCTTCTGATAGAACACTGCCTTGACTGGTACATAAAGAAAATAAACACTTTTGTCCTGCTAATCCCCTGAAATTTAGATGTTAAGGTGTCCACCACTTAACTTACACATCTGGTCATTGTTTTTTGTTTTTTGTTTTTAAGTTTTTCCTGAAACTGTTAATGGAAAATGTTAAAAACAGTAAAAGCATAAAAATAGAAGAGGTAAAATAAGCTCTGAATTTCTTTTTCATTTACAACAAGGTTCTCTCAATTCTTAGATGTTCCAGAAAGGAAGAGTGATTAGATAGCTTAAATTGCTGAGCTTCCCCACAGGCAAGTAGACAAGAAATGATTGTGCTATCTTCTATAAAAATACATTGCCGGGGCTTCCCTGGTGGCGCAGTGGTTGAGAGTCTGCCTGCCAATGCAGGGGACACGGGTTCGAGCCCTGGTCGGGGAGGATCCCACATGACGCGGAGCAGCTGGGCCCGTGGGCCACGACTACTGAGCCTGCGCGTCTGGAGCCTCTGCTCCGCAACAAGAGAGGCCGCGACAGTGAGAGGCCTGCGCACCGCGATGAAGAGTGGCCCCCACTCGCCGCAACTGGAGAAAGCCCTCGCACAGAAACAAAGACCCAATACATAAATTTAAAAAAAAAAAAAAAAAAAAATACATTGCCATTTTTGGCTCAGGCTCTTGAACACCTGATATATTACAAATATTCTTAAATTATCTGATAACCTCTCCAACTATTATTAAACTCCCTTCAAGAGTTTTTTTTCAGAAAACCAAGCCCTAACAGCCTAAGGTGGCAAGCATTAAGCAAACACACACACACACACACACACACACACACACACACACACACACACACACACCCCTTCCATTTCATATTCAATATTTTCTGCAGAAAACAAAATCTTGAGTAAATGACTACTAATTTAATAATATATACCTCATGTATACCACAGGTATTGTAAAGTATATAAGGTATTCCTCATCTGCACCAAAATATCTAAGTTTCCAATTTCTCATCCACAAAACGTAAGCTAGATCAGAGGCTTAGCTGGGGCCTATAGATAGACTTCAGTGAGTATGTGAATACCCCAAAGTCACATGCAAATTTTAAAAGTGCCTATGTGGGTCTATAACTTTTTCAACAGATTTTCAAGCGTCCATGTCCCAAAAAAGACAGACTGCTAGACCAGAAAAATCAGAAGTAGCTTCTTATTCTACATTTCAATGACTCTATGATTCTGATTATCGATCTCTGAAAACCCTGTGTGATTTTATGCAGTTCAGTTTTTATGCAGTGCAGTAAATACATAAATGGCTATTATGAACCAGACATTGTATCAGATCGCAACTGGCCAAATGAGGCTGTGCCATCTGTTGTTATAAATAAAGTTTTATTGGAACACAGTCACAAACATTAGTTTATTTACGGTTTATGGCTGATTTCACAGTACATCAAAAAAAGTGGAATAGCTGTAACAGAAAATATATGGCTTGCAAAGCCTAAAATATTTAATAACTGGCCCTTTACAGATAATATTTCCTAACCTCCATGCTAGATGATGAAGATCAAAGATGTCTAGGTCACAACTTCAGACCCAGTGGGCGACATAATTTTTAATTTATCTATACCCTAAATATTTCCATTACACCCTGTGTGTGTGTACATACATATATTGGGTTGGCCAAAAACTTTAACTGGCTTTTCCGTAAGATGACTCTAGTAGTGCTTAGTTGTCTTTAACTTCATTTGAAACAATTTTGTTAGACTGTATTGTGACAGCTATCATATCAGCGTGCATTCAAAAAAAATTATCAAAATTGGTAAATTTCTGTGTAGCCATTTTAATACTGAAGATGGAAGGAAAAGAGCAACATTTTCGGCATATTATGCTCTATTATTTCAAGAAAGGTAAAAACGCAACTGAAACGCAAAAAATGATTTGTGCGGTGTATGGAGAAGGTGCTGTGACTGATAGCACATGTCAAAAGTGGTTTGCAAAGTTTTGTGCTGGAGATTTCTCACTGGATCATGCTCGACGGTCAGATAGACCAGTTGAAGTTGATAATGATCAAATCGAGACGTTAATTGAGAACAATCAATGTTATACTACATGGGCGATAGCCAACATACTCAAAATACCCAAATCAAACACTTAAAATCACTTGCACCAGCTTGGTTATGTAAATTGCTCTGATGTTTGGGTTCCACGTAAGTTAAGTGAAAAAAAAACTTTTTTTTTTCTTTTTTAAATTTTTGAACTTATTTTTTTTATACAGCAGGTTCTTATTAGTCATCCATTTTATACACATCAGTGTATACATGTCAATCCCAATCGCCCAATTCATCACCCACCACCACCAGCACTCCCCCCAGCAGCTTTCCCGCTTGGTGTCCATACGTGTGTTCTGTACATCTGTGTCTCAACTTCTGCCCTGCAAACCAGTTCATCTGTACCATTTTTCTAGGTTCCACATATATGCGTTGATATACGATATTTGTTTTTCCCTTTCTGACTTACTTCACTCTGTATGACAGTCTCTAGATCCATCCACGTCTCAACAAATGACCCAATTTCGTTCCTTTTTATGACTGAGTAATATTACACTGTATATATGTACCACACCTTCTTTATCCATTCATCTGTCAACGGGCTCTAAGGTTGTTTCCATGACTTGACTATTGTAAATAGTGCTGCAATAAACACTGGGGTGCATGTCGTTTGGAATTATGGTTTTCACTAGGTATATGCCCAGTAGTGGGATTGCTAGATCATATGGTAATTCGATTTTTAGTTTTTTAAGGAAGCTCCATACTGTTCTCCATAGTGGCTGTATCAATTTACATTCCCACCAGCAGTGCCAGAAGGTTCCCTTTTCTCCACACCCTCTCCAGCATTTATTGTTTGTAGATTTTTTGATGATGGCCATTCTGACTGGTGTGAGGCGATACCTCATTGTAGTTTTGATTTGCATTTCTCTGATGATTAGTGATGTTGAGAATCCTTTCATGTGTTTGTTGGCAATCTGTATATCTTCTCTGGAGAAATGTCTATTTAGGTCTTCTGCCCAATTTTGGATTGGATTGTTTGTTTTTTCAATATTGAGCGGCATGAGCTGTTTATATATTTTGGAGATTAATACTCTGTCCGTTGATTCATTTGCAAATATTTTCTCCCATTCTGAGAGTTGTCTTTTTGTCTTGTTTATGGTTTCCTTTGCTGTGCAAAAGCTTTGAAGTTTCATTAGGTCCCAATGTTTATTTTTGTTTTCATTTTCATTACTTGAGGTGGTGAATCAAAAAAGGTCTTGCTGTGATTTATGTCAAAGAGTTTTCTTCCTATATTTTCCTCTAAGAGTTTTATAGTGTCCAGTCTTATATTTAGGTCTCTAATCCATTTTGAGTTTAATTTTGTGTATGGTGTTAGGGAGTGTTCTAATTTCATTCTTTTACATGTAGCTGTCCAGTTTTCCCAGCACCACTTATTGAAGAGACTGTCTTTTCTCCATTGTATATCCTTGCCTCCTTTGTCATAGATTAGTTGACCATAGGTGCGTGGGTTTATCTCTGGGCTTTCTATCTTGTTCCATTGATCTATGTTTCTGTTTTTGTGCCAGTACCATATTGTCTTGATTACTGTAGCTTTGTAGTATAGTCTGAAGTCAGGGAGTCTGATTCCAGCAGCTCCGATTTTTTCCCTCAAGACTGCTTTGACTATTCATGGTCTTTTGTGTCGCCACACAAATTTTAAGATTTTTTATTCTAATTCCATAAAAAATGCCATTGGCAATTTGATAAGGATCGCATTGAATCTGTAGATTGCTTTGGATACTATAGTCATTTTCACAGTATTAATTCTTCCACTCCAATATCTCTCCATCTGTTGGTATCATCTTTCATTTCTTTCATCAGTGTCTTATAGTTTTCTGTATACAGGTCTTTTGTCTCCCTAGGTAGGTGTAGTCCTAGGTATTTTATTCTTTTTGTTGCCATGGTAAATGGGAGTGTTTCCTTAATTTCTCTTTCAGATTTTTCATCATTAGTGTATAGGAATGCAAGAGATTTCTGTGCATTAATTTTGTATCCTGAAACTTTACCAAATTCATTGATTAGCTCTAGTAGTTTTCTGGTGGCATCTTTAGGATTCTCTATGTATAGTATCATTGCATCTGCAAACAGTGACAGTTTTACTTCTTCTTTTCCAATTTGTATTCCTTTTCTTTCTTTTTCTGCTCTGACTGCCGTGGCTAGGACTTCCAAAACTATGTTGAATAATAGTGGTGAGAGTGGACACCCTTGTCTTGTTCCTGATCTTAGAGGAAATGCTTTCAGTTTTTCACCATTGAGAATGATGTTTGCTGTGGGTTTGTGGTATACTGCCTTTATTAGGGCGAGGTAGGTTCCCTCTATGTCCACTTTCTGGAGAGTTTTTATCATAAACGGGTGTTGAATTTTGTCAAAAGCTTTTTCTGTATCTACTGAGATGATAATATGGTTTTTATTCTTCAATTTGTTAATATGGTGTATCACATTGACTGATTTACATATATTGAAGAATCCTTGCATCCCTGGGATAAATCCCACTTGATCATGGTGTATGATCCTTTTAATGTGGTGTTGGATTCTGTTTGCTAGTATTCTGTTGAGGACTTTTGCAACTATATTCATCAGTGATATTGGTCTGTAATTTTCTTTTCTTGTAGTATCTTTGTCTGGCTTTGGTATCAGGGTGATGGTGGCCTCATAAAACGAGTTTGGGAGTGTTCCTTCCTCTGCAATTTTTTGGAAGAGTTTGAGAAGGATGGGTGTTAGCTCTTCTCTAAATGTTTGATAGAATTCACCTGTGAAGCCATCTGGTCCTGGACTTTTGTTTGTTGGAAGATTTTTAATCACAGTTTCAATTTCATTCCTTGTGATTGGTCTGTTCATATTTTCTATTCCTTCCTGGTTCAGTCTTGGAAGGTTATACCTTTCTAAGAATTTGTCCATCTCTTCCAGGCTGTCCTTTTTATTGGCACAGAGTTGCCTGTAGTAGTCCTTTAGGATGCTTTGTATTTCTGCAGTGTCTGTTGTAACTTCTCCTTTTTTATTTCTAATTTTTATTGATTTGAGTCCTCTCCCTCTTTTTCTTGATGAGTCTGGCTAATGGTTTATCAGTTTTGTTTATCTTCTCAAAGAACCAGCTTTTAGTTTTATTCATCTTTGCTACTGTTTTCTTTGTTTCTATTTCATTTATTTCTGCTCTGATCTTTATGATTTCTTTCCTTCTACTAACTTCGGGTTTTGTATGTTCTTTCCCTGGTTCAGTTAGGTGTAAGATTAGATTGTTTATTTGAGATTTTCTTGTTTCTTGAGGTAGGATTGTATTGCTATAAACTTCCCTCTTAGAACTGCTTTTGCTGCATCCCATAGGTTTTGGATCATCGTGTTTTCATTGTCATTTGTCTCTAGGTATTTTTTGATTTCCTCTTTGATTTCTTCAGTGATCTCTTGGTTATTTAGTAAGATATTGTTTAGCCTCCATGTGTTTGTGTTTTTTATGTTTATTTCCCTGTAATTCATTTCTAGTCTCATAGCGTGTGGTCAGAAAAGATGCTTGATATGATTTCACTTTTCTTAAATTTACTGAGGCTTGACTTGTGACCCAAGATGTGATCTATCCTGGAGAATGTTCCATGCACACTTGAGAAGAACATGTAATCTGCTGTTTTTGGATGGAATGTTCTATAAATATCAATTAAATCTATCTGGTCTATTGTGTCATTTAAAGCTTCTGTTTCCTTATTTATTTTCATTTTGGATGATCTGTCCATTGGTGTAAGTGAGGTGTTAAAGTCCCCCACTATTATTGTGTTACTGTCGATTTCCTGTTTTATAGCTGTTAGCAGTGGCCTTATGTATTGAGGTGCTCCTATGTTGGGTGCATGTATATTTATAATTGTTATATCTTCTTCTTGGATTGATCCCTTGATCATTATGTAGTGTCCTTCCTTGTCTCTTGCAACATTCTTTATTTTAAAGTCTATTTTATCTGATATGAGTATAGCTACTCCAGCTTTCTTTTCGTTTCCATTTGCATGGAATATCTTTTGCCATCCCCTCACTTTCAGTCTGTATGTGTCCCTAGGTCTGAAGTGGGTCTCTGTAGACAGCCTATATGTGGGTCTCATTTTTGTATCCATTCAGCAAGCCTGTGTCTTTTGGTTGGAGCATTTAATCCATTCACGTTTAAGGTAATTATCGAGATGTATGTTCCTATTACCACTTTCTTAATTTTGGGGGGTTTGTTTTTGTAGGTCCTTTTCTTCTCTTGTGTTTCCCACTTAAAGATTGTCCTTTAGCATTTGTTGTAGAGCTGGTTTTGTGGTGCTGAATTCTCTTAGCTTTTGCTTCTCTGTAAAGCTTTTGATTTCTCCATCGAAATCTGAATGAAGTCCTTGCCGGGTAGAGTAATCTTGGTTGTAGTTTCATCCCTTTCATCACTTTAAGCATATCATGCCACTACCTTCTGGCTTGTAGAGTTTCTGCTGAGAAATCAGCTGTTAACCTTATGGGAGTTCCCTTGTACGTTATTTATCGTTTTTCCCTTGCTGCTTTCAATAATTTTTCTTTGTCTTTATTTTTTGCCAATTTGATTATTATGTGTCTCGGCGTGTTTCTCCTTGGGTTTATCCTGTACGGGACTCTCCGTGCTTCCTGGACTTGGATGGCTATTTCCTTTCCCACGTTAGGAAATTTTTCGACTATAATCTCTTCAAATATTTTCTCTGGTCCTTTCTCTCTCTCTTCTCCTTCTGGGACCCCTATAATGCGAATGTTGTTGCGTTTAACATTGTCCCAGAGGTCTCTTAGGCTGTCTTCTTTTCATTCTTTTTTCTTTATTCTCTTCCACGGCAGTGAACTCCACCATTCTGTCTTCCAGGTCACTTATCCATTCTTCTGCCTCAGTTATTCTGCTATTGGTTCCTTCTAGTGTGTTTTTTTATTTCAGTTATTGTATTGTTCATCTCTGTTTGTTTGTTCTTTAATTCTTCTAGATCTTTGTTAAACATTTCTTACATCTTCTCGATCTTTGCCTCCATTCTTTTTCTGAGGTCCTGGATCATCTTCACCATCGTTATTCTGAATTCTTTTTCTGGAAGGTTGCCTATCTCCACTTCATTCAGTTGTTTTTCTGGGGTTTTATCTTGTTCCTTCATTTGGTACATAGCCCTCTGCCTTTTCATCTTGTCTATCTTTCTGTGAATGTGGTTTTTGTTCCACAGGCTGCAGGACTGTAGTTCTTCTTGCTTCTCCTTTCTGCCCTCTGGTGGATGAGGCTCTCTAAGAGGCTTGTGCAAGTTTCCTGATGGGAGAGACTGGTGGTGGGTAGAGCTGGCTGTTGCTCTGGTGGGCAGAGCTCAGTGAAACTTTAATCCGCTTGTCTGCTGATGGGTGGGGCTGGGTTCCCTCCCTGTTGGTTGTTTGGCCTGAGGCGACGCAACACTGGAACCTATCGGGGCTCTTTCATAGGGCTAATGGCGGACTCTGGGAGAGCTCACACCAAGGAGTACTTCCCAGGACTTCTGCTGCCAGTGTCCTTGTCCTCACGGTGAGACACAGCCACCCACTGCCTCCACAGGAGACTCTCCAGCACTAGTAGGTTGGTCTGGTTCAGTCTCCTATGGGGTCACTGCTCCTTCCCCTGGGTCCCGATGCACACACTACCTTGTGTGTGCCCTCCTAGAGTGGAGACTCTGTTTCCCCCAGTCCTGTCAAAGTCCTGCAATCAAATCCCACTAGCCTTCAAAGTCTGATTCTCTAGGAATTCCTCCTCCCATTGCCAGACCCCCAGGTTGGGAATCCTGACGTGGGCCTCAGAACCTTCATTCCAGTGGGTGGACTTCTGTGGTATAAGTGTTCTCCAGTCTGTGAGTCACCCACCCAGCAGTTATGGGCTTTGATTTTTACTGTGATTGCACCCCTCCTACCGTCTCACCGTGGCTTCTCCTTTGTCTTTGGATGTGGGGTATCTTTTTTGGTGAGTTCCAGTGTCCTCCTATCGATGATTGTCCAGCAGCTAGTTGTGATTCTGGTGTTCTCGCAAGAGGGAGTGAGAGCATGCAAAAAACCTTCTTGACCATATTTCCACATGTGATTCTCTACTGAAACGTAACGAAAACGTTCCGTTTTTAAAACAAATTGTGACAATCAATGAAAAGTGAATACTGTACAATAATGTGGAACGGAAGAGATCATGGGGCAAGAAAAATGAACCACCACCAACCACACCAAAGGCCAGTCTTCATCCAAAGAAGGTGATGTTGTGTATATGGTGGGATTGGAAGCTCCTCTATTATGAGCTCCTTCCGGAAAACCAAACAGTTAATTCCAACAAGTACTGGTCCCAATTAGACCAACTGAAAGCAGCACTCGATGAAAAGCATCCGGAATTAGTCAAAAGAAAACGCATAATCTTCCATTAGGATAATGCAAGACCGCGTGTTTCTTTGATGACCAGACTAAAACTGTTACAGCTTAGCTGGGAAGTTCTGATTCATCCACCATATTCACCAGACATTGCACCTTCGGATTTCCATTCATTTCGGGCTTTATAAAATTCTCTTAATGGAAAAAATTTCAATTCCCTAGAAGACTGTTCTTTGCTCAAAAAGATAAAAAGTTTTGGGAAGATGGAATTATGAAGTAGCCTGGAAAATGGCAGAACATAGTGGAACAAAACTGTGAATACGTTGGTCAATAAAGTACTTGGTGAAAATGAAAAATGTGTCATTTATTTTTGCTTAAAAACCAAAGTAACTTTTTGGCCAACCCAATACATATATTCTGAGTAAAAGGGTAAGGAGAAAAAAAGGGAAGAGATAATTACATGACAAAATCAAGAAAGAGGAAGCTATGCATTAGAACACAAAATTTATCTGAGCTTCCTAGCAAATAAGTAGAAAAAAACTTTAATGAAAAAATATTTAACAAGAAAAAACATATCCGTTAATTAAGAGTTCCTGAATAAATTAAAGGACAATACCCTTAAAGCCATTTTAGAGAAAATGCAGAAGTAGCCCACAAAAGGCTGGCTTCTTACAATGACCTTCAACAAAACCAAAGGTTGTACACTTCAGAGAGCATAGGACTAAATAATCCAGGTATGTAGCTTAGAAGTAATCTCACTTCTAAGCTAGATAAAGTACAGAGAATACTGAGGAAAGCATGAATGAAGAAAGAAATAAATGAAACATCCTTAAACTTTCTCTCTAAACAGGAATTGTCAACATATCTTACTGAATATCCTAGGCCCACAATTCAAAACTGTTATTAAAAGTAATTGAAGGTTCTGGCCTATATATCATTAACTGAAAGAAAATGTGTATGGTTCAAATCAGTCAGATTCAAACTCTTTTGACCTCTCTCCCAGTAAGAAATATTACATCATAACCCAGCAAAGCACACATATACGCATAAGTTTCTTGAAATATGATTAACCTTTGCTACATGCCCCACATTATGTGGTTTTCTATTCTATGCTACATATTTTTTAAATGCTTGCCATGACCCACTAAATTGCTTTCACAATGCACTCAGTGGTCAGGATGCATAATCTAAAAGAGACTGTTCCAGATAACAAGACCAGAAACTGCAAAGAAAATATGAGATATCGACTTGTGTTTCTTTCCTATTAGAGGGGTGCCCATCCTTCAAGATATAGAGCAAACAACTATTCGCAACACCAAAACTTTTCTCAAAAAGTATCTCTGAATCTATGTAAATGTTTGAACTCCAAAATTATAACCACAGATGCTGGAAGAGATAACTTTGCCCTAGAAAATTTTGAGAACGGGAATTCATCTCTACCATGAAAGAACCTTAATATAGGTTCTTTCCAGGTAAGATAACATTGTCATTTTGAGTCCTCAAATAACCATATGAGTTAATCTTGAAATAAAATGATTTACCATTATCCAACTGGACTGTCAAATTATCCCTTTTTTTTCCTTTGGCAATATTAAGTTTAGCTGCTCTGCCTTCCGGTAATTGTCCATCAAGTTCAGTTACTTCCTAAAGCAACTCCTTTAACTGTGATTTTTGTCACAGCATAAAAGAGGATATGAGTCCTGTTAGGTAAGGCAGAAAAGCACCTGTTAATCCAAAAGCTACCTCAAGTAGTTCAGTAGAACACAGCTCTGTTTTATGCCACTAAAAATAGGATGTTTTATGTTACGTTTATTTTTATGTTTTATGCTCCTAAAAATAGGTCAGTTCTCCCAATCCTGAATATCAGTATCAATTCCAATACAGTCTCTAAAGAATCATTAAAAGTCTGGGACCTGTTTTGAGTACATGCAAGTTAGCCCACAGAAGATTTTTAATCTGTGAAATCAACAACTGACAAAAGCTTAAATTTTTCTTAAACAAGTTCTTTCTTAAAAGAAAAAAAAAATGTAATAAGACAACAGTTAAACCTAAAACTGATTATTCTTTGCCAGGATATTGATGGAGAGAGTTGTATACAATGAGCTGGCTTAGGAAGTTTTAAGGGGATATGTAGTCAGAAATTTGGAGGGTAAAGGGGTTGCCCATTTCATAAATAAGAATAAGCTATAGTTTAATTTACAGTTTAATTATATTCACCAGGGATTTCTCCCAAGGAGTTAATAATTATGAAAAGAATTTAGAAAGCTCTTTAACCATCATAACTACTCTAAGTAGAATTAGAAATATTCAGAAGTAAAATAACTTCTTCTGGCACCTTCTCCAGCCATAGCAATTAATCTATTTATTCTAAGGCCAGAGAGAATACTGAGATCTGTTAGGTAAAGTTCTTAAGAACACAAAGCATCAGCATATAACACCAGTTAAATATGTTCAATTCAAATGTAATTTAGAACCTATATTTGAGGGAGGAGGGCTATGAAATGATGTACCTAATGGCAACCTCTTACAAGTAAAGTAGATGGTGCCAGAAGACTGTCAAAAATTAACAGTTTTGATATTGAGTTGAACTTAGGTTGAAACCAGCTTACAAACCTTTGGGGCAGAAAACAAGTGTATACCAATGTCAGCTATACCTCAAAAAAAAGAAGTAATGGATAAATAAAATCGAAAGAGAAGTGACTGATAACTATTAACTGTAAAAAGGCAGCAATGCACTTTGGCCACAGAGCTGACATGTAACAATTATTGGTTTTTTTCCTTCATTAAACATTTATCAAGGAACTGTTATTTGTAAGCCACTACTCCTCCAGATAAATAAAAATTTCAGTTTCCTTTGTTTATCACGAAGCAAGAGGAACAAAGAGACCACAAGTAGAGTCAGAGGCAAGTCTTTGCTTGTAGCGCATGTAAGAAAGCAACTATACTCCAATAAAATTTTTTTTAAAAATTCCCAGTTATCATCTTAAAATGTAAAAAAAGATTTGGGTCTCCTTAGGTGTTGATTTTTAGATAAATTAGCATATTTTCAGAGTTCTCTGTGAGTGAAAACAGGATTGGGATCCACCTTTTAGGTACTGGAACTAATATAACTAAGGAAGAAAGTCCTGAGTCCCCAAGAAGAGCTGACTTCCATCCCTCTTCTCTGTTTCCCTGATGACAACAAATAACTATAAGATTGTGAGTGTGATGAAGAAACAAACAGAAACAGAAAAAGAATGAAATACCTGCACTGACACTTCGCTCTGCAAAATCGCCACATGGAAAAGACTGTAACTATTATACAAACATTTCAAGCAATACAGAGCTAACTTAAATTTCTGGGAACTTTTTTTTTTTTTTAACATCTTTATTGGAGTATAATCGCTTTACAATGGTGTGTTAGTTTCTGCTTTATAACAAAGTGAACCAGTTATACATATACTATGTTCCCATATCTCTTCCCTCTTGCATCTCCCTCCCTCCCACCCTCCCTATCCCACCCCTCTAGGTGGTCAGAAAGCACCGAGCTGATCTCCCTGTGCTATCTGGGAACTTTTTATACAATGATAAGACTATTGTTTAACTTAATGATGTAATGAGTGCTTATCTTACCCAGAACAATATGTCTCCTTTTTATTTAATGTGAAACGCTGTTAAAAGCATCAGATGTGCACTAGTGTTCCATGAAGATGTATTTGATTCCTGACCTTTAATCTAGGAAAAATTTAAGGAAAGGGGTCCTGATATATGATCACATGCATAGGGACAAACAGCAGCAAAGTAAGAACAATGTATTAATTATTGGGATTTGTCCTTTAATCGTCCTCAAGAGATGATTAGAATCTATGAGAAAAGAAATGAAAGGAATTATATATATAATTGAAGTGATGAAGCTTTTAATCTGGAGATTGGAAGCTGTCTGAAATGATCTGTGTTATTTTGTTGTTTAGATCAGTGATTCCTATACTTACAGATGAGTAAATTTTAAGACAAAAATATATTCAAGTAACTGTCATTCAGTCACCCACCTTTTAATCTTAAATAAAGGAGTAAATAGAAAAAACAAAGAAAGAAAGAAACTTAAGGAATAAACCTAGGGCAAAAGAGCATTAAAATTTGAATGAGTCCAGAGCCCTCACAAATGTCTTTCAATCTGTTCTGATGTCATGCAGCAAATGTACATATATTTTAAATACTTTATGACACTAAAAAATATGGAAAATATATATTCTACAAAGGGCTACAACAATGATTAATAACAATCAAAATTTTGGTTTTATCAATGCCCTTAGAAGTTACCTGGTGGCGGGACTTCCTTTGTGGTGCAGTGGTTAAGAATCCGCCTGCCAATGCAGGGGACACGGGTTCGAGCCCTGGTCCAGGAAGATCCCACATGCCATGGAGCAACTAAGCCTGTGCGTCACAACTACTGAAGCCTGCGTGACGCAACTACTGAGCCCACGTGCTGCAACTACTGAAACCCGTGCACCTAGAGCCCATGCTCCACAACAAGAGAAGCCACGGCAATGAGAAGCGCACGCACAGCAACAAAGACCCAACGGAGCCAAAAATAAACCAAAATTAAAAATAAAAAAGAAGTTACCTGGTGGCAAATCAGGATCTGTGGGAGCAGCCTGCTGAATTCTTCGGGGTTTTACTGATGATTTTGTGTTCTCAGTAGTACTACGGTTGGTAGAATTAGAACCACAGCTTTCATGGTCATCCTATTTTTATTTTGAAGAAAGAAAATTATCAGTCACCATTCAAGAATTTTAAATAGTTTTGTTGAATGTATGCAGGTTACTAAAATGTGATAAGATAAGACTCTTCAGGTTTTTTTTTTTAGCTCTAAAAATCTATGTAACCAAAATTTTTCATAATTTGCATTCTTAAACACCATTTTAAAAATAAGTAGTAGTTTAAAATCATAAATTGTCTATTTCTTTAGTTGGTATCAAAAGAAACCAATTGATAATGTCAAAAAAAATTCTTACATATGGTTTTAGCAAAAGAAGACAATTCAATGGAAGCTTTTAAACATTTTCCATTTGAAAATGCAAAACAAATGGAAAGGGTCTTAATATTCCCCTATTTGTTTATATGTTAAGACCCTTACTATTTTGTGAGTTAAATTAAGAATCCAAGCTGTCTTTTTAATCACCTTTAATGATTAATCTTAATCATCCTCAGAATTCTTGGCATCCTATTTAACACTGTTCACTGAATTGAATATTGTTCAGATTAGATATAAGGTTTAACTGGGTTTTGATATGGATAACATAAAAACTTCAAAAAACTCATACATATTTTTGAAATTTATACAATGCAAATGAGTACTCTTTCCTTGACTTGATTCAACAAACATTTATATAATGTTTTTATGTGTTAATTGCTGGATTTACAAAGGCAAATTAGATATAATATCTGTTCTCAAAGATTTCAGGATCTATTTAAAACATATATAACCAGTCTACAAGAGTACTTTTTTGTTTGTTTTCAAGTAATAGGAACACAAAGAGTCATTCTATTTGGAAGAACTAGAGAGATGAGGCCGTTAAAACTGAGTGTAGGAATGTTTTAGGTTAAGATTGGAGGCTAAATAGGGGGAAAACTATAAACAGCACATGCAAGAATAATGATTAGTCAAAAAAAAAGCCACAGTATACAATGTTTAAGATGGGAGAACAATACCAGAAGCTAAAGGCATAGACCAGTTCAATAAAAATGAGGTCACATTAAGAACCACAGAGATGTTAACACTTAAAATTTGGTAATTAGGACAGGGGGTGCCAATAACCAAAGGAAAAAAAAAAAAGGACATTTAGTAATTGCAGTAGAGGGACAGGAGTGGAAGAAGTAAAAGAGTAGTTCAAAGGGTGAATAACAAGTTAAGATGGAAAAAATAAACATAGATTGCTCTTTCAAGAAGATGGATATTACAAGGAGGAAATAGATGAGGTAGTAAAACGAGGTAAAAGCATCTGACATCATCTTATTCCTTTTGGGGGGATAAAAGAGCACATTCTGCTTGAATGAGAGATGCATATGAGGAGGCAGAGATCAAACATCTCTCCAACACAAAGGGAAACAGATGGTGTACTGTGCACCATCAATTCATTAATCAACAATAAAACTATTTCATAATGCTTAAAAGAATCGTGATAAATTTAGTTTTCCTCTTTTATATATTTGAAGAGAAAATTTCAAGAACAAAAAGAAGGATACCCACTAAATTTACCATTCTAATAGGGTACTAGAGGCAAATAAGAACAATGATAGGACCTCCTTTAGGACACAAAAATTCTTATTCACTACCACACTAGGAGGATTATACAATAATAAAAGATGAATCTTTTACAATATAGCATGGCTTCAGATGCTAGTGTGATATATTAGCAAAAGAAAAAATTTCTGTTTGAAACTTCATTACAACAAAAAGTTAAAAATTTACTGTAACAAACAATAAAGGAAATTTTTACATGAATTTATGTTTAAGTTAATAAAAAACAAACTTCACAGCATTTCATTCCACAAAACAGCTTCACTATTCAATCTTTATAATGACATCTTCTGTTATTTTGGGGGATGTTATAGTCTCCAAATACTAAAAGACTACTACTGTGAATAAGACCTTACTGTAATTACTTTTAGTTCAACTTAGATCCTTAAAAATGTCTGTAGTCATACACTTCTGCACAATGTTAACATTAAAAGCACACTATTAATTTTTGAAACATATGGTTGTCTCAAAAGCCCAGAAGTAAAACATATTCATTAAAGAGATGTGAAAAAGTTCCAAGTGAACTGCCAAAACTAGCATAATTATGAAAATATTTAACACTGAAACCATCTGAAATCACATACTGTATATAGATTATAGTGATGTCATAATAAACATTCCAGCCAAAATGCACTAAAACTACTGCAGTCCAATAAATCTGGCATACACGAGATGACAAACATTTTAAAGCAAAAGAAAGAACAAGTTATTTTATTTTTAAAAAGTTATTAGCAGCAAAAAAGGGTAAAGTGCATAGACTAAATATGAGTTTTCAAATAGTTTAAAAAAAGAACTGAATAAAGTTCCCTACAAACTACACATTTTTATCATTTAAAAGAAAAACAAACTAAATAACTTTACTTGCTTAAACAAAAATTTTAATAAACTTGAAATTTCAGTGTGCCTTAAAAATGGGCATTAATCATGGTACCCATAGGAATATGTACTATGAAACAAACATTACCAAATGTGCAAACATTTCTTTCTTAATTCTGGTTAGGAAATTATGGTTGCATATGTATTATAATTAGAAAATAATCCTTTTGATAATTTTGACTTGTTTTCATTTCAATTACATTTTAATTGCATCAATTAAGTGAGCTTCCATTCAAATCCTGCCCCAACTAAATAAAATTTTAAAAAATAAAGCAAAACAACAGTTATAATATTAACTATTAAAACGGGAATTATTTCTACCATTAGTTTGAGTTCATCATCTGCTTTTAACCAGTATGCATCACTTTGGACTATTACACATTTTAATTCATTGAAAGCCTCTAATTTCTAATAAAAGAAACTCTGTTCTCAAAAATACCAGCTAAAATGTTTTGAGATAATTTTTAACCCCAAACACATTACAGTTATATCTTTCTGATTTAGGATACAATTTTTCCAAAATGTCTGGTAAGTAGATTTCATGGCAAAAGAATGTTGTCTCTTGGGGACCACATAGCTATTTCTGAAAATACTGCCCTTTGCTCCTCATGAAACAAGCAAGAATGTCATTTCCTTACAAAAGTTCCTAACAGAGGGAAAACATGGCAAACACTGTATGTAAACAGACCCATTACTTTCATAATGACTGATCATGGGATCATGTTACATACTTTTCACCTGAGCCCTCACAGGGCTAGTCAACTAAAACTGGAAAACCATCAGCTCCCAGATTCACAATAGTATGAATAAGGTTGAGGACAAAACTTAAAACAGGTGACTGAATCGTTCAAAGTCCTTGTTTAAAAACAAAGGTTAAAAGTAAGAAAGAGTTGAAGAAGGAGAAAACGAAAGACAGAAGAAGCGATGTGCCTTATGCTCTTCAGCCGTGTGGCACCAAACCTGGCAAGCAGAGAAGGACTAAGGTTCACCTGGAAGCTCTGGTCACCAAAAGCTCCTGAACAGAGTGTGAGGGCCTTGGAAACGAACCGCTACAAAGCCCTTGGAGACATTCACCTCTATCCCCTCCAGAAGCAGGTATAACGGCAATAGATGCAATAAAGAATCTCTAAAGGTAACTCTACTTCGGAGAGTCAGAGAGCCAAGTCAAGTCAGCAACGCAGAGGTACAACTGGAGAGTGAGCCAGAAAAAACAAAACACTACCTTTTGTGGTAAAAATGGGAATCTCTGGAACCCCTCTACCCTGACAGCAATATTAATAAACTTAATTTTAGCCATAAAAAAAAAAAATGCCAAGCCACTCCAGTAAAGGAGTGTATGCCCCCAACCTCTTCACACATCAGCTTAAGCCCACAGAGGAGGCTGCTTCCATCTTCTCTCCCATCAAGGGTGAGGATGAGGGACTATGATAGGCTGGGGAAGAAGAAAAGAGAGCTTATGCTCCCTTGCATTCTTTTACTTGAACCTCCCAAATGCAGGAATAGTTAACCTGACAGGCCAAAGCTTAACATACACTAAGATGTATTAGGCTACATTTTAATAATGAAAGAGATCACTGTACTAACCGTAAACACCTGTGTGATGGAGCCACTCTTCTATCCCTGAGATCCATGTTACTCAGTAACAGGACCAGAGCCATGTTCCCCAGATGATGCAATCACTAGCCATCTCTCCTCTGCCTTCTTTTCACACCCACAGCTAGCCACCTAACCCAGGATACTGCCCAGCCAGAGAACAATCAAACCATGCTGGTTAATAGCACCATATGTTAGAAAAAATTTGTTCTTCATTATTGCCTATGACACCCCTTTCCTTCGTATCAGTAGGTATATATCATATTGCCAACCTCTCCTTCCCTGTTTTTAAACCACTGAATTGAAGTGGTTAGACCCACCCTTAGATTTGGAAGGTGAAATGGGCAGAAATTAAGGAAGGAGAGAACAAAAGTATATACAGAGGCATTCTGGCCTAAGCCACATTCTACCATCTAATATTTACCAAAATTCACTGCGGGGGGACTGGGTGTGTGAACCGATTAATAAAACTGCACTTTGTTTTCTTATATGTGTAACTTCCCTCAAGGAACACCTGATTTTTTTTTTTTTTTTTAAAAGTATGTGTCAGGCATTTTGAGAGAAAATAGGGAGTACAAATAGATGGTACCCTTATTCTGGTAGCTTTACTTTACCTGCTTGAGGAACAATATTTATATGCATAAAAAGGTTAAGAGCAATTCAAGTTAGTCAGCTATTACATATGTCACACACACACCAAAAAAACAGTGAAATTTATTGAGCATTTATATGTGCCAGAACTTTAAGGAGGAGGAGGAAATTAGGGCTTAAGAGGTTCTAAGGTCAAAAAGATACGAAGTAAAAGAGCTGGGATGAATGCCCAGATACATCTGATAGAAAAGTCCCTCGCATTATTACTGATGAAAGGAAAGCAGAGAGAAAGGGAAGAAAGAAGAATGGCAGGCAGAGAGGAAAAGAGACACACAGAAAAAAAAAAATTTTTTTATGGCACTTCCAATGGGTCATGTACTACTGACATTACATTCACATCGCTTAATTCTCTGAACAACTCTATGAAGTAGACACTATTCCCCATAAAAGAAGATCCCCATTTAAAGATGAGGACACGAGGCATAAAGAGATTAAATGGGTCAAAATCACACTGCTACTAAATGGCACAATCCTACCTACATTGCTCTATTGCCTCCAGATGAGAGAAGGCCAACTAAACATAGAGTACTAAGCGCCATATATTCTGAGAAGGGAGAGATCACAGTGAGCTACAGTAGTCAGGAAAACATCACAAAGGACATGGTTTGAAAAGACTGGGCCCTGCTAAAAAAAAAAAAAAGAGGGAGGTTGAACAAAAAAAAAAAGGAGGAAAGAAGAAAGCACACGTCACTGAAAAGAGAATAAGTAGTCCAATTTAGGTAAAATAGAGAGAAATGAAATATTAGGCTGTAAAAAGAAGCTAGAGCAAATGGTCTCTAACATGAGTATCAGTCCAAAATATTTAAGCTTTTTTCTACATACTGACAAGTCAATGAAACTTATGAGTAGGAGATTAACAAGATAAAGTACTTCAGGAAGAAGAATCTCCTGGTAATATATGATGAAAAGCAAAATAAGAGATACTAACTATTAACAGGTTTTTATAAAAGTTTAGAAATTAAATGATACAGGAAGTAGAAATGAGAATTTTTTTAAATGCTAGCACCTCAAACTCAGTGTTAAAGCAAAACTCATGAACTCCACAACAGACTCTGTTCCTTTCCCCTAACCCCCATTCCTGAAAAAACAAAAAATAAAAAAGCCCTGTCCTTTACATCCTAATTCAGTCAATGTAGCCACCATTTTCTCAGTCTCCTAAGACTCTTTATATCTGCTCTAATTTTGCAAAATGACACTAATTTATGAGCTTTTAAAACTTCAGGGTAGAAAGAGAGATGCTTGACCTTGAATTGTACTGGACAGACTCTAAGCTCCAGACTACCCAAAAATAACCAATTGACTTTTTTAATCTAATTTTTAAAGTAAAAGAGCAGATTCAATTTTAGGTATGTGGCATCTCCAGTGAAGGCACTTCACACCTATATATATGTCCACAACGGAACCAAACATCTACTAGTAAAGATCAAAATAGTAATCAGTTAGACAAAGATTTGGGACTCATTCAAATACAAGTGCTATTTGAAGTTACCATATTTCCAATAAAAAAGAAAGGTAAGGATTTATGCTTCTGAAAATATGGAAGACTAGATAACAGGAAACACTGGATGGGGGTAATGCTAACAATAAAGTAAAACAAGAAAATTTTAGCTTGGCTCAAGGTGCAAAAACTGGCAAAGGCAGGTGGGCAATAAAGAGGACTGAAACTGGTCTATGTAAGGCAGGAGACCATTACCAGGCTCAGCACCTGAAATCAGTAATGTAGTGAAACTCCCAACTCTTCAAGGAGGCTGAAAAGAGCTACTGCCAACTACTGCCCAGAACTTCATATGAAGCTGCACTGCAAGGGAGTCAGAAGGATAAAACCTTGCAAATGAGAATTGAGACAAGTAACTCTACATCACCCCATATCAACACTGCAGGAGCCCTGAACTGCCAAGATGAGAACTGGCTCTAGACTAGAGACCAGAGGAAGTAAATGGTCTACTAGACTAGAAGGGATGAGCAAAAAAAAGGAAGGGTTGAGAAAGAAAAGATGGTAAAATAAAGACATAGTGATCTCCTATTCAAAATTACCTTACAAACCACTATGCTTTGCCAACATAGCTAAAGAAATCAATGGAATTCAGTCACAATAAAATTAATCTTCTGAAACATGCTTAAAAGATTTTAAAATAGATGTATTAAGATCCTCACAGAGAGATATGAATGAATAAATAACCAAAATACACACACACACACACACACAACACATAAAGACAATGGGGAGGACTGCCCCTCCTTCAGCATGATTTATTATAGAATTATAAAAATTTAATCAACAACAAAAAAAAAAAAAAAAAAGAGAAGGAAGAGAGTCCAGAAACAGATCCAGATAGATATGAGTACTTGAAATACCATAGAAGTGGCATTATAAATCAGTGGAAAAGACAGACCACTCTAATCGTACAGGGAGAACTGGTTAGCCACATTCCCACCTCACACTACACATGAAAACACACACACAAGTACACATACACACACATATTCTAATAATTTAATTTCTAATCATTCATTATTAACTTTTTTTTTCAGGAAGACTCCATTTATTTAAGTGCTCAAATTATTTGGTTATTACTTAAAGTATCTGGTAATTTAACACTAAATAAAGATCAACCTTTCTAAATCATAATTTTCAACATACAGATAATATAAATATACACCATAACTATACTGTCCACATTGAAAACATCAACTCCTTCCTTAACATATATGTCTGTGGGCTCTCTAAATTTAGTAACCACCAACATACAAATTCCTATCATAATAATCAATCTAGAAAAGGCGATTTTTATTTTCTGCTTTTAATTTTAATGAAATTAAATGTCAATTTTAAAATGATCATATACTTTAAAACAGGGTAGGCAAGCTTTTTCTGTAAAAAGCCAGATATATTTTAGGCTTCAAAGCCATGTAGACTCTGACCCAGCTACTCAATTCTGTCACTGCCCACTGAAACATGAAAACAGCCATAGACAGGGATTGCACTGAATCTGTAAATTGCCTTGGTTAGTATGGTCATTTTAACAATATTAATTCTTCCAAACCATGAGGACAGTATATCTTGCCATTTGTGTCATCTTTAATTTCTTTCATCAATGCCATATAGCTTTCAGAGTATAACTCTTTTACCTCCTTGGTTAGATTTATTCCTAGGTATTTTATTCCTTTTGACACGATTGTAAGTGGGTTTCTTTTCTTCATTTCTATGATAGTTCATTATTAGTCTACAGAAACAAACAGGTTTTTGTATATTAAGTTTGTAACCTGCAACTTTACTGAATTCATTTATTAATTCTAATAACCGTTTGGTGGACTCTTTAGAATACTTTACCTATAATATCATGTCACCTGCAAACAGTGACAGGTTTATTTCTTCCTTTCCAATTTTGATTCCGTTTATTTCTTCTTCTTGTCTGATTGCTATGGCTTGAACTTCCAATATTATGTTGAATAAAAGTGATGAGAGTGGGCATCTTTGTCTTGTTCCTAATCTTAGAGGAAATGATTTCAGCTCTTCACCACTGAGTATGGTGTTGGCTGTGGGTATGTCATATATGGCCTTTATTATGTTGAGGTACACTCCCTCTATACCCATTTTGTTGAGTGCTTTTATCATTAATGAATGTTGAATTTTGTCAAAAGTTTTTTCTGTATCTATTGAGATGATCATATGGTCTTTATTCTTCAATTTGTTAATGTGATGTGTCACACTGATGGACTTGTGGATATCAAACCATCCTTGCATCCCTGAGATAAATCCAACTTGATCATGTTGTGTGATCCTTTTAATGTATTGTTGAATTTGGTTGGCTAATATTTTGTTGGGGATTTTGCATCCACGTTCATCAGTGATACTGGGACAAAAGTTTTGTTCTGTGTGTCTTTCGGTGCAATCCCTATCAAAATACCAATAGCATTTTTCACTGAACTAGAATAAATAAATCTAAAATTTGTATGGAAACACAAAAAACCTCGAATAGCCAAAACAGTCTTGAGAGGGAAGAACAAAGCTGGAGGTATCATACTCCCTGGTTTCAAACTATACTGCAAAGCTTCAGTAATCCAAACAGTATGGTGCTGGCACAGAAAACAGACACTTAGGTCAATGGAATAGAGAGCACAAAAATAAACCCACATTTATATGGTCAATTAATCTATGACACAGGAGGCAAGACTATAAAATCGGGAAAAGCAGGCTCTTCATCAACATCAGTAATCATCAGGGAAATGCAAATCAAAACTACAATGAGATAGCACCTCATACCTGTCAAAATGACTATCATCAAAAAGACAACAAGTAACAAGTGTTGGTGAGGATGTGGAGAAAAGGGAGTCCTTGTGCACTGTTGATGGGATTGTAAATTGGTGCAGTCACAATGTAAAACAGGATGGAGGTTCCTCAAAAAATCAAAAATAAAACTACCATATAATCTAGCAATTTCAATACTGAGTATTTGCCTGAAGCAAACAAAAACACTAATTTGAAAAGATATATGCACCCCAATATTAACTGGAGCATTATTCACAATAGCCAAGATATGGAAGCAACCTAAATGTCTATCGATAGATGAATGGATAAAGAAGATGTGGTGTGTGTGTGTGTGTGTGTGTGTGTGTGTGTGTGTGTACACACACACACACACACAGTGGAATATTACTCAGCCATTAAAAAAAATGAAATCTTGCCACTTGCAATAACATGGATAGATCTAGAGTGTATGACACAAGTGAAATAAGTCAGACAAAGAAAACAAATACCACATGATCTCACTTAATCTAAAAAACAAAACAAAACCTAAACAGACTCATAGATACTGAGAACAAATGGGTGGTTGCCAAAGGGGAGGAAGGTGAGGGGTCGGGCAAAATGGGTGAAGGGGATTAAGAGGTACAAACCCCCAGTTATAAAATAAATAAGCCATGGGGATGTAATATGCAGCATAAAGAATATGGTCGATAGTTCTGTAATAACTTTGTATGGGGACAGATCAACACTAAACTTATAGTGATGATCATTTCCTAATGTATACAATTATCAAATCACTGAGTAGTACACCTGAAACTAACATAATGTTGTATGTCAACTATATTTCGATAAAAAATAAATAAAATAAGATAAAACAGCCACAGACAATACTTAGCTGTGTTTCAAAAAACCCTTACTTATAAAAACAGGCAGTAGGCCCATGGGCCATAGTTTCATGACTCCCACTTTAAAACATTTGCCTTAATAAAAACGTACAGGATAAACAATTATTCAACCTGAAATTGCTTTGCAACCCAGTGTTTTCATTGTTTTATAAGGCAAGAAACATCAGACCACAAATATATCTAAATTACGAGGGAATCTTATAAAATAGCCCAGGGGGAAAAGCATAAAATTTTTGCTTGGCTATAGTACTGCCACCAAGAAGACAAGGCATTTCTACTGTTATCCTTTTAACTAATTTCTAATGACACAATAAAGCTTTAATAAGAGAAAGGAAAGTAATTTTCAGTAAGAAAATAGGCTGAAGAAGATTCTACAGACCCAAGGAAAAGAAAAATACAACATTTCCGAAAAAAAAAATATATCAAAACAGCACATTCTAAACATATGCAAAAGTAAAAGTTAAAATTTGGCCAACATGATAAATAGGATCTAAAACTAACTTGGGGAAAAAGATACATAAGTGTGGGGAAAAAACTAGAAACATCTTCTAATCATATATAAATCCAAAAAAAGAGAAACCCAGGAGCATTCAGTACGTAAGAAGAAAAGAATACATTTCAAGATAAATTTTCAGTAAAACACAGTAGAATTTTCTCAATAGTACTATGAATACGTCTCAATAATACTAATGAAGCCAATTGAGATTTTAAATAATTGAAGTAAAGGTTAAAAGAATTAAATTATACACTATAACAATAGTAAGAATTTTAAAATTTTATACTAGCTAAGTATTCAGATTATAATGATTCATTTCACTTTTGCTATGAAGGGGACTTTGGCCGTAGAGCTATAGTATGAATGTGCTGTTTTTAAAAAAAAAAAAAAAGGAAAAAAACCTGAAGAGCCATGATGTTTACTATATCTCTGTTTAAATAAGAAACACTTGTTTATTTTGTAGTTGAAATCCCCTAACATCTATTCTATACTTGAATGTCCATCCATATTCACAGATACTTTAAACAATAGTTAAGAAAAGATCTAAATACTTTAACTGTTATAAGACAACAATATATTCTTATCTATTAAGAAATTAAAATTCATATATAAAATAAACTTATTTTTCAGAAAACATACTCTTTAACAGTTTAAAGTTTGGCTCATTCAACAATAAGAATAATAATATTTTGTTTCCTAAAGGTATATCCAATCTCTTATTGGCTTTTCTTTGATGCATTGGAAAATCCTCTGTTAATCTGAACTACTTAATAGGACCCTAAATAACATTTTCCCCCTTTTTCTTGGCATTGCATTTGCATTGTAAATATTAGAAACATTTTATTTACAGTCAACAATGATAATTCCTATCTTCCCTATAAAACAAATGCAATTCAGAGGTAAATAATGGTTCTACTAAATAAGATAACTAAAGCTGAGAATGAGCTCTAACTTGGAGGGAAGTTTATATTTAGACAAGTTGAGGCAAACAGTAAAACATGCCTGAGCTAAACAGTGCAACAGTGTTGGAGGTGTGAGCCTAGCCTTCGGGAATAGTGCAACAACTAAGGAGTGCTGATCATCATCAGTACCTCTGTGTATGCAGATGTACAAAACAACCATCAACACCAAACAAGATTCACTCCTTAAAATTATTCCATTTTTGGACAATGTGGGCAAATTTAATTCTTCACCAACAAGATGGCAAATCTGAATATTATAGTATTTACAATCATCTTAAACTGGAAAACCAAAAATTAAGATTTACTAGGACTACTAACAAATAGATGACTACAGAACTTTGAAAGAATAGTTCAATTAGAGTGGTGAGGGAAGAAGCCATATTACAGTGAGTTAATGAATAAGTGGATGTTGAGTAACATGAGACAGGAAAAGACTCCATTAGGTCTAGACATGAAAAAAAAGAGCCTGGAAATAATAAAGTAGAACGAAGGTGGTAAAGGGTCAAAAGAAAGAAAGCACCTGCTATATTCAGGATACTCTGCACAATGCACAGGAGATAAAAGTTGTTAACAGTGGGAAAAGAAAGAGTCCTTGACTTCAGAATATTTATTATTTATAAAGGAGTATTTTTAAAAGCAAACAAGACGTAAGCTGTAAAATAATATTGAGAGTAACTAATTATTATGGGTACAGCAAGGCAAGAGCTTTATATTCATTGTTCATAATCACAAACATCCTATAAGATACTGTTATTCTCATTTAACAAATTAGAAAAATAAAGTTCAAAATTTTTTGACAAATAATATTAGAGAGTTTGTTAACAAAGTGTTTAAAGAGTTCATAGAAGGAAGCAATTACTTTAAGCTATTTATATTGCTCTTACTAAGATCTTTTCATCTTCTAACTGTTGGCCACCTTTCTCTCATTCCAACTCTTGCTATTATTCTCTTTTGAAAACAAAGTAGACACAGCTGCTATTAGAAAAGCCCAACCATAAGCAGATAAGCAGAAATAACCCCAAAGGTTAAATCCAGAAGTCAGAGTTTTTAAGCAAAGAAAGTAGCAAAGACTTTTTCAAACAAACAAAAGCTGAAAGAATTTGTAGATATGAAATGCACTACAAAAACTATTTCTAGAAGTTCTTTAAGCTGAAGTAAAATGCTGCTAGATTAAAACCTTTGATCTACATACAGGAATGAAGAGTCCGGAAATAACTATGTGGGTAAATACAACAGACACTTTTTGTTTTTTAATTTCTTAAAAATCAATTAATTGTTCAAAGCAATCATAACTATGATGATGATGAAGACGATGATGATGATGTAGTCCTGGGGTCCGTAACATATATATAAGAGTTATAACAACACTGGCACAAATGATGACAGGGTATAAAGAGAATCATACTGTTGTAAGCATACTAAAGGAGAATACTTACATTATCCATTTAGTATATTATTATTCGAAAGTAGACAATGATAAATTAAGCATGCATACTGTCAACCCTAGAACAACCACGAAATAAGAAAATGAAGAGTTATAGCAAAAAGCCAATAATGAAAATAAAATGGAATGCTAAAATATACTCAACTAATCAAAAAAAAAGGCAGGAAAAAAGAAAAAAGGAAGAAAAATTAAATGGGACAAATAGTAAACAAATAAAAAATTAGACTTAAACCTGAACATATGGAAAATTACATAAAATGTGAATAATCTAAAACACTACAATTAATAGGCAGAAATTGTTATTCAGACTAGTAAAACCCAATTATAATCTGACTATAGAAAACTAAGAACAGATATAGGCTCAGTACAGTTTCTAAAGATAAGATACCTTAAGTTTCAAAAAGAAAATCAAGGCAAAAATGAACCAATTCAAGAAAAAAAAAAATTAGCAGCATCTAATAATCAAAACAAAAATCAGAGAACCGTTGCATTTTATGGATTAAAAGGGAACCTATATAGACCTTGTGAACCAAACAGAAATAAAAAACTAGAAGTTGCAGTCTGTGTTCTTCATTGTCTTTACTTCCAGATAACACATTGAGATGGCTTAATGCTAACAGGAGGAAAAAGAACTTGCAACTACCAGCAAGTTGCAAAGTCTCAAACCAGCTTTTTTTCCCCCTCCCTAGCATTCAGACATATAAATTATAGTGTCCACAGCATTGAACACTATAATTAAGGTTTTACTGGCACTTCTATTACAACCCCATATTTTCATTCATTCATAACATTCTTAGAAAGTCCTTCATGAAACTAAAAGCCTTCCTTTCTTATCTCAATCCCAATTTTTCTTCTTTCTAAGTTAGAAGACCTATGAGAGAATAAAAATACCTCTTACAGCTGAAAAAAGAAAATAAAAGTCTTCCCAAGGATAAAACAAATACAACAGAACCCCCCAAAAACATTCAGAATGGCAAACAAGAATTAAAACTTCCTTACTGTTAAAAAAAAAATTATTAAACCAAAAAAATCCACCTTATGCCAAGTTTGGTTTTCACGTGGCACAAATTTCAAGCTTATACATGACATGATAAAAGATTCTACAGTTTAAATATATATATATTTTAAGAACTCGATCTTTATAACACATAGCTATTTTCCCAAACAGCTTAACTAAAAAGAGTGTTCTTTCTACTACTTCTGATTAGGAGGCTTTAGACAAAGGTAGAAGTTCAAGAAACCATGATTTCTTCTGTTCCTGAATTTTTTTTTTTTTTTGTTCCTGAATTTTTAAGGCATAGAATACAGTTTGAAACACATTTACCTTCATCTTCATTCATCCACAAGTTATTTGTGGATGTTCCTGGTTTTTGGTTTTTTATTTCCTTTTCAATAATGTTTTTAAATTACTCAAGTTATTTCAGCTCAAAAACAAACCTAAATCTAAAGCAAAGTATTTTACCATCTGGTGGTTCTAAGACTACAGACAACATTTCTATGCTAAAATTACAATCATAAGCTACTCATGATATAACATTTTTTCCTTAAAACATTCAAGAGGAGAGAAAGGTTTTGTCCTCCCATTAACCACTATATCCTCATTATTTTGTACAGTACTATGGCACTCGATAACAATTTGCTGAATGAACTTTTCAACGTTTCCTTCAAATAAAGGAAAATATACTAAAATGATAATTTTGTATGTGACTTACCCACAATGAATAATGTCTCCTTCATATATTAATCTTTGGTGAGATTTAATTACTAATTATGTTAGTATATGATGAGCTTGACAGACAGGTCTTCAATTTGTAAAAAGAATTTGTAAAAAGTTAACACAACAATCCGTCCCAATCATCCTAAACCAAAATTTCAGAAGTCATTCTAGAACTTCCTCTCTGCGTTTTCCTCCAGAATCTGTCCCCAGCTCTATATGCCCACAGCCAATGACTTAGTTCCATCTAGGCCCCATCACTTTTCCCCTAGAATATGGCAAAATGAGCTTAACTAATTATCTGAAATCACCTCCTCCAATCTATTCCTCAACTTTGTAAAGCCTGTCAACTTCCTGTATTACAAATTCAATCAAGTTGCTTACTAGCTTAAAATAATTCAGTGGCTCCCTACTCTCAACTCTCTACACAAGGGTCCTCAAAGTTTCTGATTTCAGGACATTTCACCCTCTTAAAAATTACTGAGAGCACCAATGACCTTTTGTATAAATGGGTTACATCTACCCATATTTACCATAGGAGAAATAAAAACGGAGAAAAAAGTTTAAATATATGCTTTTAAAAATAAGAAAACCATCACATTAACATAATTATAAACAAATTATAAAACTTTAAGTTTTTGCTTTTTATGAAAAATAGCTATATTTTCCAAAACAAAAAGAAAACTGGTAAAAAGAATGGAATTATTTTATTTTACATTTTAAAAAATCTGGCCTAATAGAAAACAGTTGGATTCTCATATTTGCTTCCGCCTTCAATCTACCACAGTGTCACACATCAGGTAGCCTCTGGAAAATTCCACTCTACACTCATAAGAGAATGATGATGAAAAAAGTAAATCATGACCTAGTGGTCTTCAGATCACACTTTGAAAACCATTGGACTACAGTAAACTTCAAACCCTCTTATAAATTGCACATAAGTTTATGATCTGAGAGACTCAGATTTGAGTCTCACTACCCACAGTGCAGCACAGAGAGACAACAAGATAAATATGAAAGATAAGGGATACAAAGGATAGACTGAGAAGTTGTAATGTGTGTAAAACAAGTTTCAGAAGGGAAAAATAGAAAGAATAAGACAGAATTAATATTCAAACAGATAAAGATTTTTCAGAAGTTATCAAAAACATAAATCCATAGATATAGGAAACACAATAAATCTTAAAAAGGATAACAAAAAAGAAATTCACTCCTAGAGGCATGATCATGAAACTGAAGAACAGCAAAGACATTTGATAAAGATCTTAACTACAACTAAGGGAAAAAAAAGACACGTTTTACAATAAAATGGTAACACCACTAATATATAAAAATCTCAACAGCAAAAACAGAACCAATTCAAAAGTGGAGTTAATATTTTCAAAGCACTGAGAGAAAATATCCACCAACCCGATGCAACCAAATAGACTATCAATGAGAGAGACTACAATAAAGATTTTTTAGACAATGAAAATTTAATGTTTACCACTAAGAGAATCTTTTGTAATATTTTTTAAAGTACTTCATAAAGGTGGAAATTAAACCCAGAAAGAAGTGAGATGCTAAAAACAGCAAACCAAGAAAACTGATAAACAGGCAAATAAGACCAAATAAGTATTCATTACACAAAGAATAATAACAACAGCAATTAATTTGGGAGGTATAAAAGTAAAATGAAATTAAAATTCTGGATAATAACAGCATATAAGATGGAAAGAAGATAATAAGTTAAAGCCTTCTGAGATCCTCAAAACTGATTAATAGGAAGGAGTAAAGTTAGTATAACAACAATTTAAAGTTTAGGTATACACAGTAAAAATTTCACAGTAATCACTACTAAAAGGACAAAAACAGAAGTATAACTTTAAAACCAATGGAATACACAAAACTGAATCTAAAAAGCACAATCAACCCAAATAATATAGAAAAAAGGAAAATTGCATTAAAAAGGAGAGAAATATAGAAAACATAAAATAAGACAGTGAAAGCAGTCCAACTATTTAAAAGCAATGGAAAAAAATCAGAGTGAAAAGAAAACAAATGTGTCAATCTAAAAATGTTCATATGTTGAAAGTAAAAAAAGAAAGCCAGACGTAAAAAACAAATGGGGAAAATCATAAATAAATCCCCAAAAAAGAGCTAATACTAAAAGAGGTGAAAAAAATTAAGAAAATCACCAACACCTTAATGAGAAAACAATAAGGGACACAAAACACCTCACAAAAAAGGGAAACAACTAAAATACACAGGCAAAGTTCAACTTCCATAGTAATGAGACAAATAAAAATTAAAACAACAAACCAATACTGTTCACATCATCAAATCTCAAAAATGCTTTTTTCCTTTAATATGATACACATTGTTCATAAAGATTTGGTAAAATGTACACTTCCAATCTTCTGATGGAAGAGCTAACTAATAAAACCGTTTGTAAAGCAATTTGGCAATATCTGTTCCAAAAACAAGCTTTTAAATAATCATATCCAGGAATTCTACTTCTGGAGATTTACCCTAAAGACAAAATCCTGAAAATTGAAAAATCACTGTGCGCCAGTTACTACAATCAAATTTCTACTACTAAAAACTTCACATTTCTAATACTGAAAAATTATATACCCTGATATAGTCGTTCCTCAATATCTATGGGGGATTGGTTCTAGGACCCCTGTGGATAACAAACTACATAGATATTCAAGTCCCTTATATAAAATGGTGTAGTATTTGCATATAACCTACTCACACATCCTCCCATACACTTTAAATCATCTAGATTACTTATAATACCTAATACAATGTAAATGCTATGTAAACAAATAGTTGCTGGTGCAGGGCAAATTCAAGACTTGCTTTTTGGAACTTTCTGGAATTTTTTTCCTGAGAAATGCAACAGAAAACTGAAAGTATTTGTATTTAATTTCTGATTACCTTAACTGAATTTTTTTGGTAGATTTGCCTCTATCAACAAATTTGTTTATGTGAATATTAAACTTATTCGAAGTTCTCTAGAGAGTATGGGAAAGCCAGAGGCAACATATAAATTTTGTGCAATTCATCTAAGTGGATAACTATATAAATAATGAAGAATTGAATTTTCCTATGGATTTTTATAAGGACAAAATACATTTTATACTTATACTAAGCTTGAAGTAAAAGATATTCTAGTTTACCAATATATTAATGGAAATTGAGCATCTAGACTTTATTGATAAGATAATGAAAATGGTGCTCAGAAAAATCATTCTCATCTATTACCCATGTCCATGAATGAACTGCTTACTATATTTATATAGACGCTACAGTAATCAAGACAGTGTGATTCTGAGGAACTACAAATGATTCAGGGTAGCTGAAATATGAGAGAAAAGAAAGTGATTCCAGAGGCCAGGCTGAAAAAATTGAGAAGAACTGTGAAAGCAAAAGGATGGTAGCCATTAAGAAATTTTAAACACGGTAGTATCAATCCAGTTTACATTTTAGAAATATCATGCCCAGAGGCAGTGTAAAAAAAAAGGTTTGGAGAGAAGTACCAATGAAGACTGAAAAGAAATATTCAAGAGATAATGTAACAGTAGAATCCAGAGTTGGATGAAAGTTAAGCATGTTTTCAGGGTTTCTAGTTTGGATTAAAGGTAAAAAGTGGAATTTTTCACTGAAATAGGAAATATATAAGGAGGAACAGATTTGAGGTTTAAGATAAATTCAGTTTGGAACATTCTATGGGACATATAAGTGAAGGTCCATTTTGCTCTTGGTGTTGGAGCTCAGGGGCAAAAAAAAGAGACTGGACCCTAAAATAGCATTTTATGAATAAATAGCATATAGTGATAACTAAATCCACTAGGAATAAAATTACCCAAGGAGAGACAAGGACTAAAATAATGAAAGCCTGGGAAACTCCAATTAAAAATCTGGGATGGGTAGCAGAAATGAAGTCACAAGAGGAGCCAGAGAAAGGGTGCCAGAGAGACAGGAAAAGAATCACAGAAGCCGCAAAAGTGAAGTTTTCAGAAAGAGACCAAAAGCATCAAATATAACAACTGAGTGAGGATTAAAAAAGATAAATGAAAAGTGTCCACTGGATTTTGCAACAATGATGTTCCTAATGACCTCTGCCAAAGTGTTTACAATGGCATCATGGAGCCAGATTCAGTGAAGATGTATAAATATTAACTTGTAAATTTAAAAGGGATGGAAGAGCATATAGATTGGAAACAAACAAAACTCTCTCTACCTGTAGATGACATGATTATCTAGATAAGAAATCCCAAGAAATCTACGACAAAAAACCTCCTGTAATTAACAAATGAAGCAAAGTTGCAGAACACAAGATCAATACACAAAAATCAATTGCATAACAATGAATAACTGGAAACCAAAATCAAAACCACAATAACATTTATAAATGCTCCAAAGAAAATAAAATATTTAGGTATAAATCTAATAAAACATATATAGGATCTACATGCTGGAAAAACATAATGCTGATGAAAGACAGCAAAGAAAATCTAAATAATTGGAGAGACACTGTGCTCATGGATTGGAAGACAATATGGTGTCATAAGATGTCAATTGACAAAAGATGTCAATTCTCCCCAAACTGACCTATACATTTAAGACAATTTCTGCCAAATCCTAGCAAGATTTTTCTAAACAAGCTTATTCTAAAATTTATCTGGAAAGAAGACTATTTCAAATAGCCAGAAACAATTTTGAAGAAGAATAAAGTAGGAGGACTCATTCTTCCCAATGCTAAGCCTTACTATATAGCTACGGTAATCAAGACAGTGTGATATTGACACAAGGATAGATATATTAATCAAAGGGACAGAATAGGGAACCTAGAAACAGACTCATATAAACATGCCCAACTGATTTTTGACAAAATGGCAAAAGCAATTCAATGGAGAAGGTGCAATCTTTTCAACAAATGGTACTGAAACAAGTGAACATCCACAGGCAAAAAGATGAATTTCAAACTAAACCTCATACCTTATATTAAAATTAACTCAAAATGGATCACAGATTTAAATGTAAAACTATAAAACTTTTAGGAAAAAACACATAAGAACTTTATGATCTTCGGCTAGGCAAAGAATTCTTAGCTCTGACATTGAAACCACAATGCATAAAAGGAAAAATTAATAAACTGGACCTAATCAAAACAGAAACCTTTCACTTTGTAAAAGGCCTTGGTAAGAGCATGAAAAGACAAATTACAAATTGAAGCTATTTGCGAACCACATAACTGACAGACAGATCTTAGGTCTAGAATATATAAAGTACTCTCAAAATCAGAAAATGAGCATAAGACAAGAACAGATATTTCACTAATACATGTGGCAAATAAGCATATGAAAAGGTGTTCAACATCATTATCCATATGGAAAATGCCAATTAAAACCACAATGAGGCATCACTACATACTTATCAGAACGGTTAAAATTAAAAATAATGACAATACCAAATGCTAGTGAGGATACAAAAAAAACTAGGTCACTCATACACTGCTCATAGGAATGAATAGTGGGTATAGCCACTCTGGAAATTAGTTTAGCAATCATTTTTAAAAATAAAAATGAAATTACCTTGTAAAATTCCTTCTACAAGGCATAGAAATCTGTACATAAATGTTCACAGTAGCTTTCTTTGTAATACCAAAAACTAGAAACTACCAAAAGGTTGTTCAATGGGTGAATGGTTAAACAATCCATGGTATAAATATATCCATACAGTAGAATACTACTCAGTAATAAAAAGGAACAAACCATTGATACACACACCAACTTGGTTGAACTTCAAGGGATTTATATTAAGTGAAAAAAATCTATGCTCAAAATATTACATACTGTATGATTCCATTTATATTTGTTATTTTTGAAATAAAATTATATAAAATGAGGACAGGTTAGTGGTTGCCAGGGTTCAGGAGGTAGGGAAAGTGATAGTACAGTTAAAAGGAGTAGCACAAGGAAGCCTTGTTATGGTGATATACTTTTATATCTCAGTCATGGTGGCAGTGGTTTCACAAAACTACATGTGATGAAACGCAAAAAACAAAACAAAAAGGCAGCCAAACAACTGTATTTGCAAACAATATATCCGATAAAGGGTTAATACCCAAAATACACAAAGAATTTATGTAACGCAACATCAAAAACAACGAACAACCCAATTAAAAAAATAGGCAGAGGACCTGAACAGACATTTTTCCAAAGAAGATATAAAGATTGCCAACAGACACATGAAGTCTGTTCAACATCATTAATCATCAGGGGAATGAAATTATCAAAACCACAATGAGATATCACCTCACACCTCTCAGAACAGCTATTATCAAAAAGACAACAAATAACACAAGTTGGTAAGGATGTGGAGAAAAGGGAACCCTCATGTACAGTTGTTGGGAATGTTAGTTGGTACAGCCACCATGGAAAACAATAAGGAAGTTCCTCAAAAAATTAAACTACCATATGATCCAGGAATCCCACTTTTCCAAAGAAAACAAAACACTAATTTGAAAGGATATATGCACCCCTATGTTCATTGCAGCATTATTTACAACAGCCAAAATATGGAAGCAACCTAAGTGTCCATCAATAAATGAATGGAGAAAATGTAGTACATACACACATACACGAAATGAAATATTACTCAGCCATAAAAAAGAATGAAATCCTGCCACATGCAACACCATGGATGGACCTAGAGGGCATTATGCTAAATGAATAAATCAGAGAAAGACAAATACCATATGATTTCACTTATATGTGGAATTCAAAAACAAAACAAGTTAACAAATATAACAAAATTGAAACAGACGCAAAGATACAGAGAACAAACAGGTGATTGCCAGAGGGGAAGGGTGTGGGAGAAAGAATGAAGAAGGTGAGGCAGATTAAGAAGTACAGATTTCCAGTTATAAAATAAATAAATCAAGGGGATATAATGTACAGCCTAGGGAACATAGGCAGTAATACTGTAACAATTTGTATGGTGACAGTAACTAGACTTACCCTGTGATCGTTTTGTACTATACAAAAATATAGAATCGCTATGTTGCCCACCTGAAACTAATATAATAAGTTAACTATACTTCAATTAAAAATAATTAAATTTTAAAAAGAAAAATACATATGAAAGTAAATATCAATCTCACTGGTAAAGGTAAATATACAGTAAATGCAGTGGATTAATTACTTATAAAGCTATGATGTGTGAAGGTTAAAAGACAAAAGTAGTAAAAATAACTATAACTACAATAATTAGTTGAGGGATACACAAGATAAAAAGATGTAAAATGTGACATCAAAAACATAACACATTGTGGGGGATAAAAATGTAGAGCTTTAGAATGCATTCAAACACATGTTGTTATCAACTTAAAATAGGCTGTTATAAACATATGCTGTTATATATAAGCCTCATGGTAACCACAAAGCAAAAACCTACAGCAGATATGCAAAAGATAAAGGAAGGATTCTAAGCTTACCACTAAGACAGTCATCAAATCAGAAATGAAGAGAGAAAGAAGAAAGGAACTACAAAACAGCCAGAAAACAATTAACAAAATGGCATTAAGTACCTACCTATCAATAAATACTTCAAATGTAAATGGACTACATTCTCCAATCACAAGAAATAGAGTGGTGAAAGGATAAAAAGCAAGACCTAACTATATGTTGCCTACCAGAGACTCACTTCAGATACAAGGACACAGACCAAAAGTGAAAGGATGGAAAAAGATATTCCATTCAAATAGAAACATTTAAAAGAAAGCTGGGGTAGCTATACTTATATCAGACAAAATAGACTTTGAAACAAAGATGGTAGTAAGAGAAAAAGAAGGGCATTACATAATGATAAAGGGGTCAATCCAACAAGAGGATGTAATATTTGTAAATATTTATGCACCCAATATAAAGCGATTCCCTAGGGGAAGTAAAGACGCTACTCATAATTTATAGGGAACTCTAAGTCTCATTTTTCATAGAAGGAATCTACAGACAGAATCTAGACTACGCTATCTGCTAGTATCATCACCACCATCACTAACCTGTAGTAGTGCAAGTGAGGGAATCAATAATAGTACAATAAATTCCACAACCTAAGTCAGCAATTCTGAGCCCTTACTCAATGTGTGAAAAGGCAGTTGTTTTAGTCCATTTGGGCTGCTATAACAAAACACCACAGACTGGGTAGCTAATAAACAACAGAAATTTATTTCTCATAGTTCTGGAGGCTAGGAAGTCCAAGGTCAAGGTGCCAACCTGGTCTGGCGAGGGCCCTTTTTCTGGTCCACAGCCAGTGCCTTTTCCTTTTATCCTCACGTGGCAGAAGTGGTTAGGGATCTCTCTGGAGCCTCTTTTAAAAGGTACTAATGGGGCTTCCCTGGTGGCACAGTGGTTAAGAATCCGCCTGCCAATGCAGGGGACACGGGTTCGAGCCCTGGTCCGGGAAGATCCCACATGCCGTGGAGCAACTAAGCCCGTGCACCATAACTACTGAGCCTGCGTTCTAGAGCCCGCAAGCCACAACTACTGAGCCCATGTGCCACAACTACTGAAGCCCGAGCACCTAGAGCCCGTGCTCCACAAGAGAAGCCACCGCAATGAGAAGCCCGCGCACCGCAACAAAGAGCAGCCCCCGCTCTCCACAACTAGAGAAAGCCCGCGCGCAGCAACGAAGACCCAACACAGCCAAAAATAAATAAATAAAATAAATAAATTTATTAAAAAATTAAAAATTTTTAAAAATAAATAAAAGGCACTAATCTCATTCATGAGGTCTCCACTCTCATGACAAGCATCTTCCCAAGGCCCCACTTCCTAATACCATCATCTCTGGGGGTTAGGACTTCAACATATGAATTTGGGGGGGACATATTCAAACCACAGCAGCAGTCAACCAGATTAATCCAGCCTCAGATAAGAGAATTAAAGTGTTAAGAAAATAAATAAATAAAAGGCCATGTAAATATTGTTAATAGCCTTAGCAAAACTTCCAATAACCAATTTCCACCGCATCAAAACATGCAAGGAAAGAGGACAGGCAAGATTGCTCTGTAACTCCAAGCATTAAAAAGTACATATTGTGTTGGCCAAAGAGTTTGTTCAGTTAATGAATACGTTGTTCAATAAAGTTCCAGGTGAAAATGAAAAATGTTTTTACTTAAAACCAAATGAACTTTTTGGCCAACCCAATACATTAACAAAAAGCTTAGTTTTTTTATCTCAAGTTTTGAATGGTACTTATAGTTTTGGTTTAGGTTCAAAAGATTTTTTAAAGTTTGTTTGTTTGTTTTTATGAATAACAAGTATCACTTCTATAAAGAGCCTTACAAGTGGTTACATTTATTAGGTCAAAAGATTTTGAAAGTTTACTTTCTAGGTGGCACAAAGGCCAGAATAAATTAGTACTTTAAAAATAAATTTACTACTCTCTTTAGGTTGAAGAAGCTTTTTGCAAGACTTATTATTAACACAATGAGCAGAGAAAGCATACACAATCAAAGAATAAAAGAACTATATAGCAAGTCTTGCCCTAGTTTACAGGTGAGGCCCACAGAGGATAAACAAAAATATGCAAAAGGAGAGGAGCGCGTAGTTAAATGTAAGTTACTGGTAAGGTTTTCATTCTTGAGCCATATGCTGGGTCCACAAGTATTTATTAGATTAGACTAGAGTGGACAAAACTAGCTAAATAAACAAGTCAGACCTGGACCACTAGTGATAATGTGTCATCAATCAAATTCTGTGTCTCAAGTCCAAAAAAGAAAAAGAAAACAGTTCAAATCTACAGGATCTAAAGGTGGGTATGACTGACACAGATATGTCTCTCAGAGTAAACAGCATATTTACTAAGTGACATATCAATATATTAAACTAATTCAGACTGGACATCAAGGTGACTTTATCTTACCTAACACAACAACTTGGTCACCTGCGCATCAAAAAAACTCTATAATTAAAAATGATCACAAAGACATGTTAAGGAAGTATACTATAACTATTATCAAAAGAGTCATAATCATTATAAATCTCTTTTTCTAAGTAGCTTTTGTGGAAATTATATAAATATCTTGCAATGCTTTTCAGTGCATTGACGAGTAAAATAAAAATCAACAAATGTTAGAATTTAATTGAACTTTACAAACTACACATGCCTTCTTATCAAGAAATTCAGCAACTGTTTTTTTATAATGACGTTTTCTGAATAAACCTCAGATTTCTAACTTTTAAATTTCATTTTATTACATTCTCACACAATATTATTTTTAACAGATTCATACCTATAACTCTAAAAGGCCACTTCATTTAACCTACCATCCCACACTAATTTTATTTAGAAAATAAGTCTTTTCTTCATTGTGCATCTATAATAATTTGAAATAATATAAATCAAATATGGGCTTACTCAATTTTACTAACACATACATAGTTTTTTAACTTAATTTCCTATTATACTAATCAAAGCTTAAAATAGGAAAATAAACTATTTTAAAATGTGTTTCATCTATAATGTTTTTACTAAGAAATTAATTCCAATCACTAGCATAAACTCAAGTATAACTCTCCAGGGGTGTACAATGCTGAATAATTTGTCCAAATGTCAACTGCAATTTTCAAAAATCCTTTCTACCTCAAAATTTTAAACATCTGTAAAAAGTACTTGTTTTGAGAGTGGTTTACATTCATGACACTTGACCTTTTGCTGTACACACCACAAAATTCAAGTCTCAAATACCATATAAGCAGGAAATCTGATCATTCCTGCAGTAGCCATCTGCATGGTCCAATATCAAATATTAGTTCTAGGTTACACTAAGTCATGTGTTACAAATCTTTTTCTGCAGCCTCTATAATTAGTTGTAATTTGCCTCTTTTAAAATGTGTTTCTTATGGGACATCTGGCCTTGAAACTTCCACCTTCCCATTGAAAAAACACTTAGTGTCTGGATTTTTTTTTTTTTTTTTCACTTAATATGGAGCACTGCATGGGTGGTATAACCAAGTCCAGACTTCTTAAAAAAAAATTAAATTCCAGGAAGAGATGATGATTAAGAACCATTTAAGTATTACCAAATATAAATGTAAAATAAAACTTTGTTGCACATAACTACAGATTTCTAAATCAATCTCCCAGATATTTAAAGTTCCCAAAATAAATTTTAATGAGAGTATAGCATTGGTCTACTCACTTCCAGGAACTACATTAGTTAAGTTAAATTGGATAATAAAGGTTTGGAATTAGAGATTTCACAGAAAGAAAAACAGTTGTGAGCCCAGTAGGTTCATATGACGCTCAAAGTATCTACTGCAAATAGGAAATGATTTTAGCAATTTATAAATAACCTTTACTCATTTCACAGAGATTGAAATTTAATAATACTCATCAATTCACTTGGTTCTAGAAAGACTTCCTTAAAACTGAAAATTAAACACAGGCTAAGGAAAAAGTAATAAAAATGAAAGACAGAGACACTACTTTTATACAGGATAAAAGTGGAAAAATTCATCACAATATGTTGTTGTCCAGACCTGTTTGCTGCCTAGATTAGAAAATTTTTGGTAGAAACTCCTTAAAATCACTATTATACCTTAACAAAAACACTGAAAAGAAATGTAACATGGGTCAGAGAAGAAAGAAGTCAGAAAAAAATCAGTTTCTGATGACAAAACTTCAAAGACACAATGAAATTAGGTATGAAGGGAAATTCAATATATTTTCATCTTCTCAAAAAATAACCTGAGAATTTTCCATCTCATTTAGAAATGTCACTTTGCAAAAATTCAAAACCCTTCACCTAAAAATTGGACACAATCAGGCCCCATTTCTAGCAGATATAGGTAATAAGCAATATGTATAATCCCTATTAAGGCTATGATCAGATTAAGTAAAATGAGTATGAAAATAACCATTAGGATGTTTTATCCAAATTTAAGAAAACCCTTTTGCAATTAATTATGTTACTTTGATAGGTATGTAAAAAAAAATTAAGTGTATGAGCTAAGATTTGTTTATGTAAAACCTGACACATCCCAAAAGTTAAAAAAATATCAAATACTAATAACTATTAAAATTGGTTAACATAAACAACTAAGTTCAATAATTTCTTACCTGTATTCCATCTTTAAGTTTCAAAATACATTCCATTGTATTGATGGTAATTACCACTGGTTCTGAACCCAGTTTTGTCCATGGTACATGGATCCTCAGTTCGTGAATATGTCCACTTAAAAAAGTGAATGGTAATTTCAATTCCTTAAAACACAAGATATTAAATAAAATTTAGGAAGTGCTTAATATTTTTTTCATTCTAATATCCAAAATACTTTCTGAAAAGAAAAACAAAATTTCCAACACAAAAATATTCTGGAAATTACTTTTCATCAAAAAGCAGCAAGATACATTCGGTAGATTACTCCTTTCTGCCCGTGGACACCGCCAAGTAAGCATCGTTGACATCTCCCTCCTCCACTGCCATCACGTCTAAGTCAGAGTCTCCCAAAGAGCCCGAACGGCTGAGGAAGCTCTTCATCGGAGGTTTGAGCTTTGAAACAACCAATGAGTGTCTGAGGAGCCATTTTAAGCAATGGGGAACGCTCACAGATTGTGTGGTAATGAGGGATCCAAACACCAAACACTCCAGAGGCTTCCGGTTTGTCACATATGCCACTGTGGAGAAGGTGGATGCAGCCATGAATGCAAGGCCACATGAGGTGGATGGAAGAGTTGGGGAACCAAAGAGGACCGTCTCAAGAGAAGATTCTCAAAGACCTGGTGCCACTTAACTATGAAAAAGATTTTTGTTGGTGGCATTAAAGAAGACACTGAAGAACATCACCTAAGAGATTATTTTGAACAGTATGGGAAAACTGAAGTGATTGAAATCATGACTGACTGAGGCAGTGGCAAAAAGAGAGGCTTTGCTTTCGTAACCTTTGATGACCATGACTCCATAGACAAGATTGTCATTCAGAAATACCACACTGTGAATGGCCACAACTGTGAAGTAAGGAAAGCCCTATCTAAGCTAGAGATGGCTAGTGCTTCATCCAGCCAAAGAGGTTGAAGTGGTTCTGGAAACTTTGGTGGTGGTCATGGAGGTGGTTTTGGTGGGAATGACAACTTTGGTTGTGGAGGAAACTTCAGTGGTCGAGGTGGCTTTGGTGGCAGTCAAGGTGGCTTTGGTGGCAGCCATGGTGGTGGAGGATATGGTGGCAGTGGGGATGGCTATAATGGATTTGGTAATGATGGAAGCAATTTTGGAGGTGGTGGAAGCTACAATGATTTTGGCAATTACAACAACCAATCTTCAAATTTTGGACCCATGAAAGGAGGAAACTTTGGAGGCAGAAGTTCTGGCCCCTGTGGTGGTGGTGGAGGCCAATACTGTGCCGAACCACAAAACCAAGGTGGCTATGGCGGTTCCAGCAGCAGCAAGAGCTATGGCAGGGGCAGAAGGTTTTAATTACTGCCAGGAAACAAAGCTTAGCAGGAGAGGAGAGCCAGAGAAGTGACAGGGAAGCTACAGGTTACAAAAGATTTGTGAACTCAGCTAAGCACAGTGGTGGCAGGGCCTAGCTGCTACAAAGAACACATGTTTTAGACAATACTCATGTGTATGGGCAAAAAAACTCAAGGACTGTAATTGTGATTAATTGTATAACAGGTTATTTTAGTTTCTGTTCTGTGGAAAGTATAAAGCATTCCAACAAAGGGTTTTAATGTAGATTTTTTTTTTTTTTGCACCCATGCTGTTGATTGCATGATCATGACGCTGAATAAATGTGTCTTTAAAAAAAAAAAAGGCAGCATCAATGGACTTCCCTGGTGGCACAGTGGTTGAGAATCCACCTGCCAATGCAGGGGACACGAGCTCGATCCCTGATCCAGGAAGATCCCACATGCCTCAGAGCAACTAAGCTCGTGCACCACAACTACTGAGCCTGTGCTCTAGAGCCCACGAGCCACAACTACTGAAGCCCGCGCGCCTAGAGCCCGTGCTCCGCAACAAGAGAAGCCACCGCAATGAGAAGCCCGCGCACAGCAACGAAGAGTAGCCCCCACTCTCGCAGCTGGAGAAAGCCCACGTGCAGCAACAAAGACCCAGCACAGCCAAAAATAAATAAATTTATTTTTTTTAAAAAGCAGCATCAAATAACTTGTTAAACTATAGTTAATAATAAACTACAAAAACTTATTGTGCAAGTTACATTTAATAAGCTACTTAACCTGTGTAGGCCTCTACTTCTTATTTTGCTAAATGGAAATAATAACAGAATATGATTGTAAGGCAAGTTTAAAGAGGAGAACGGAATTAAAGATAGGAGAATGACCTGACAAAATAAAAATGGACCAACTTCGAAAAAAAATTTATTGAGCTTTACCTAATTAAAGATTGTACCCGGATACTATTTGGTCATAAATTCTAAGTGTTTTCTGACTGGTTTCCATTATTATTAAAAAGGTTAGACGTATGCTAACGCATGTATATGGAATCTAAAAAAACCGTACTGATGAACCTAGTGGCAGGGCAGAAATAAAGACACAGACGTAGAGAACGGACTTGAGGACACAGCAGGGGAAGGGGAGCTGGGACAAAGTGAGAGTAGCATTGACATATACACACTACCAAATGTAAAATGGATGGCTAGTGGGAAGCAGCTGCATAGCACAGGGAGATTAGCTCAATGCTCTGTGACAACCTAGGAGTGTGGGATAGAGAGGGTGGGAGGGAGGCTCAAGAGGGAGGGGATATGGGGATATATGTATACATATAGCTCTGATTCACTTTGTTGTACAGCAGAAACTAACACAACATTGTAAAGCAATTATACTCCAGTAAAGATGAAAAAAAAAAAAATGGCACTTCCTCTCAAAAAAAAAAAAAAGGTTAGAAATGAAAACATAAATGTTACCACAATCATTTTATACTAAACTGTTTCACCTTCAGATAAAATATGTTACAAACCAACAAAAGAAAAAAACAAATTGTATTTGGACTATATCTCAATCACATTATTGTAACTCTGTGAAAGTTAAGATAAATATTAAGCTATTCATTCATCTAAGAATTGTCCACCTACTTGGTTTAGCAATATAGTAGCAATATAGCTAAATATATACAGACAGTACAGCAAAGTGGTTAAGACCAATAACTCTAGAGCCAGCACAAGTGGATTTAATCCTACCTCTGCTACTTACTAGCACAATGACAATAGGCAAGTTGTATTAACGTTATCTGTGTCTCAGTTTCTTTATCTGTAAAACTGGATAATAGTAGTGTGTTTGAGGATTAAATGAATTAATTTATATAAAGCACTTAGGACACTGTCTTCCTCAAAGAGCAATCAATATAAAGATGCTAACTATTTATTATTACAAATGTATAAGCCTCCTTTGTCTTCACAAGTTTTTTTAAAGGGCAGAATACTAAAAATCTATTTCTACTATTCTAATGGAATGTCACAATTTTTAAACAGTTCTCATTATTTCATTAATTTTAAAGATGCAGTAATTTCTCCCAGCATTAATCAATGGGACAGATTATATTTTGATCAGTGTCTATAACGAAGACAATGTTTACTGAGCACTTACTGTGTACCACACGCTGCTTTAAGCACTTTACCTGCATGCAAAATTTAATCTTTGTAAGTACCCCAAAAAGTAAATACTATTATACCCACTTTACAGATAAAAAATCTGAGGCATGGAAAGGTCAACTAACTTTCAAAAATGACTCATCTAGGAGCGCCATGACTCGAAACCGGAAAATATGATGCCAGAGCCCTTGCTCTTATCAACAACTATACTGCATCTAACTTTCATTATGAGCACTGAATACATTTCCATTGGTTATACATCCATTTGGATAATGTTCCAATGACATCTCCATCTCTACCCTTGACTTGTGTAACAATGATACGTTTGTGAAATGGCTACCAAAACCGTAGTCTATGGGCACAAATTGGCTTTTCTTAGGGAGAATTTAAAAGACACCTGAACCAAACTCAAGACCTTGGTATCACCAGAATGCTATTAATCATCTGAATAACTAACAAAACACTAACACAAGAGGCAGCATTCTACATTAAAACATGGAATTTTGAACCATATGGCCCATGTTGGAGATCCAACTGAAGTCCAACACTTATTAATTATCTGACTATAAGCAAGATCATTTCCATTTCCTCATCACAGAGTTGTTGTGATAAACAAATAAGAACACATTTATGCCTTGTAAAAGGCAAAAGAAAATGCTGACTGTTATAATAAATGGATCATCCTGAGGTAACCACAAAGAAATGATTTTCTTTTCATTCCTTTTCCTTCTCAAAATATATTTTACAACTTAAAAATATTCTATTTACTTGTAACTACTCAGAAATACATTGTGAAAAATACATCCCTGAAACCAGAATATCTATGGCTGCACAAAGGATATAGTAATGAAAAATTTAAGAAGAGGATTGACTAGCTCTCATAAATATAATTCTAGGTAAGCAATTAAAAAATATTCTCACACAGAAAAAAGGGATACTTGAAAAATGAATATAGCAGGCCACAAAAGCAAAAATAGATGAAAAGGACTATATCAAACCTAAAAACCTCCACAGAGCAAAGAAAACACTCAGCAAAGTGGAAAGGCAACCCACATGAGAGAAACTTTTTGTAAACCATATTATCTGATAAGGGGTTAAAATCTAGAATATACAAAGAACTACAACAACTCAACAACAAAAAAACAAATAATCTAATTTTAAAAATGGGGAAATGACTCAAATAGACATTTTCAAAAAAAATATACAAATGGCCAACAAATAGAGGAAAACATGCTCACCATCATTGTCAGAGATATGCAAATCAAAACCACAATGACATATCATCTCACACCTGTTATAATGGCACCTATCCAAAAAAAACCCACCACAGGAAGTGATAAGTGTGGTGAGTATATGAAGAACGTAGAACCCTTGTGCACTGCTGATGAAAATGTAAAATGGTGCAGCCACTATAGAAAACAGTAATGGAGATTCTTCAAACAACTAAAAACAGAATTACCATATGATCCAGCAGTCTGTTCTGAGCACAAACTAAAAAGAACTGAAACCAGGATCTTGAAAACATATTTGTACAACCATATTTTTTGCAGCATTATTCACAATAGTCAAGAGGTGAATACAACCTAATGTCCATTGAAAGATAAATGCATAAAGAAAATGTGGTATATACACATGATGAAATATTCTTCAGTCTTTAAAAAGGAAATTCTGTCATATGCTACAACATATAATGAACCTCAAGGACACTGTACTAAATGAAATAAGTCAGTCACACAAAGACAAATATTGTCTGATTCCACTTCTGTAAGGTACCTAAATTAGTCAAATTCTTAGACACATAAGTAGAACAGTGGTTGCCAGGGGCTGGGGGAAGAGAGAAAAGGGAAGTAGTTTTTCAATGGGTACAGAACTTACGTTTTGGAAGATGAAAAGTTCTAGAGATCTGTTGAACAACAATGTATTGGGTTGGCCAAAAAGTGCATTCAGGTTTTTCTGTAATACATTATGGAAAAACCCAAAGAAACTTTTTGGCCACCCCAATATATATAATTAACACAACTATCCACTTAAAAATGGTTAAGATGGTAAATTTTATGCTATATGCTTTTTACCACAAAATAAAAATGAATGTAAGACAGGACTTCAAGAATTCTAAGTTAGAAGGTTGGCAAATCCTCTCCCCAGAAAGCAGTGACAAAACTGGACGAAGTTATTAAAAACAACAGAAATCCCAGGGGCAATAAGGGAAGGCTACCCTGAGGTCACAACAGCAGTTGGTGCAAGAAACTAAACAGAAGACCAGCCAGAAAATTAACAGAGAAATCCAGAGAACAAGACAGCCAAAGATGGCCTTGCTATGACCTCAGTATCCCTGGTAACCTGGAAAGCTATACGTATGTGCGAGGCTGTGCTTACTCAGACGACACTGGAGAGACCCCTAACAATCTACTCATCCTTGGTTGACCAAGAAGCCTTGTAAACAGAGTAAGTAAAAACATGGATCAGATTTGTAAACTCCTTGAACTTTGAAAGCATTATCCAGTACATGTATATGTCCCATGCCAAAGAGTAGAAGCCATATTAGTTCAAAAGTTTAAACAACCTCTAGCCAATCACTGGCTGATGACTCAATTATAGTGACCCAGGGACAATCCCTAGAAAGCCAAGCCTAAAAACAGAAAGAATTGGGGGAGAAAAAAAAAAAAAACTGAGCACAGTCACCAGAGGCCACACACTGCAGAGGAAACAGACACCACAAATTTAGCCCAGGCAAGTCACTAAACAAATACATAAACCAGTAGCAACAACAAATATCCCCAGAGGGAAGAAATCAGAATGCAGAGTTGCTAAAACATATTATCCAAACGTCCAGTTTTCAACTAAAAATTGTGAAACATGAAAAGCATGCAAAGTAGTCAATAGAAACTATCTCTGAGGATGCTCAAATGTAGGACTAACTACACAAGATCTTCAAAACATCTATTATAAATATGTTCAAAGAAATAAAGGAAGCTATATTTAAATAATTAAAGGAATATATGACCACAAAGATTCATCAAGTAGAGAATACCAAGAATGAGATAGAAATATAAAAAAAAAAAACAAATAGAAATTTTTGAGTTTAAAAATACAATAAATGAAATTAAAAATTCACTGAAAGAGCTCAACATCAGATTTGAGCTGGCAGAAGAAAGAATCAGCAAATCCACACCCAGACATATCAAAGCAAAAACTTTGAAAGCCTAGGACAAGAAGAAAATCTTGAAAGCAGAAACAGAAAATCAACTAGTCACATACAAGAAAACTCTTAGTAGATTAAAAGCTACCTTGTCATTACAAACAATAAGGGCAAAAAGGCAGTGAGATGATATATTTAAATAACAAAAGAAAATAACCATCAACCAAAAATCCTATATCCAGCAAAAGTATACTTCAAAAATGAAGGTGAAATAAAGGCATACCGAAATAAACAAAGTCTCAGGTAATTCTTTGTAACAGAATACTAAAAGAAGTTCTTTGGACCAAAAGGAAGCAATACCAGATTGTAACTCAAAGCCACACAAACAGCACTAATAAAAGTATATATGTAGATAATTATTAAAAGACAGTATAAATGTTTTCTTCTTTTTTCTTCTGATTCAAAAGGCAATCACAAAAATCAATTATAACGTTGATATACTAGGTTTATAACAAAGAAATGCAATATATGTGAAAACAATTCCACAAAGGACAGAGAAGAAATGAAGCTATAGTGGAGAAAGTTTCTGTACTTTAATGGAATAAAGTTAGCATTAATCTCAAATAGACTGTGATAAACTAGATGCATATTGTAATCCTCTAAGCAACCACTAAGAAAATAACTCAAAATAAATTAAAAATCAAAGGAATTAAAATGCAATACTAAAAAATATCTACTTTGGGGCTTCCCTGGTGGCGCAGTGGTTGAGAACCTGCCTGCCAATGCAGGGGACACGGGTTCGAGCCCTGGTCTGGTAAGATCCCACATGCCGCGGAGCAACTGGGCCCGTGAGCCACAACTACTGAGCCTGAGCGTCTGGAGCCTCTGCTCCGCAACAAGAGAGGCCGCGATAGTGAGAGGCCCGCGCGCCGTGATGAAGAGTGGCCCCCACTTGCTGCAACTGGAGAAAGCCCTCGCACAGAAATGAAGACCCAACACAGCCAAAAAAAATAAAAAATAATAAATAAATAATAAATAAAAATATCTACTTAATAGTAAAGAAAGTCACAAAGGATTATGAGAGAAACAAAAAAGACATGAGACACTTAGAAAATAGCAAAATGGTAGACAGAAATCCAACCATATGAATAAAAACATAATGTGAATGGATTAAATATTCCAATCAAAAGGCAAAGATCGCTTCCATATCCTGGCTATTGTAAATAGTGCTGCAATGAACACTGGGGTGCATGTGTCTTTCTGAATTATGGTTTTCTCTGGGTATACTGCCAGTAGTGGGATTGCTGGGTCATATGGCAGTTCTATTTTTAGTTTTTTAAGGAACCTCCATACTGTTCTCCATAGTGGCTGTATCAATTTACATTCCCACCAACAGCATAAGAGGGTTCCCTTTTCTCCACACCCTCTCCAGCATTTGTTCTTTGTAGATTTTTTGATGATGACCATTCTGACTGGTGTGAGGTGATACCTCACTGTAGTTTTGATTTGCACTTCTCTAATAATTAGTGACGTTGAGCAACTTTTCATGTGTTTGTTGGCCGTCTGTATATCTTCTTTGGAGAAATGTCTACTTAGGTCTTCCACCCATTTTTTGATTGGGTTGTTTTTTTTTTTTTGACATTGAGCTAAATGAGCTTCTTGTATATTTTGGAGACTAATCTTTTGTCAGTTGCTTTGTTTGCAAATATTTTCTCCCACTCTGAGGGCTGTCTTTTCATCAACAGAGGAATGGATAAAGAAGATGTGGTACATATATACAGTGAAATATTACTCAGCCATAAAAAAGTAATGAAATTGGGTCATTTGCAGAGATGTGGATGGACCTATAGACTGTCATAGAGAGTGAAGTAAGTCAGAAAGAGAAAAACAAATATCGTATATTAACACATATATGTGGAATCTAGAAAAATGGTATAGATGATTTTCTTTGCAAACCAGAAATAGAGACACAGACATAGAGAACAAACGATGCCAAGGGTGAAGGGTGGCGGGGTGGAATGAATTGGGAGATTGGGATAGTGATACTATGTATAAAATAGGTAACTAACGAGAACATACTATATAGCACAGGGAACTCTACTCAATGCTCTGTGGTGACCTAAATGGGAAGTAAATCCAAAAAAGAGGGGATACATGTATATGTATAGCTGATTCATTTTGCTATACAGCAGAAACTAACACAACATTGTAAAGCAACTATACTCCAATAAAAATTAATTTTAAAAAAAAGGCAAAGATTGTCAGACTGGATTTTAAAAACTAGTAAGATCCAACTATATGCTCTCCGCAAGAGACATACTTTAGATTCAAAAACACAAATAGGTTGAAAATAAGAAAAAGGTTTTTTTTTTTTTTTTCATTTTAATGTATCATTTTTCTGTATAGATACAGATAACAGATTGGTGGTTGCCAGAGGCAATGGGGTGGAAAGTGAATGAAATGGGTAAAGGTGGTCGAAAGATACAAGCTTCTAGTTATAAAATAAAAAAAGTCCTGGGATATAATGTACAGCATGGTGAGTACAGTTAATAATACTGTATTCCATATTTGAAAGGTGCTAAGAGAGTAAATCTTGAAAGTTCTCATCACAAGAAACAAAACTTTTTTAACTATGTATGGTGACAGATGTTAACTGGGCTTACTTTGGTGATCATTTTGCAATATATACAAATATCAAATCATTACATTGTACACCTGAAACTAATATAACACTATATGTCTTTTACACCGTAATAAAAAAATTAATAAACAAGATCCCAGGAAGTCATGTGATCCAGTTTCTTGCCTTGAATACATCAAATCACCATATTTTCTTGCTATTTAGGGAAATGGTATGGTATTCTATTTTAGGCATATAAAGAATTTTAATTTCTATGATCTTAATTCCAGCAGTATTTTCCCCTGGTTTTCATATGAGTGTTCTCCAATGCAAATAAGTAACAATTAAAAACAGTTTATCCCAGTCAGAGGTTAAAAATACAGCAGATGAAATTTTAAAGAATTGTTGAAGCCAAATAACATGTCTGTAAAACTTTCAAACAGTGTGGTACCAGGCTTGAAGAAACACAACACAAGGCAAAAGTGGTAAGATAGTTTAAAATGCAGTGTACTGAGGGGAAAAAGAAAAGAACATGTATCATGCAACCAGTAACCATAAGAGAGGTAATTACCCTATTATCAGATAAAATAGACTTTAAGAAAAAAAACTGTTACTAAAGACAACATGGGACACTTTATAATGATAGATGGGTAAATTCAAGAAGAAAATATATACAAATGAACTTATTTACAAAACAGAAACAGACTCAGAGATTTCGAAAACAAACCTATGGTTACCAAAGGGGAAACGTGGTGGGGAGAGATAAATTAGGAGTTTGGGATTAACATACACACACTACCATTTATAAAATAGATAACCAACAAGGACCTACTGTATGGCACAGGGAACTCTACTCAATATTCTGTAATAACCTACATGGGTAAAGAATCTGAAAAAGAATGAGCATATGTATAACTGAATCACTTTGCTGTACACCTGAAACTAACACAACATTGTAAATCAACTATACTCCAATAAAAAAATTTTTAAAAAGAAAATATAAAACATATATAAGCATAGCAACAGAGCCCCAAAATCAAAAACTGACAAAAGTGAGAAAATAAATAATTCAATAACTTATAATAATAAACAGAACAGACAGAAAATCAACAAAGATATAGAAGACCTGAAAAACACTATCAACCAATTTAGACCTTACATCTATAAACCATTCCATCCAACATCTGCAAAAATACACTGCTATCTCAAGGAAAATCAGAAAACGTTTGAACTGAATGAAAATAAAAACACAACATACCAAAATTCATAGGATGCAGCTAAGAAACGTAGAGCTGTAAATGTCTATAGCAGAAAAAGAGAACTATCTCAAATCAATAACCTAGGCTTCTACCTGCAGGCAGCAGAAAAACAAACTAAACCAAACTAAACAAGCTAACCCAAACTGAACAAACAAAAACAAGGACCACAATACCAAAAAAGGCAGGAGAGGAAGAGGGCAAATGCAGTTAAACTACTGTAAGATTATTCAGGAAATGGTAAGAATGCTAATTTCAGGTAGATGCCAATAAGTCAGATATCCATTTTGTTATCTTTAGAGAAGCAACTGAAATGATTTTTAAAAGAGTATAATTAAAAAGACTTTAAGGCAAAAAGAATTACTAGAGTGAATGAAAGAGGGACACATTTCAGAATGATTTTTTTTAAGTATATTCAACAATAAGGTATCACAGTACTGAATCTGTATGCACTTAACAATGTAACTTCAAGGTATATAAAGTGAAGGTTGGCAAAACTATAAAAGGGAAGTAGACAAATCCACAATCATAGTTGGAGATGTTAACCATTAACATACCTCTCTTAGTAACTGACAGAACAAGCAGACAATGAAAATCCATATGGATTTATAAGATTTGAAGAACTCTAATAACCAATTTGAAGCAACTGACATTTATGGAAGAATAAGGCAACAACTGTAGGATACACATTTCTCATCAATTACACATGGAATACTTACAAAAATAAAATTTTGACCATATACTAAGTCATAAATTATAATGGATCAAAATCATACAGAGAATGTGCTGACCACAATGGAGTTAAATTAGAAATCAATAACAGAAAGATAATTATTCCCTAAATGTCTGGAAATTAAGCAACACACTTCTAAATAACCCATGGATTAAAGAAGAAGTCAAAATGGAATTTTAAATTTTTTAAGCTGAATAATAATGAAAAGACAAGACAACATATAAAATTGTGGTGATAAAGCTAAACAGATGGTTAAACAAAAATGTACAGTATTCAATGCACATATTAGAGTAGAAAAGGGTTGAAGAAAATCAATAACCTAAGCTTCCACCTCAAGAAGCTAGAGAAAACAATGGCAAATCAAATCCAAAGAAACAGGAAAAAAAAGAAATGATTTAAAAAAATAAGAGCAGAAATACATTACGGGGACTTCCCTGGTGGCACAGTGGTTGAGACTCCACCTGCTAATGCAGGGGACATGGGTTCGAGCCCTGGTCCAGGAAGATCCCACATGCCACGGAGCAACAAAGCCTGTGTGCCACAACTACTGAGCCTGTGCTCTAGAGCCCATGAGCCACAACTACTGAGCCCTCGTGCCACAACTACTGTTGTGTGCCACAACTACTGAGCCTGTGCCTAGAGCCCGTGCTCCGCAACAAGAGAAGCCACCACCATGAGAAGCCTGTGCACCGCAACAAAGAGTAGCCCCTGCTCGCCGCAACTAAAGAAAGCCCGTGCACAGCAACGGAGACCCAACACAGCCAAAAATAAGTGAATAAATAAATAAATTATTTTTTAAAAAAGAAATACATTACGAAGAAAGCAGGAATACAGGAGAAAAAAAATCAATAAAGTTGGGTTTTGACTAATATTAATAAAGCCCTAGCAATACTAATGAAAATACAAATTACTAATATAAGCATTGAAAAGAGGATATCATAACAGTTCCTAGATTTTTTTAAGGCAACTTTAAAGTGAAAAACAAACAAAAAAAAACCAACTTTATGGCTTAAATATGACAACTTAGAGCAGAGACAAGCAAACTTTTTCAGTAAGGAGTAGATAGTAAATATTTCAGGCTTTTGCAAGCCATGCAGACTCTGTTCCAGCCAATTAACCCTGTCGTTTTAGCTTGCAAAAGCAGCCACAGACAACATGTAAACGAATGAGAATAGCTGGGCTCCAATAAAATTTTATTTACAAAGTTAGGCCCACACCATTGTTTGCTGATCCCTGATTTTGAGGAAATGGAGAAATTCCTTGAAAAGCATAACTAACCAAAACTAACAAAAGGAGAAACAGAAATCTAAATAGTCCTATATCTGTTAAAGAAATTAAATCAGGAATTAAAAACTTTCTAACTAAGAAAACTCCTAACTAGCATGACTTCATGATTAATTTTTCCTAACATTTAAAAAACTGGTAAGGGGCAGCGGAGGGATAAATTGGGAGACTGGGATTGACATATACACACTACTATATGTAAAACAGATAACTAATAAGGGCCTACTGTGTAGCACAGGGAACTCTACTCAGTACTCTGTAATGACCTATATGGGGGAAGAATCTAAAAAAAGAGTGGATATATGTATATGTATAACTGATTCACTTTGCTGCACAGCATAACTAACACAACACTGTAAATCAACTGGACTCCGATAAAAATTTTTTTTAATTAAATTTAAAAAATTTTAAAACTAATAAAGGAAAAAAGTTGGAGATTTCACATTTCTTGATTTCAAAACTTACTACAAAGTCATGGTAATCAAAACAATGGGATACTGACATAAAGACAGACATACAGGCCAATGGAATCGTATGGAGGGCCCAGAAATAAACCCTCCTATCAATGATCATTTGATTTTCAAGAAAGGTGCCAAGATCACTCAGTAGGGAAAGGACAGTCTTCGACAAATGTTGGGAAAACTGAATAACCATATGCAAAAAAATATGAAGTTTGATCCTTGTACCATATACAAAAATTAACTCAAAAGGGATCAAATATCTAAATGTGAGAGCTAAAACTATAAAACTCTTAGAAGAAAACATAGGGGAAAAGCTTCATGACACTGGATTTGGCAATGATTTCTTGGATATAACACCAAAAGCCCAGGCATCAAAAGAAAAAGTTGTAAGTTGGACTTCATCAAAATTTAAAACTTTGGTTCTTCAAAGGACACTATCAACAGAGTCAAGAGGCAACCCACAATGGGAGATGATACTTGCACATCATATCTGATAAGGGATTGATATCCAGAATATATAAATAATTCCTACAACTCAGTAACAACAAAAAAACTTTCTAAAATGGGCAAAGGACTTGAACAGACATTTCTCCAAAGAAGATACACAAACAGCCAATAGCACAGGGAAAGGCTAAAAATAACAAACTTACCAAGTAACAGCAAAAATGTGAAGTAACTGGAACTCCCACACATTATTGGTGAGAATGTAAATTGGTACAACCACTCCGGAAAACTATCAGTATCCATTAAAGCTAAATATATGCCTGCCTCCTAGGTATGCATCTAAAGGAAATCAACACCTCTGTCCAATACAAGAATGTTCATAAGAGCTTTCTTCATAATTGTCAAAAGTAGAAAAAATCCAAATGTACCTCAAAAGGAAAATAAATATATAAACTGTGAATCTTTATACAATGGAATACCACAAGGCAATACAAAGAATAAACTGTCATTCATTCAAGAACCTGGGTTAATCCTGGCCATAATGTTGAAAAAAAGAATTCAAACACAAGTGATTCTCATTTATTTAAGTTTCAAGAACAGGTTCAAGAAACTTATCTGTGTTGATAGAAGTCAGAATAGCAGTCACTTGTTTCAGGGGTGGGGTACTAATTACAAAAAGGCAAGGAGAGCGTTTTGGGGTGTAGGAAATATTTTATTTCTTTATCTGGATAGTGGTTACACAGGTGTATACATATGCAAAATTTGAGCTGTATACTTAGGATTTGTGCTCATTAAAAAACAATGAAAATATTAAGATAATCAACCTTGGAGAGAGGAAGGGGAAGAAACCAAGAATATTATTTCTCAGTGTTAACTCCAGGTTATTCCAGACTACAGAAAGCAGTGGAATATAACTAAAAGTTACTAATAACATCACCATCAAATTGTCTTCCCTTATCTCCTAAAAAGCAGTCGGTCTCTGACTCCTGAGTTTCCAGAGATAATTTTTGTATTCTCAAGCCTAAAAGAATTGCCTGGCATATGTTAATAATAAGTGTACTAAGTGAATTAATAAATATATTAACTTTGAAGTTACAGTTCATTTACATCAGACCATTCCCATGTTAAAAAAAAAAAAAACTAAAAAAGTGATTAAGAAAGAAGTTTTCAACTATGCTGGCATTCTCAATCTGTCTGTCTACTCAATATTCTGAGGATGTCATGGGTAATGTCATTTTTCCCACTAAGTGAACCTTCCTCAAGATGTAACCTTGCTGTCTTTCGCACCCCTTCGTTCCCCAAAAAAGGAAAAAGGGAATATTTTCCAGCGTCATACAGAATCCTAGCAATGTAAATTAGCATATTCGGTAAAGCTTAAGAACTGAGTAACAGGGTGAACAATTCTGACAAGAACAATGAAATTTTTTTTCTATCTGTTGCGGCAATTTGGGGGATTATGATTCTAATAATCCACCACTAGTAACAAAGCGTAAAAAAAAAAATTCTGTAAAGCAAGGTCTCTAGTTCAAGATAGCCCAAAATACATTAGCAGAAAAACTAAGCTTTTAAAGCATAAAGTCAGAGTGTAGGAAAGCACAGATTACTTCTGAGCAGGCTGAAAATGTTTCCAGTGACAGCTACACCGCTTACCTGCTCCAGCACATCCAATTTTAACTCCAGCTTGCTGAGAACCACGTCTCCACCCCATAGTGAAAGCTGTAGATCTGACGGCTTTAAGTTCTTGATGTAGCGATTCACATAGCTCATTAAAATTGGAGTCACATATGACTCCAGCATTCTTTAAGGTACAGAGGAGTCAAAGTCAGAAGCTGAAAGGGGTAAAGACAGAAACATTAGAGGTAACTGAGTCTGTGGTGCATTTCTTAACGAAAAGGCATTTCTCAGGAAAGGTTGAAGAGGCCGAAAAGCAACAGTCCCCACCAAAGCGGCCGCTCGCCTTCTCCCAGAAGCAGAGAAAACTCAAATGGACTCTCTGCTCCAGCCGCGACTTCCTCACTAGTACAACTCCCCTCAACTCGCCTGGCGAGGAGTGGGAAGAAGAGGTGGTGACCTAAAGAAAGCGGGTCCCCTGGAGTGGGAAAATGAAGAGAGGTAGGCTCGCCTTTGGCCGCCGCACCCCTCCCTTAGCCAGCCCAGCCGCCCCAGGAGGCCCTCGCCCCTCGGAACCCGGCCGGATCTACCACCGTAGAAACAGAGCCAGAAGCAGGCCGTACGCCTCTCGCCGTATTCCACCCTCGGGTGACACTCACGCCGAAGAGTACTGTGGCGTCTCCTCCACCTCCCGGTACCTGGCACCCGCCTCCGGAGGCGGCGCAGCTCCCGTACCGCGCCACTTCCGGGTGTGCCCCGCTCGGTGCTCGAAACAAACTAACCCTCCACCGCCACCACTCGACTCCGCAGCAGGGCCGGAGTTCTCAGGCTGGAGAAGCCGTTTAGTGCGTCTTCTAGAAGGAGACCGCTGGCGCTCGGCCAGCCTGCGTCTCCACTCCGACCCCGCCAGTGGTTCGCACAAAGCTCTAGGAAGTGCGCGGGGGAGGTGGGCGGACCGGTAAAGCGGAGACACCGGAGATCCGGAAGTGGTGCTCTGGGAAGAGAGCAACTGAGGTGGAGATCGAGTCCGAGTGAGGAAGCACGGAAGGTCATAGGTCCCATGAGGAGGAAGAAAGCGGGTCCTAGTGTTTAAAGCCCTGAAAACCAAGTGGTTTTTGTTTTTCTTAGGAAATGGAAGGCCTGGAAAGAACTTGGGTTCAGTGTGCAGAGCAATAGCAATAAGGCTGCAGGTGGGGTGGGGGGTAAATTTAGATCGAGAGCTTCATTTGCGGGAGGAAAGGAGAAATTGAAGGGATCGGGATGTGTGATGTAGGAGAATGCGTTTTGACCAAACGTGTAAACGAGCTCTCGCGTTCTTTTACTTTGGCGAAGGAGTGGTTTAGTATGTTTAAATTTGTGCGGGGAAGGAATAAAGAGAAAATCGTGGAGGTCCATTGGATTGCAGGCCGTTATATGGAACTTCAGAAAAGCGGTAGGAATAGCAGAAGGAAATGAGACTCTTAGAGAAAGTGAAAAGAAATAGCTGATAGGGAATGAATTCAAAGTTTTTTAAGAGTCAGTATTGGTTTTATTAGGCTGAAATGAATGTATAAAATACTACCTTTCCTTCTAGTACTTTGCAAGCTTACGAAGTCAAGAAACTCAAACACCCAACACCGGATAAACACCTATATACTGGGCTTAAAGGGATAGCATAGGACATGCTGCCTAATTTTTGACCAGTATTTACTATTTTTGGTAACCTCTGAAGAAGACACCTACCACTGCATTTTGAAAATAGACTTTCCTTACAAAGTTATTAAAATATCCACCCATGTTGTCGTTGCATTTAATTGAAAACACTTCCTAAGTAAATTCCTAAAACTCTTTATTGGAATTCAATTTAAGATTTCTTTTTTTTTAATTTTTGAATTTTATTTTATTTATTATTTTATACAGCAGGTTCTTATTAGTTATCCATTTTATACATATTAGTGTATATATGTCAATCCCAGTCTCCCAACTCATTGGTGGTAGGATGAAATTAAGGTTTCTTGAAAGAGTTTTAGAAACTGCCATACGAAAGAGGCATAAGTGAGGATGCCAAGGTGTTTAGATCTGTCTTGTTAATGAAAATAAGGAACTACGTTTCAAAAAGAAAGAAGGTGGGGGGGGGGGTTGGAGAAAGAGGAAGGAAGGAGGGAAAAAAAAAAGAAGGAAAGAAAGAGAAGCAGCTAATGGCTAATTCAGAGCAACTGTCTTCTCACAAAAAGCCTTGATGAATAACCCAAGTAATCTGGGTCTTATTAAAGCCTACTAAATCAGCCAACTAAATTATCCAAGTAATTAGTTATCTGCTTCACTTGAAAAGTGAAGAGGTTGAAGCCATAGCTCAGAAGTTTTAATATAAATGGTTCCACTAATTGTTTGAAAGCCCTAGGTGGTCTAGAGCAGGAGCTCCAAGTCCTGTTATTCTGCTAGGGAAGAAAAAGGGCCTAGTCTTATTTGTGTGGTAATTTAATAAATGAGACCAATATATTAAGATAAATTAGCCAGATTTTTTTTTTTTTTGAGATGTGAAGTCTTTAATCAGATGTTCCACGCAGGTCAGAGACCTTTTGGTTGTATTGATAAAATTTCTGCAAATTCTTTTATTTTTTTTTTAACATCTTTATTGGAGTATAATCGCTTTACAATGGTGTGTTAGTTTCTGCTTTATAACAAAGTGAATCAGTTATACGTATACATATGTTCCCATATCTCTTCCCTCTTGCATCTCCCTCCCTCCCGCCCTCCCTATCCCACACCTCTAGGTGGACACAAAGCACAGAGCTGATCTCCCTGTGCTATGCAGCTGCTTCCCACTAGCTATCTATTTTACATTTGGTAGTGTATATATGTCCATGCCACTCTCTCACTTTGTCACATCTTACCCTTCCCCCTCCCCATATCCTCAAGTCCATTCTCTAGTAGGTCTGTGTCTTTATTCCCGTCTTGCTCCTAGGTTCTTCATGACCCTTTTTTTTTTTCCCTTAGATTCCATATATATGTGTTAGCATACTGTATTTGTTTTTCTCTTTCTGACTTACTTCACTCTGTATGACAGACTCTAACTCCATCCACCTCACTACAAATAACTCCATTTCGTTTCTTTTTATGGCTGAGTAATATTCCATTGTGTATATGTGCCACATCTTCTTTATCCATTAGCCAGATTTTTTTTAACAACTTTATTGGACTATAACTGTTTACAATAGTGTGTTAGTTTCTGCTTTATAACAAACTGAAACACCTATACGTATACATATATCCCCATATCCCCTCTCTCTTGCAACTCCCTCCCACCCTCCCTATCCCACCCCTCTAGGTGGTCACAAAGCACTGAGCTGATCTCCCTGTGCTATGCTGCTTCCCACTAGCTATTTTACATTTGGTAGTATATAGAAGTCCATGCCAGTCTCTCACTTCGCCCCAGCTTATCCTTCATCCTCCCCATGTCCTCAAGTCCATTCTCAACGTCTGCATCTTTATTCCTGTCCTGCCCCAGTTTCTTCATAGCCATTTTTTTTTAGATTCCATATATATGTGTTAGCATACGGATTTGTTTTTCTCTTTCTGACTTATTTCACTCTGTATGACAGACTCTAGCCCCACCCACCTCACTACAAATAACTCAATTTCATTGCTTTTTATGGCTGAGTAATATTCCATTGTATATATATATGCCACATCTTCTTTATCCATTCATCTGTCGATGCACACTTAGGTTGCTTCCATGTCCTGGCTATTGTAAATAGAGCTGCAATGAACACTTTGGTACATGAATGTGTTTTTTTTTTAACATCTTTACTGGAGTATAATTGCTTTACAATGGTGTGTTAGTTTCTGCTTTATAACAAACTGTATCACTTATACATATGTTCCCATATCTCTTCCCTCTTGCGTCTCCCTCCCTCCCACCCTCCCTATCCCACCCCTCTAGGTGGTCACAAAGCACCGAGCTGATCTCCCTGTGCTATGCGGCGGCGGCGGCTGCTTCCCTCTAGCTATCTATTTTATGTTTGGTAGTGTATATATGTCCATGCCACTCTCTCACTTTGTCATATATTACCCTTCCCCCTCCCCATATCCTCAAGTCCATTCTCTAGTAGGTCTGTGTCTTTATTCCCGTCTTGCCCCTAGGTTCTTCATGACCTTTTTTTTTTTCTTAGATTCCATATATATGTGTTAGCATATGGTATTTGTTTTTCTCTTTCTGACTTACTTCACTCTGTATGACAGACTCTAGGTCCATCCACCTCACTACAAATAACTCAATATTGTTTCCTTTTATGGCTGAGTAATATTCCATTGTATATATGTGCCACATCTTATTTATCCATTCATCTGTCGATGGACACTTAGGTTGCTTCCATGTCCTGGCTATTGTAAATAGAGCAGCAATGAACATTTTGATACATGACTGTTTTTGAATTATGGTTTTCTCAGGATATATGCCCAGTAGTGGGATTGCTGGGTCGTATGGTAGTTCTATTTTTAGTTTTTTAAGTAACCTCCATACTGTTCTCCATAGTGGCCATATCAATTTACATTCCCACCAACAGTGCAAGAGGGTGCCCTTTTCTCCACACCCCCTCCAGCATTTATTCTTTGTAGATTTTTTGATGATGGTCATTCTAACCGGTATGAGAAGATATATCATTGTAGTTTTGATTTGCATTTCTCTAATGATTAATGATGTTGAGCATTCTTTCATGTGTTTGTTGGCAAACTGTATATATTCGTTGGAGAAATGTCTTTTTAGGTCTTCTGCTCATTTTTGTATTGGGTTGTTTCTTCTTTTGATACTGAGCTGCATGAGCTGCTTGTAAATTTTGGCGATTAATCCTTTGTCAGTTGCTTCATTTTCAAATCTTTTCTCCCATTCTGAGGGTTGTCTTTTCATCTTGTTTATGGTTTCCTTTGCTGTGCAAAAGCTTTTAAGTTTCATTGGGTCCCATTTGTTTATTTTTGTTTTTATTTCCATTTCTTTAGGAGGTGGGTCAAAAAGGATCTTGCTATGATTTATGTCATAGAGTGTTCTGCCTATGTTTTCCTCTAAGAGTTTTATAGTGGCCGGCCTTACGTTTAGGTCTTTAATCCATTTTGAGTTTATTTTTATGTATGGTGTTAGGGAGTGTTCTAATTACATACGTTTACATGTATCTGTCCAGTTTTCCAACCACCACTTATTGAAGAGGCTGTCTTTTCTCCACTGTATATTCTTGCCTCCTTTATCAAAGATAAGGTGACCATATGTGCGTGGGTTTATCTCTGGGCTTTCTATCCTGTTCCATTGATCTATATTTCTGTTTTTCTGCCAGTACCATACTGTCTTGACTACTGTAGCTTTGTAGTATAGTCTGAAGTCAGGGAGCCTGATTCCTCCAGCTCCGTTTTTCTTTCTCAAGATTGCTTTGGCTATTTGGGGTCGTTTGTGTTTCCATACAAATTGTGAAATTTTTTGTTCTACTTCTGTGAAAAATGCCAGTGGTAGTTTGATAGGGATTGCATTGAATCTGTAGATTGCTTTAGATAGTAGAGACATTTTCACAATGTTGATTCTTCCAATCCAAGAACACGGTATATCTCTTCATCTATTTGTATCATCTTTAATTTCTTTAATCAGTGTCTTATAATTTTCTGCATACAGGTCTTTTGTCTCCTTAGGTAGGTTTATTCCTAGCTATTTTATTCTTTTTCTTGCAATGGTAAATGGGAGTGTTTTTTTAATTTCACTTTCAGATTTTTCATCATTAGTGTATAGGAATGCTAGAGATTTCTGTGCATTAATTTTGTATCCTGCTACTTTACCAAATTCATTGATTAGCTCTAATAGTTTTCTGGTAGCATCTTTAGGATTCTCTATGTATAGTATCATGTCATCTGCAAACAGTGACAGCTTTACTTCTTCTTTTCTGATTTGGATTCCTTTTATTTCTTTTTCTTCTCTGAGTGCTGTGGCTAAAACTTCCAAAACTATGTTGAATAATGGTGAGAGTGGGCAACCTTGTCTTGTTCCTGATCTTATTGGAAATGGTTTCAGTTTTTCACCACTGAGGACGATGTTGGCTGTGGGTTTGTCATATATGGCCTTTATTATGTTCAGGAAAGTTCCCTCTGTGCCTACTTTCTGGAGGGTTTTTATCATAAATTGGTGTTGAATTTTGCCGAAAGCTTTCTCTGCATCTATTGAGATGATCATATGGTTTTTCTCCTTTAATTTGTTAATATGGTGTATCACATTGATTGATTTGCGTACATTGAAGAATCCTTGAATTACTGGGATAAACCCCACTTGATCATGGTGTATGATCCTTTTAATGTGCTGTTGGATTCTGTTTGCTAGTATTTTGTTGAGGATTTTTGCATCTATGTTCATCAGTGATATTGGCCTGTAGTTTTCTTTCTTTGTGACATCTTTGTCTGGTTTAGGTATCAGGGTGATGGTGGCCTCGTAGAATGAGTTGGGGAGTGTTCCTCCCTCTGCAATATTTTGGAAGAGTTTGAGAAGGATAGGTGTTAGCTCTTCTCTAAATGTTTGATAGAATTCGCCTGTGAAGCCATCTGGTCTTGGGCTTTTGTTTGTTGGAAGATTTTTAATCACACTTTCAATTTCAGTGCTTGTGACTGGTCTGTTCATATTTTCTATTTCTTCCTGGTTCAGTCTGAGAAGGTTGTGCATTTCTAAGAATTTGTCCATTTCTTCCAGGTTGTCCATTTTATTGGCATAGGGTTGCTTGTAGCAATCTCTCATGATCCTTTGTATTTCTGCAGTGTCAGTTGTTACTTCTCCTTTTTCATTTCTAATTCTATTGATTTGAGTCTTCTCTCTTTTTTGCTTGATGAGTCTGGCTAATGGTTTATAAATTTTGTTTATCGTCTCAAAGAACCAGCTTTTAGTTTTATTGATCTTTGCTATTGTTTCCTTCATTTCTTTTTCATTTATTTCTGATCTGATCTTTATGATTTCTTTCCTTCTGCTGACTTTGTGGGTTTTTTGTTCTTCTTTCTCTAATTGCTTTAGGTGTAAGGTTAGATTTTTTTATTTGAGATGTTCCTTGTTTCTTAAGGTAGGATTGTATTGCTATAAATGTCCCTCTTAGAACTGCTTTTGCTGCATCCCACAGGTTTTGGGGCGTTGTGTTTTCATTGTCATTTGTTTCTAGGTATTTTTTGATTTCCTCTTTGATTTCTTCTGTGATCTCTTGGTGGTTAAGTAGTGTATTGTTTAGCCTCCATGTGTTTGTATTTTTTACAGATTTTTTTCCTGTAATTGATATCTAGTCTCATAGCGTTGTGGTTGGAAAAGATACTTGATACGATTTCAATTTTCTTAAATTTACCGAGGCTTGATTTGTGACCCATGGTATGGTCTATCCTGGAGAATGTTCCATGAGCACTTGAGAAGAATGTGTATTCTGTTGTTTTTTGATGGAATGCCCTATAAATATCAATTAAGTCCATCTTGTTTAATGTATCATTAAAAGCTTGTGTTTCCTTATTTATTTTCATTTTGGATGATCTGTCCACTGGTGAAAGTGGGGTGTTAAAGTCCCCTACTATGACTGTGTTACTGTCGATTTCCCCTTTTATGGCTGTTAGCATTTGCCTTATGTATTGAGGTGCTCCTATGTTGGGTGCTTAAATATTTACAATTGTTATATCTTCTTCTTGGATCAATCCCTTCATCATTATGTAGTTTTCTTCTTTGTCTCTTGTAATAGTCTTTATTTTAAAGTCTATTTTGTCTGATATGAGAATTGCTACTCCAGCTTTTTTTTTTTTTAAAGGAATGAAGTTTTTTTTTTTTAATAAATTTATTTATTTTTGACTGCATTGGGTCTTCTTTGCTGCGCGTGGGCTTTCTCAAGTTGCAGCAAGTGGGGGGCTACTCTTCGTTGCGGTGGGTGGGCTTCCCATTGCGTTGGCTTCTCTTGCTGCAGAGCACGGGCTCTAGGCTCACGGGCTTCAGTAGTTGTGGCGTGTGGGCTCAATAGTTGTGCCTTGCGAGCTTAGTGGCTCTGCAGCATGTGGGATCTTCCTGGACCAGGGCTCGAACCCATGTCCCCTGCATTGGCAGGCGGATTCTTAACCACTGTGCCACCACGGAAGTCCCTCCAGCTTTCTTTTGATTTCCATTTGCATGGAATATCTTTTTCCATCCCCTCACTTTCAGTCTGTATGTGTCTCTAGGTCTGAAGTGGGTCTCTTGTAGACAGCATATATATGGGTCTAGTTTTTGGATCCATTCAGCCAGTCTATGTCTTTTGGTTGGAGCATTTAATCCATTTACATTTAAGGTAATTATTGATATGTATGTTCCTATTACCATTTTCTTAATTGTTTTGTGTTTGTTAAAGTAGGTCTTTTCCTTCTCTTGTTTTTCCTGCCTAGAGAAGTTCCTTTAACATTTGTCGTAAAGCTGGTGTGGTGGTGCTGAATTCTCTTAGCTTTTGCTTGTCTGTAAAGGTTTTAATTTCTCCATCAAATCTGAATGAGATCCTTCTGGTTAGAGTAATCTTGGTTGTAGGTTTTTCTTCTTCATCACTTTAAGTATGTCCTGCCACTCCCTCCTGGCTTGCAGAGTTTCTGCTGAAAGACCAGCTTTTAACCTTATGGGGATTCCCTTGTGTGTTATATGTTGTTTCTCCCTTGCTGCTTTTAATGCTTCTCCTTTGTATTTAATTTTTGATAGTTTGATTAATATGTGTCTTGGCATGTTTCTCCTTGGATTTATCCTGTTTGGGACTCTCTGTGTTTCCTGGACTTGATTAACTATTTCCTTTCCCATATTAGGGAAGTTTTCAACTATAATCTCTTCAAGTATTTTCTCAGTCCCTTTCTTTTTCTCTTCTTCTTCTGGGACCCCTATAATTTGAATGTTGGTGCATTTAATATTGTCCCAGAGGTCTCTGAGACTGTCCTCAATTCTTTTCATTCTTTTTTCTTTATTCTGCTCTGCAGTACTTATTTCCAATATTTTATCTTCCTGGTCACTTATCCGTTCTTCTGCCTCAGTTATTCTGCTATTGATCCCTGCTAGACAATTTTTAATTTCATTTATTGTGTTGTTCATCACTGTTTGTTTGCTCTTTAGTTCTTCTAGGTCCTTGTTAAACGTTTCTTGTATTTTCTCCATTCTATTTCCAAGATTTTGGATCATCTTTACTATCATTACTCTGAATTCTTTTTCAGGTAGACTGCCTATTTCCTGTTCATTTGTTTGGTCTGGTGGGTTTTTACCTTGCTCCTTCATCTGCTGTGTGTTTCTCTGTCTTCTCATTTTGCTTGACTTACTGTGTTTTGTGTCTCCTTTTCACAGGCTGCAGGTTTGTAGTTCCCGTTGTTTTTGGTGTCTGCCCCTAGTGGTAAGGTTGGTTCAGTGGGTTGTGTAGGCTTCCTGGTGGAGGGGACTGGTGCCTGTGTTCTAGTGGATGAGGCTGGATCTTGTCTTTCTGGGGGGCAGGACCGCGTCCGGTGGTGTGTTTTGGGGTGTCTGTGACCTTATTATGATTTTAGGCAGCCTCTCTGCTAATGGGTGGGGTTGTGTTCCTGTCTTGCTAGTTGTTTGGCATGGGGTGTCCAGCACTGTAGTTTGCTGGTCGTTGAGTGGAGCTGTGTCTTAGCGTTGAGATGGAGATCTCTGGGAGAGCTTTCGCCACTTGATATTTCATGGAGCTGGGAGGTCTCTGGTGGACCAATGTCCTGAACTCGGCTCTCCCACCTCAGAGGCACAGGCCTGACACCCGGCCAGAGCACCAAGACCCTGTCAGCCACACAGCCAGGTACGTGGGGAGTTTCTTGCCTTTTGGGAAGTCTGAGGTCTTCTGCCAGCATCCAATAGGTGTTCTGTTGTAGTTGTTCCACATGTAGATGTATTTCTGATGTGTTTGTAGGGAGGAAGGTGATCTCCATGTCTTACTGTTCCACCATCTTGAGTGTCTCCTAGCCAGATATTTAAAATAGATTTTTTACTATGATGTATAAACAAAATAATAACTAACCATGGAATACTAAACATTTTTTGTGCTATTATGGCATTTTTTCTCTTGGAGCCAAGAAAAAAATTCCCAAATTCCTGCCTTGGAAAAATTATCTGGGCACTGACATTTTTTCTTTGGTTTTAAGAATCAAAAAGTAGTGGTTTTCAGCCTGTGTTCTGTTGTGCTCTGTTCCATAAGTAGTCAAGATACGTTTCATTCCTTTTCACTCATATGTTTCCTTCATTGCTCATGCTTTTTTTTAATGTCAAATAAGTAGCCCTTCCCAAATCTCCTACTATTATATTTTTTTATTGAGATATTCCCCCCACAAAAAGAATATTTTTTAAGTCTCAGTAAGCCTTTAAACCATGTTGGTTATATAGGCAATAGTTCTCCAGAGTCAGGTGAAGTTTTTTGCTTTTCTTAATTAATAAACCTTATTTTTTTTAGAGCAGTTGTAGGTTCACGGAAAAATTGAACTGAAAGTACAGAGAGTTCCCATATAATCTCTGTCCCCACACACATAAAACCTTCTCCACTATTGATATTCCCCACCACAGTGACATTTATTAAAATTGATGAACCCACGTTGATGCATCATTATTACCCAAAGTCTATAGTTTACAATAGGGTTCACTCTTGATGTTGTAAATACGTTCTATGGATGTTGTACACTGCTAATGAAAACTCCACAGCAAAGAGGAATTTAGAAATATCCAGCAGAGTTGAACATGCATATACTGTAGCACTTCCACTTGTAAATAATATAGAGAAAGTCTTACATATGGGGACAAGGAGTCTTGTTTAACAGTATTTTGCAGCATTATTTGTAGTAGTAAAATAGTGCAAACAATTGAATATCAACAGGAAAAATGTGGTACATTCATATAATGAAATTTATATTAATGAAAATAAATGAGTTAGACCTATGACTTTCAAATGTTTTACCTACAGTTAGAAATATAGTTTACACAATGACTCAATTTATATGTAAAAAGAGAGAGAAAGAGAGAGAACTTTCACAAAACTATACTTAACTTGAGTGCATGTGGTGCATTCTATTTTCTCTGTTATTCTATTTCTTTTTTTCTAAAGTAGTTCATGACCTACTAAATTGATTGAGCTACTAATGGTTTGCAACTCAGTCTACAAAAAAAACCAGTGAACAAAATTATATATTTAACAACACTACTAAATCTGAAAAATATAACATTGAGAGAAAATAACAATAAGTATAGCATATCATATTTATAATATATATAGACATATATATGGCATTCCAAGAAATATATGGCTCTATATTATGATAGCTACATATTTATAAATAGTATTAAATATTTTCATGACAAAGAAAAACACCAAATTCAGGATAGTAATTACCTGTAAAGAAGAAGAGATGGAAGAATAAAACAAGGGAAGGGAATACAGGGTACTTCAACTGTATCTATAATGTTTTTTAAAATAATGCAAAATATTAATATTTGAGAGTTAGGTGGTAAGTACATAGGTGTTTTTGTGTGTCTATATATGTACAAAATACTTGATAACAAAAGATTAATCAATTAGACCAACATTTCTCAAGTTTATATCGCATCTTCAAAAAACCATAAATCCCACCTTTTCTAAGGAATTATATATTTTCAGGCATTTGATTATATTAATAATTTAGAGTAAATTTTAAAGAAACAAAAGTTTTAGTCATAGTTTAGGGACTATCTTAAGGATATCCTATTTTGCCAGGCTAATTAATAGTGATAATAGGGGTAGTGGGCTGAATGGCGGCCCCACAAAAGATATGACCACATCCTAATTCTCAGAACCTGTGAATATTACCTTGGTAATATGGTAAAAGATTGAATATTACCTTATATAGAAAAATATGTGATTAAGAATTTGGAGAAGAGGAGCTTCTAGATTTTACCGTGGGCCCTAAATCCAGTAACGTGTCCTTATAAAAATGAGACAAAGGAAGATAACAGACAGAAAAGGAGGAGGCAATGTGACCACAGAGTCTGGAGTGATGCAGCTCTGAGCCGAGGAATGCCAAGAGTCATCAGAAGCTAAAAGAAGTAGAAACAGAAGAGGAAGAAGAATCTTCTTCCCCCACAGCCTCCAGAGGGAGTGCAGCCCTGCTGACACCTTGATTTTGGACTTCTGGCCTCTGGAACTACAAGAGAATAAATTGTGCTGTTTTAGGCCACCCAGTTTGCAGTAATTCGTTATAGCAGCCACAGGAAACTAATATACTAGGTCAGATTGACAGGGGAGATAGTCTTCATATAATATGAAGATATTAACCCTGAGCTAGCAGAAGAACATAAATTAAGATTCTTATCTTGAATGGCCAAAAGACTTCAGACACAAACTCAATGGGGACCCTTTTACAGGGAAAGACTGGATATCTCTCCATGAGGTCAGGGTTTTATGATAATTAAATAATTGAAACATTTCTTTACCTGAGGTGGACCCAATATTTTAAGAAGCAAACTTAAAGGGAAATATATTTGGTGTGGTGATTTTATAGGAAATCTATATCCAGAAACTTGATTACAGAGATGAGGGCTGAACACTTTTCTTTCCTAAGTCAACATCAGAAACATCCTTAAAATCTTTTTGTGCACAAATTTCCTTTTTGGTTGCATTGGTTTTTTAAAATATGTCCACAAATTCTTTAATAATAACCCTTTTAAAAAGTGGAGCCTAATTCCCCTTCCTTTGAGTATGGGTTGTATTTAGTGACTCACTTTTAAGGAATTCAAGGAGGCAGAAGTGACAATATGTGATTTCTGAAAGTAGGACATAAAAGGCATTGTGACTTCTTCCTTGCTCTTTGTATTATTTGCTCTAGGAGAAGCCAGCTGCCATGACATGAGAATGCTCAAGCTTCACTAGGGGAAAGTTAACATGGCAAGAACCTGAGGCCTCCTGCCAAGGGGCAAGGATGAAACTGGGGTTTTCTGTCAACAGTCAGCCTTGGGCTTCCCTGGCGGCGCAGTGGTTGAGAATCTGCCTGCCAATGCAGGGGACATGGGTTCAAGCCCTGGTCTGGGAAGATCCCACATGCCGCGGAGCAGCTGGGCCCGTGAGCCACAACTACTGAGCCTGCGCGTCTGGAGCCTGTGCTCGGCAACAAGAGAGGCCGCGACAGTGAGAGGCCCGCGCACCGCGATGAAGAGTGGCCCCCGCTCGCCGCAACTAGAGAAAGCCCTCGCACAGAAACGAAGACCCAACACAGCCAAACATAAATAAATAAATAAATAAAAATTAAAAAAAAAAAAAAAAACAGTCAGCCTTAAGATGATCACAGCCCTTGCTGACATCTTAACTGCAACTTCATGAGAGATCCTGAGCCAGAAGTACCCAGGTAGGCTGCTCCTGAATTCCTAAATCCTGAATTCCTAAACCACCACAGAAACTGTGAGATAATAAGCGTTTATTATTTTAATCTGCTAGATTTGGGGGCAATTTCTTACACAACAATAGGTAACTAAAACACTGACAGACCTTGCAAATAAAGTGCCAATTTTGTTCAGAATAAATTAATAAAATGAATATCCCAATTATCCTATGATTTTCCAGAAGTAGTTATGTAATAAATAGTTCATAACAACACTATTGTCACATAGTAAGCTTAAGAATAATATTATTTGTTGAGTATTTAACATGTACTATGAATTTTACCAGTGAAAAAACCTAGCCTTTGAGTACTATGCCTACTCTATTAACAGTAACTAGATTTTGAATTCATGTCCCTCTAAGTACACATCCCACGCACTTAACTATTCTCTTACTCTGCAGGACCTTCAAATTTTTGAAAACTTTGTCTCTGTTTATTTCTTTTATTTCTAGACTATCTCAAGTTCCTTTGATCTTTTCTCTTTCAGTCTTCTTAATATCCTAATCTACTTCCTCTGAATGCACTTAAGTTTGACGATGTTCCAGTTAACATTTAGGCCCCAGAATTGAAAATAATAATGTGATATGATCAGCACAATGTATCATAAGATTATTACTTCTCATTATTTACAAAATGTACTCATAGATAAAGCCTGAGTTCACTAGCTACATCACACCCTAAACTTGTATTAAGACCATGATCAATTAAAACTTGCAAGTCGAGGAGGAACCAAGATGGCGGAGTAGAAGGACGTGCTCTCACTCCCTCTTGCGAGAACACCAGAATTACAACTAGCTGCTGGACAATCATCGACATGAAGACACTGGAACTCACCAAAAAAGATACCCCACATCCAAAGACAAAGGAGGAGCCAAAATGAGACGGTAGGAGGGGCGCAATCAGAGTAAAATAAAATCCCATAACTGGTGGGTGGGTGACTCACAGACTGGCGAACACTTATACCACAGAAGTCCACCCACTGGAGTGAAGGTTCTGAGCCCCACATCAGGCTTCCAAACCTGGGGGTCTGGCAACGGGAGGAGGAATTCATAGAGAATCAGACATTGAAGCCTAGTGGGAATTGATTACAGGACTTCGACAGGACTGGGGGAAACAGAGACCCCACTCTTGGAGGGCGCACACAAAATAGTGTGTGCATCGGGACCCAGGGGAAGGAGCAGTGACCCTGGGGGAGACTGAACCAGACCTACCTGCTAGTGTTGGAAGGTCTCCTGCAGAGGCGGGGGGTGGCTCTGTTTCACCGTGGGGACAAGGACATTGGCAGCAGAACTTCTGGGAAGTACTCCTTGGCATGAGCCCTCCCAGAGTCTGTCATTAGCCCCACCAAAGAGCCCAGGTAGGCTCCAGTGTTGGGTTGCCTCAGGCAAAACAACCAACAGGGAGGGAACCCAGCCCCACCCATCAACAGTCAAGTGGATTAAAGTTTTACTGAGCTCTGCCCACCAGAGCAACATTCAGCTCTACCCACCACCAGAGCCTCCCATCAAGCCTCTTAGATAGCCTCAACCACCAGAGGGCAGAGAGCAGAAGCAAGAAAAACTATAATCCTGCAGCTTGTGGAACAAAAACCACATTCACAGAAAGATAGACAAGATGAAAAGGCAGAGGGCTATATACCAGATGAAGGAACAAGATAAAACCCAAGAAAAACAACTAAATGAAGTGGAGATAGGCAACCTTCCAGAAAAAGAATTCAGAATAATGATAGTGAAGATGATCCAGGACCTCAGAATAAGAATGGAGGCAAAGATCGAGAAGATGCAAGAAATGTTTAACAAAGACCTACAAGAATTAAAGAACAAACAAACAGAGATGTACAATACAATAACTGAAATGAAAACTATACTAGAAGGAATCAATAGCAGAATAACTGAGGCAGAAGAACAGATAAGTGACCTGGAAGACAGAATGGTAGAATTCACTGCTGCAGAACATAATAAAGAAAAAAGAATGAAAAGAAATGGAGACAGCCTAAGAGACCTCTGGGACAATGTTAAACGCAACAACATTCGCATTATAGGGGTCCCAGAGGAGAAGAGAGAGAGAAAGGACCAGAGAAAATATTTGAAGAGATGATTATAGTTGAAAAATTCCCTAACATGGGAAAGGAAATAGCCATCCAAGTCCAGGAAGCGCAGAGAGTCCCATACAGGATAAACCCAAGGAGAAACACGTCGAGACACATAGTAATCAAATTGGCAAAAATTAAAGACAAAGAAACATTACTGAAAGCAGCAAGGGAAAACTGACAAATAACATACAAGGGAACTCCCATAAGGTTAACAGCTGATTTCTCAGCAGAAACTCTACAAGCCAGAAGGGACTGGCATGATATGCTTAAAGTGATGAAAGGGAAGAACCTACAACCAAGATTACTCTACCCAGCAAGGATCTCTTTCAGATTCGATGGAGAAATCAAAAGCTTTACAGACAAGCAAAAGCTACGAGAATTCAGCACCACCAAACCAGCTCTACAACAAATGCTAAAGGAACTTCTCTAAGTGGGAAACACAAGGGGAGAAAAGGACCTATAAAAAAAAAACCCAAAACAATTAAGAAAATGGTCATAGGAATATACATATCGATAATTACCTTAAACGTGAATGGATTAAATGCTCCAGCCAAAAGACACAGGCTAGCTGAATGAATACAAAAACGAGACCCATATATATGCTGTCTACAAGAGACCCACTTCAGACCTAGGGACACATACAGACTGAAAGTGAGGGGATGGAAAAAGATATTCCATGCAAATGGAAATCAAAAGAAAGCTGGAGTAGCTATACTCATATCAGAAAAAATAGACTTTAAAATAAAGAATGTTACAAGAGACAAGGAAGGACACTACATAATGATCCAGGGATCAATCCAAGAAGAAGATATAACAATTATAAATATATATGCACCCAACATAGGAGCATCACAATACATAAGGCAACTGCTAACAGCTATAAAACAGGAAATCGACAGCAACACAATAATAGTGGGGGAATTTAACACCTCACTTACATCAATGGACAGATCATCCAAAATGAAAATAAATAAGGAAACAGAAGCTTTAAATGACACAATAGACCAGATAGACTTAATTGATATTTATAGGACATTCCATCCAAAAACAGCAGATTACACTTTCTTCTCAAGTGCGCACGGAACATTCTCCAGGATAGATCACATCCTGGGTCACAAATCAAGCCTCAGGAAATTCAAGAAAAGTGAAATCATATCAAGCATCTTCTCTGACCACAATGCTATGAGATTAGAAATCAATTACAGGGAAAAAAACGTAAAAAACACAAACACATGGAGGCTAAACAATACATTACTAAATAACCAAGAGATTACTGAAGAAATCAAAGAGGAAATCAAAAAATACCTAGAGACAAATGACAATGAAAACACGACGACCCAAAACCTATGGGATGCAGCAAAAGCAGTTCTAAGAGGGAAGTTTATAGCTATACAAGCCTACCTAAAGAAACAAGAAAAATCTCAAGTAAAAAATCTAACCTTACACCTAAAGGAACTAGAGAAACAAGAACAAACAAAACCCAAAGTTAGCAGAAGGAAAGAAATCATAAAGATCAGCGCGGAAATAAATGAAACAGAAACAAAGAAAACAATAACAAAGATCAATAAAACTAAAAGCTGGTTCTTTGAGAAGATAAACAATATTGATAAGCCATTAGCCAGATTCATTAAGAAAAAGAGGGAGAGGACTCAAATCAATAAAATTAAAAATGGAAAAGAAGTTACAACAGACACCGCAGAAATACAAAACATCCTAAGAGACTACTACAAGCAACTCTATGCCAATAAAATGGACAACCTGGAAGAAATGGACAAATTCTTACAAAGGTATAACCTTCCAAGACTGAAACAGGAAGAAACAGAAAATATGAACAGACCAATCACAAGGAATGAAATTGAAACTGTGATTAAAAATCTTCCCACAAACAAAAGTCCAGGACCAGATGGCTTCACAGGTGAATTCTATCAAACATTTAGAGAATAGCTAACACCCATCCTTCTCAAACTCTTCCAAAAAATTGCAGAGGAAGGAACACTCCCAAACTCATTCTATGAGGCCACCATCACCCTGATACCAAAACCAGACAAAGATACTACAAAAAAAGAAAATTACATACCAATATCACTGATGAATATAGATGCAAAAATCCTAAACAAAATACTGGCAAACAGAATCCAACAACACATTAAAAGGATCATACACCACGATCAAGTGGGATTTATCCCAGGGATGCAAGGATTCTTCAATATATGCAAATCAATCAATGTGATACACCATATTAACAAATTAAACAATAAAAGCCATATGATCATCTCAATAGATGCAGAAAAAGCTTTTGACAAAATTCAACACTCATTTATGATAAAAACTCTCCAGAAAGTGGGCATGGAGGGAACCTACCTCAACATAATAAAGGCCATATACGACAAACCCACAGAAAACATCATTCTCAATGGTGAAAAACTGGAAGCATTTCCTCTAAGATCAGGAACGAGACAAGGATGTCCACTCTCACCACTATTATTCAACATAGTTTTGGAAGTCCTAGCCACGGCAATCAGAGAAGAAAAAGAAAGAAAAGGAATACAAATTGGAAAAGAAGAAGTAAAACTGTCACTGTTTGCAGATGACATGATACTATACATAGAGAATCCTAAAAATGCCACCAGGAAACTACTAGAGCTAATCAATGAATTTGGTAAAGTTGCAGGATACAAAATTAACGCACAGAAATCTCTTGCATTCCTATACACCAATGATGAAAAATCTGAAAGAGAAATTATGGAAACACTCCCATTTACCACTGCAACAAAAAGAATAATATACCTAGGAATACACCTACCTAGGGAGACAAAAGACCTGTATGCAGAAAACTATAAGACACTGATGAAAGAAATTAAAGATGATACCAACAGGTGGAGAGATATACCATGTTCTTGGATTGGAAGAATCAATATTGTGCAAATGACTATACTACCCAAAGCAATCTACAGATTCAATGCAATCCCTATCAAATTACTAATGGCATTTTTTATGGAACTAGAACAAATCATCTTAAAATTTGTATGGAGACACAAAAGACCCCGAATAGCCAAAGCAGTCTTGAGGGAAAAAAACGGAGCTGGAGGAATCAGACTCCCTTACTTAAGACTATACTACAAAGCTACAGTAATCAAGACACTATGGTACTGGCACAAAAACAGAAACATAGATCAATGGAACAAGATAGAAAGCCCAGAGATAAACTCACACACCTATGGTCAACTAATCTATGACAAAGGAGGCAAAGATATACAATGGAGAAAAGACAGTCTCTTCAATAAGTGGTGCTGGGAAAACTGGACAGCTACATGTAAAAGAATGAAATTAGAACACTCCCTAACACCATACACAAAATTAAACTCAAAATGGACTCAAGACCTAAATGTAAGACCGGACACTATAAAACTCTTAGAGGAAAAGACAGGAAGAACACTCTTTGACATAAATCACAGCAAGATCTTTTTTGATCCACCTCCTAGAGTAATGGAAATAAAAACAAAAATAAACAAATGGGACCTAATGAAACTTCAAAGCTTTTGCACAGCAAAGGAAACCATAAACAAGACGAAAAGACAACCCTCAGAATGGGAGAAAATATTTGCAAACGAATCAACAGACAAAGGATTAATCTCCAGAATATATAAACAGCTCATTCAGCTCAATATTAAAGAAACAAACAACCCAATCCAAAAATGGGCAGAAGACCTAAATAGGCATTTCTCCAAAGAAGACATACAGATGCCCAAGAAGCACATGAAAAGATGCTCAACATCACTAATTATTAGAGAAATGCAAATCAAAACTACAATGAGGTATCACCTCACACCAGTTAGAATGGGCATCATCAGAAAATCTACAAACAGGAAATGCTGCAGAGGGTGTGGAGAAAAGGGCACCCTCTTGCACTGTTGGTGGGAATGTAAACTGATACGGCCATTATGGAGAACAGTATGGAGGTTCCTTAAAAAACTAAAAATAGATTTACCATATGATCCAGCAATCCCACTACTGGGCATATACCCAGAGAAAACCATAATTCAAAAAGACACATGCACCCCAATGTTCACTGCAGCACTATTTACAGTAGCCAGGTCATGGAAGCCACCTGAATGCCCATCGACAGACGACTGGATAAAGAAGTTGTGGTACATATATACAATGGAATATTACTCAGCCATAAAAAGGAATGAAATTGAGTTATTTGTAGTGAGGTGGATGGATCTAGAGACTGTCATACAGAGAGAAGTAAGTCAGAAAGAGAAAAACAAATATTGTATATTAACGCATGTATGTGGAACCTAGAAAAATGGTACAGGCGAGCCGGTTTGCAGGGCAGAATTTGAGACACAGATATAGAGAACAGACATATGGTCACCAAGGGGGGAAAACTGCGGTGGGGTGGGGATGGTGGTGTGCTGAATTGGGCGATTGGGATTGACATGTATACACTGATGTGTATAAAATTGATCACTAATAAGAACCTGCAGTATAAAAACAAACAAACAAAGCAACTAATAATAAACTTTCATTGGGTTATTTGTATGGAAATATGTTAATATAAATGTTTCAGACATTACATGAAATTTCTAAAAATCTTATATGTTCTGGTATAATGTTATAAGTCATAATTCTAGTTATTACTTTAAAATGTATATCTCAAAAATAACTAAATTTCCTTGTCAATTGCATTATTATGAACTTTCATCAGATCTTTAACCATGGTCATTTTTAAGTCTTTTGTCATTTACAGACAGTTCTGGGTGTACTCTGATGCTTTTGAAAATATGTTCCTATAAAAGGGTTTCATCTTCAAGGAATTCATGGAAAAGACTCTGACAAGTACAGGTTTCTGGTAACTGACTGTACTGCTGAACTGAATGAATAAGCATTTTCAGAACTCTAATGAAAAACGGATGAACTCATAAAAGTGCTAACAAACGATCAAGATGAAAAAAAAAATTAATTACATGGGACTGAGTGAACTGATGAGGATGATTATAATTTTTGTGACTTTCTGTTTGAATTAAAAAAAAAATCCCACAAGGACTCAGAGGCAAAGAATATACAAATCAATTTTCACTGCAAAGTAAAGGAGCTGTTATAGTGGAGGATTACTGGACTAAATGTCAATATTATGACATAGCATGAGTGTGTTTCGTGTTTGGTAATTGCAATCATTGTTGCTTTTGTTGTGGTCATCCATTTACAATGCTTGGTGTCAGTCTATTTATCTCTTGCAAAAATAAAATACAGTGTGTGTGTGTGTGTGTGTGTGTGTGTGTGTGTGTGTGTGAAAATAAATAAATAAATAATGAATATTATTCTTAAAAAAAACAAACAAAACTTGCAAGTCTTCCACATGAACTGTGGCCATATGAAGATTTCCTTATTTATCTACATGCTGGCCTTTAATTCAATAGAGATACTGCCAAGAAAATAAAAAGGCAAGCCACAGACTGAAATATTTTTAAAACACATATCCATCAAAGGAGTTTTATCCAGAATATGCTAAGAACTCCTATCCCTCAATCTCAGTAACAGTGAAAAGCAAAAACCAATTTAAAATTGGCAAAATATTTGAACATGCACTTCTCCATAGAAGAAAAATGGATGGCAAACTGTTATACATAAAAAGATGCTCAACATCATTAGTCATTAGTAAAACGTAATATAAAACTACAATTAGGGCTTCCCTGGTGGCGCAGTGGTTGAGAATCTGCCTGCTAATGCAGGGGACACGGGTTCGAGCCCTGGTCCGGGAAGATCCCACATGCCGCGGAGCAACTAGGCCCGTGAGCCACAACTACTGAGCCTGCGCGTCTGGAGCCTGTGCTCCGCAACAGGAGAGGCCACGATAGTGAGAGGCCCGCGCACCGCGATGAAGAGTGGCCCCCGCTTGCCACAACTAGGGAAAGCCCTCGCACAGAAACGAAGACCCAACACAGCCATAAATAAATAAATAAATAAATAAATAAATAAATTTAAAAAATAATAATAATCACCTGCTTTATAAAAAAAAAAAAAAAACTACAATTAAATACCAGTACACACATACTAAAATGGCTGAAATTTAAAAGGCTGACCATACCAAGTGTTGGTGAGGATATAGAGCAACTGGAATGCTCATACACTGCTGTTAAGAATGTAAAATGATACAACTGTTGGCTGTTGTCTGAATGACCATTGTTTTTCATTGTTGGAAACAGTTTGGCATTTTCTTAAAAAGTTAAATATTCACCTACCATACAACCCAGCTATTCTACTTCTAGGTAGTTACCAAAGAGAAATGAAAGAATTAGTCCACAAAAAGATTTGTACAAAAATGCTTAAACAGGATCATTTGTAATATCTCAGATCATTTGAAAGATCATTTGTAATTGTAATGGATAAGCAAGTTGTGATATAATGGAATACCATTCAGCAATAAATTAAGTAACTATTGATACATGCAACAGCATGGGAAAAAATCAAAATAATTATGCCGAGTGAAACAAACTAGACAAAAAGTGCAATATTGTACTATTCCACTAACATAAAATTCTAGAAAATGCAAACTAATGTTTCATGACAGGAATTAGATCAGTGGGTGCAGTCAGATAGGGCTGTAGAGTTGCATAGGACTACAGAGTGGCATGTGGAAACTTTTGAAATGAAAGCAATGAAAATGTTTGTTTTCTTCATTATGGTGATGAAGTCACAGACTTATACATCATCAAATTATGAATTTTAAATATATGCAGTGCATTGTATATCAATTATATCTAATAAATAAGTCTGTTTTTAAAATATAAATGAGTTAGATCTACCTATACTAGCCTAGAAAGAGTCCACAATGTCAGGGCAGCATTATTCATAACAGCCAAAAAGTAGAAACAATCCAGATGTCCATCAATTGATGGATAAATAAATAAAATATGATATATCCATATAGTGGAGTATTATTTAGCAATAAAAGTTATACTATTTAGCAATAAAAGAAGTACTGATACTTTTTTAATGCAACATGCATGCCTAGAGCTCAATGCATGCTCAGAAAAAGACCTGAGTGGACCCTAAGCTTGCACCTCTAAGGCTGATCTTTAGGGTCTGCACAAGCAGGAAGTAAAAAGCTAAGACGGAATTAGGTGGCCTGTCCAAGCACTGAAGGACTGCCTCTGCTCAGAGCCAATCTGAGAAAATAAGGAGAGTGTGGTGGGTTTTTTTTTTCCTTTTTGGCTCCAGGCACTTAGGGAAATCTCTGTCAGGTCACTAACTGACCACTGATATAATGCAACAGAGATTCAGTAACCACACACAAATAAGAAATACAGTCTTTTCCAAAAGAGTATGGGAATGTCACTAGAGAAATGGATGACTGTAGTCATCAACAAGCCACAACAGCAAACTCTGGGGAGGGAGGAGAATCTGCTTTCTGGAGTTATAATATCAAAATGTTCAGTTTTTGACAAAAAAAAAAAAATCACAAGGTATACAAAGAAACAGTAAAGTATGGCCCATTCAAAGGAAAAAGGTAACAGAAACATTCCCTGAGGCAGCCCAGGCATACTAGGCAGAGACTTTAAGTAAGCTGTCTTAAATATACTCAAAAGCTAAAGGAAACCATGGGCAAAGAACTAAAAAAAAAGCAGAAGAACAATATATGGATAGAGAATATCAATAAGGAGACAGAAATTATAAAAAGGAACCAAATAGAAACTCTGGAGCTAAAAAGTACAATAGCTAAAATGAAATTCATTAGAAGGGTTAAGAGCAGACTTGAATAGGCAGAATAAAGATCAGCAAACTTGAAGATAGGACAACGGAAATTATCCAGTCTGTGGAGCAGAAAGAAAAAGAATGAAAAAAAAAAAAACATTAACAGAGCCAAAGGGACTGTGGGACACCATTAAATATCTCATATCGTGAGAGTCCCAGAAGAGAAAAGGGGACAGAAAGAATATTTGAAGAAATAATGGCCAAAGACTGCCCAAATTTAATGAAAGACATGAATCTATACATCCAAGAAGCTCAACAAACTACAAGTAGGATAAAGTCAAAGAGATTCACACCAGGACACATTATAATAAAACTGTCAAAAACTTGCTGAGAGATTCAGCAAGCAGCAGGAGAAAAGTGACTTGACATGTTCAAGGGCTTCTTAAAAAGATTAACAGCCTATTTCTCATCAGAAATCATGGTAGCCAGAAGGCAGTGGAATAACATATTTTAAATGTTCAAAGGGAAAAAAACCTGTCACCCAAAAATTCTATACCTGGCAAAACTATTCTTCAAAAATTAAGGAGGAATTAAGACATTCTAGATAAAAAAAAGCTGAGGGAGTTCATTGCTAGCAAACCAGCCCTTTAAGAAACACTAAAGGGGGCTTCCCTGGTGGCACAGTGGTTAAGAATCTGCCTTCCAATGCAGGAGATGTGGGTTCGAGCCCTGGTCCAGGAAGATCCCACATACCACAGAGCAACTAAGCCCATATGCCACAACTACCAGGCCTGTGCTCTAGAGCCTGCATGCCACAAGTATTGAAGCCCGCGTGCCTAGAGCCCATGCTCCGCACAAGAGAAGCCACCGCAATGAGAAGCCTGCACACCACAACGAAGAGTAGCCCCCACTCACCGCAACTAGAGAAAAGCCTGTGTGCAGCAACAAAGACCCAACGTAGCCAAAAATAAATAAATAAATAAATTTATTTTTTAAAAAAAGAAAAAGAAATGCTAAAGGGACTCCTTCGAGTGAGAGAGTGGCATGAACATATATACACTACCAAATGTCAAATAGATAGCTAGTGGGAAGCAGCCGCATAGCACAGGGGGATCAGCTCGGTGCTTTGTGTCCACCTAGAGGGGTGGAATAGGGACAGTGGGAGGGAGACGCAAGAAAGAGGAGATATGGGGATATATGTATATGTATAGCTGATTCACTTTGTTATACAGCAGAAACTAACACACCATTGTAAAGCAATTATACTCCAATAAAGATGTTAAAAATTTTTTTTAAATAAAGGGACTCCTTCAGGGAAATGAAAGGACACTAGACAATAACTGAAAGCCATATAAAGAAAGCAAGAATGCCAGTAGAGGTAACTACATAAGTAAGTGTAGAAGTCAGTATTATGATATTTTTGGTTTGTTACTCTTCTTTTGTTTCTTATATGATTTAAAATACAAATACATAAAATTATTTATTTATATACTATTTATAAATATATGTTAATAGGCAGTAATGTATAATGATGTAATTTGTGACAATAACAAAATAAAATGGGGAGACAAAGCTGTTCAGTAACAGAGTTTTTGTATGCTGTTGAAGCTAAGTGGGTATAAATTCAAACTAGATTGTTAAAACTTTTAGATGTTAATTGGAAGCTCCAAGATAACTACTATGAAAATAACCAAAAAATATACTGCAAAAAAAAGAAGGGCGTGAAAAGATACAATAGAAAAAATTCACTTAGACACAAATGAAGGCAGTATTTGTGTTTTGAGGAACAAAAAAATATATAAAACATAAAGGAAACAAATAGCAAAATGACAGAAGTAAATCCATCTTTATCAGTATTACCTTAAATGTAAATGGATTAAATTCACAAATTAAAAGACAGAGATTGGCAGAATGCGTTTCAAAAAGAAAAGTGTGATCCAACCATTTGTTGTCTACAAGAGACTCACCTTAGATCCACAGACACAAATAGATTGAAAAATGAAAAGGTGGAAAAAAATATTATATGCAAATGGTAACTGAAAGAGAGCTTGGATGGCTAGATTAACATCAGACAAAATAGACTTTAAGTCAAAAATTGTTATGAGACAAAGATGAACAGTATATATTGATACAAGGGTCAATTGATCAAGAAGATAGAATAATTACATCCTGTAAGAAAGCAAAAGCAGGTGTTCATGAATGGAAAGACTTAATATTGTTAATTTATTAATATTGTTAAGATGATAATACCATCCAAAGCTATATACAGATTCAATGTAATACCTATCAAAATTCCAATGCCATTTTTGCAGAAATGAAAAACCCATCCTAAAATTGAAAAGAAATTTCAAGTTACCCCAAACGGCCAAAGCAATCTTGAAAAAAATAGTTGGAGGTCTCTCACTTCCTGATTTCAAAGCTACAAGTAATCAAAACAGTGTGGTACTGGCATCAGGACAGACACATAGACCAGAGAGCCTAGAAATAAACTCTAACATCTGTGGTCAATTGATTTTTGACAAGCATGTCAAGACCACTCAATGGAGAAAGAATAATCTCTTCAACAAATGATGCTGGGAAAACTCAATATCCACATGCAAATGAATGGCTTTAGCCCCTTATCTCACACAACAAACATTAGCTCAAAATGGATCAAAGATTTAAATTTAAGAGCTAAACTATAAAACTCATAGAGGAAAACACAGAGGCAAATCTACATGGCCTTGGAATTGACAAGGGTTTCTTAAATGACACCAAAAGCACAGGCAAAAAAAAAAAAAGTAAATGGAAGTTCATTAAAATTTAAAACTTTTGTGCAGAAAAGAACACTATAAAGAGAGTCAAAAGGCATCCTATAGACTAGGTGAACATATTTGCAAATAATATATCTGACAGGATTTAATATCCAGGATGTATAAAGAACTCTTACAACATAACAAAAAGACCAACAACTCAGTTTGTAAATGTGCAAAGAAACTGAAAAGACATTTCTCCAAAGAAGACATACAAATGGCCGATAAGCACATGAAAAGATGTTCAATATCATTAGTCATTAGGGAAATATAAATCAAAAACATAATCAGATGCCACTTCACACCAATTAGGATAGCTATAATTTTAAAAAGGGAAAATAAATATTGATGAGGATATGGAGAAATTGGAACCCTCACACATTGCTGGTCGTAATGTAAAATGGTGCAGCTGCTGTGGAAAAGAGTATGGTAACTTTTTCAAAAAATTAAACATAGATTTACCATATGATTCATTAATTCCACCTCTAGGTAGATACCCCCAAAGAATTTAAAACAGAGATTCAAACAGAAACTATATTCTGCTACTACGATATATCATAGCAGTATTATTCACAATAGCCAAAAGATGGAAGCAACCCAAATGCCCATCAACGTATGAATGAATAAACAAAATGTGGTATATACATACAATGAAATATTATTCAGTCATAAGAAAGAATGATGTTCTGATACATGCTACAACATGGATGGACCTCAAAAACATTATGCTAAGTCAAAGAACACAAAAGGTCACATATTATATGGTTTGGTTTATAATAAATATTCAGAATAGGTACATCCGTAGAGACAGAAAGCAGATTAGTGGTTGACAGGGGCTGAGAGAGAGAGGAATGAGAAGGCACTGCTCAATGAGTACGAGGTTTTCCTTCAGAATGATGAAAAAGTTGCTGAACTGAATAGAGGTGGTGGTTGCATGACTGTGTCACTAAACTGTACACTTTAAAATGGTTAATTTTATGCTATGTACATTTCACCTCAAAAAAGAATATACTTTACATTTATAATATAAAACTAATAAAAGACGTTTTAAAAATATATACTGAATTAAAGACATCAATATGTACCCATGTTTAGCTTAATATAGATGCAGTTGGTTACACAAATAAGTATTTATAGATATGTGTATGTACGTGTACAATTATTTCCTTGCTTTGCCAGTTGAGAGGATATAGATGCAAAGACACACCAGTAGCAATGATCACACCTAGTGCCTACCTCTTATTCTCTAACACCATTCTCTGATAAAAGGACCCAGAGCTCCTTGGAGACCTGGCTAATTTTAGGACTCTGGCAGGGAATATACAAGATGAGCCTGGAGCATCCTGTAGTGCCAGATATTAAGGAAGTGATACACACACACACACACACACACACACACACACAGTAATACGGGTATGTCAGAAGGACATAGGCGCCAACTGCAAGAGCTCTCAATGGCCAAATCTGGAAAATTTGAGCAAAAATCTAAATAAAGTAGTATGGAATTATAAACTAAAGCATAAAATAAATATCCTATACAACATACTGACTTTAATAAATAATTGAATGAATGAGTAAATTAATGAGGGAGAAAAGACAAATCTCACTTGCAGAAGAATTCCAAACAATTTATGCATATACCCAAGGAGATGGAGCATAACTTCTTACTCCTTAAGTGAGGGCTGAACATAGTGAATTCTTTCAAAGAGTACAGTATGAAAAGGTGAAAAAGGGTGGGGGAGAGTAACTTCACAGTGGAAAAACCTGAAAGCCACTACCAGCTGATTAAGGTCAACACCAACAGTGATAGGTCATGTTGATAGTATGTACCCTTGATAAGACTGATGAAAATGGCACTTTACCTCTGTAGTCTTTCTTCCAAAAACCCATAACCAATGTAATCATGAGAAAACATCAGACAAATCCCGACTGAGGGGCATTCTACAAAATACCTGACAATACTCCTCAAAACTGTCAAGGTCATTGAAAACATGGAAAGTCTGAGAAACTCATAGCCAAGAGGAGCATTAGGAGATGTGACAACAAAATGTAATGTGGAATCCTGGATGGGATACTGAAACAGGAAAAGGACATCAGGTAAAAAGTAAGGAAATCTGAATATGTATGGACTTTAATTAATGATAATGATTGTTCATTGATTGTAACAAATGTAACCATACTAATGTATGATAATAATAGAGAGACTGGGTGTGAGGTATGAGAACCCTCTGAACTATCTTCAGGATTTTCTTGTAAACCTAAAACTGTTCTTAAAAATTATACACATATATAGTTATAGTCATATTCTTTCTTAGGGCAGTAATTAATGCAGATGGAAGCATATCGAACTTACAGATCTGAGTCCCTAGCCTGACTCTACCTATGATCTGCTTCATGATTGCAGTAAGTCACTTTAAATCTCTGGACATTAGTTAACTCACCTTATATTTCACAGACTGAGGGACATTTAAGTCTCTTTAGAGTCTAAAGTTCTATGAACCCATGATTCTATTACTGTACTAACCCAGTTATATCTGAAAAGAGCACATGGGAAAATGAAGAAGCATTCAAATGATTTTGTAATGCTTAAGAAAACATCAAGTTCACTAAAATTAAAATAATTTTTTAAAAACTGACCATTTCATTATAGTAACTCAAATGTTATCACACAGAACTTATGAAGTTGTGCGAAGTGAAGGCAGGACGCATTACCTAGAGACAATGAAAGCTTCTTATAAATTACCTCACTATGCCACAGAATAAATTTTATTTAAACTTATATCATCCCCCATTGATGTATCATTTTGTACATAGAAGGTGCATAATTTTTGCTGTAGTATTTTGAAAACATATACTGTAGTGTTATTTTAATCTCCTGATGTTAGAATTATTTGAGGATCTTTCATTAATATTAAATGGTCCTGATATTTCTTTAAAAAAAACCCCACATTTTTAAAAACTTAGCATTTCACCAAAATTATTTAACACATTAGCTATGTTAATGTAAAGTTCATATGAGAATAATCAAATTTAGGGTAATTTTGTGTAAGGGCATCTTTCACAGTCATTATGTACTTGTAAACATACCATAAACATCAGAAAATTTTAAGGGGAAAACATTTTGTCTGAAGAAACCTATGCCAAGCTAAATTAAAAATTTTTTTTTTGGTAACAACTAAATAATTTATAAAAGTTCATTCTCAGGCCAGTTATCTGTGGTAAGTCCGACCTTATGAGATGGCCAGTAGGTGTACATTAGATTAAAATGTTTGATTTCTTATTGACTCTGACAGCAATATAATCTAAAACAAGATTCTGAGGATTACTTTAGCCTGAAAGGTCAAGGATATGATAAACCTATAATCTGAAGAGTACAATAATTACCAGGGTTTTCTTTTTGACTTTTTATGTGAAAGGTAGGCATAAAATGTCTTTCTCATATTTGAAACTGCCATATCTAATAAAGAAAAAAATTAAGTAACCAGGCAATAACTATAGCTTTATATATAATTATAATAATTTCTTCTATTACTAAAAATTTTCAGCATAGAAAAAAACACATCATAAATAATACGACATTAAGTACCCTTGGGGAAAAAGGAAACATCATATTCTATTATTTAGCATGTGACCAAAAAAATTACCTTTCTCCAACTTCCAATAAAATGAAGTCCAAACCTCCAGTACCTCTCAGTTATCTGAATAAAAGTTTTGAAAGCTATCATCATATTTTCTTAAATTAAAGCTTTTAGGAGGTAAGAACTGCATCGTGTTTTTTTCTATACATTTCTACCTTTAAAATACTATTTTTGCTAGATTTTTACCTGATAAACTAATTTCATTTAGTATCTTCCAAAGTGTGAACACTTTCATTTTTAAGTTTTATTAATATTCTCATGGCAACATCAAAATTTAAGGATATTTTTTATCATCAAAAAGGAGTTCTGGTATTACTACTTGTTTTGTTAGGTTTTGCAACCTTTTCTTCATATTATTTGCTCTTACATCTCCTGCCTGCCGTTTCCTTTAGTTTTAGTGTATTTTATTTTTATTTATTTATTTATTTATTTATTTTGGCTGCGTTGGGTCTTTGTTGCTGCTCATGGGCTTTTCTCTGGCTGAGGCGAGTGGGGGTTACTCTTCATTGCGGTGCACGGGCTTCTCATTGCAGTTGCTTCTCTTGTTGTGGAACACAGGCTCTAGGTGCATGGACTTCAGTAGTTGTGGCACGCGGGCTCAGTAGTTGTGGCTCGTGGGCTCTAGAGCACAGGCTCAGTAGTTGTGGTACACGGGCTTAGTTGCTCCGTGGCATGTGGGATCTTCCCGGACCAGGGCTTGAACCTGTGTCCCCTGCATTGGCAGGCGGATTCTTAACCACTGCACCACCAGGGAAGTCCCAGTTTCAGTGTATTTTAGATTTGTTCCAACTGGTGGCATAAAAGAAAGAAATGTGTGTATACTTTAAATTTTTAAGTATCCATTACCTTAATCTACTAAAGTAAACTTTTGTCAAGGCCTTTTATCTTAATGGTATTTTTACATTAAAAAAATGGTAGGGAAACAATAATATTTGACACCCTTCAAATGTATTTTGAACTGTGTTTGTTTAGTGTTAGTTATTGACTACTTGATCTGGAGAACCCCTGCCCATATCAGTAACAACTAGTCAAAACTACATAGTACATTTAACATCAAAAACACTTCACAGGAGTCACTATCATCAGTTATTGATAGGAAGGAAGATTACATAGAGAGATGATGTCTTCAATAGAGGGTTGTGTTTGGTGAAGAGAAAATTAAAATTCTAAATGTAATTCAATAGTAAATCCAAAAACCATTTCTTTCAAGGGAAGTTTAACATTGTGTTTTCTACTTTCAGGATCCTTTCATCATTACAAGAGCTATTCTTTTCTGGTTCAAATCTTGCTTACCTCCTTTTTAAAGTTATTCCTGAAAACATTAGCCCAGATGAGCTAATTTCAGATGGCTTATTTACCTGCTCATAGATTTATTTGCCACCTGCTTTTGCTTTTTCTACAGAGGCAAAGTCAACTCTGGGGCAAAATCCCACCTTTCTCTTCCTGCCACACAAGTGGTAAATAACATTACCCAATAAATTTTAGCATTTCCCCAAATGTGTAGGATACAAAAAATGTATTCATTCGTGTGAGATATAAAAATCACACTCACACTTCTGAAATCAATAGCCAGCCATTTCACACTTGGGCCAAAGGCAAACAAACATAATTCTCACTGGCAGCTGGACAACATTCCAAGCTGCCACCACATTAATTAACTCACCTCAATCAGATTCCACTTCAACTTGCACAGCTTGCTGCCAAGACGCCTAGCAATAAATTGTTAGGTTAAATACTGAACAAGGTTGGGAAATACCATATGGTATGTTGTTACAGAGAGTGGGATATTCTTATTTAACACTAGTAGCAGGGTTTTCCGTTTACTTTTTATTGCTGTCTCTTGTGATTTGAGAAAAATGAGTATATGTCCTTGTTGATAAATTATCTTTCTTGTCTTATTGTGATGGTGAATGGAACGGTAACAAGATAAAATACTTTTGTCCACAAGCTTCTATAACTGATATTCCCAAAATTTCAAGGCAACAGCTTGCTTAGCAAGTACTGGGAACCCACTAATGATAAATTATTAAATTTGGGGGGCTATCAAGGAACAAAGAACTCAAATTCCCTTTTCACTGAGGACTATTGGGAATTCACAAATAAATACAAACTACTTATATTTGGAAGACTTCTAACATGGGAGTCAAAAGATTTGAGTTTGAATCCAGTTTCTGCCTTTGACTGGTTCTGTCACTTTGATTAAATCACTTCACTTCTCTGATACTATTTCCCCATCTGTCATATGAAGAAGTTTGACTAGATTAGTGGCTCCCAAACATTAATGCACATATCAATTTAAGGAGCTTATTAAAAATGCAAACTCTCGGACTTCCCTGGTGGCGCAGTGGTTGGGAATCTGCCTGCCAATGCAGGGAACACGGGTTCAAGCCCTGGTATGGGAAGATCCCGCATCCCGCATGCCGCGGAGCAACTGAGCCCGTGAGCCACAATTACTGAGCCTGCGCGTCTGGAGCCTATGCTCCGCAACAAGAGAGGCCGCGATAGTGAGAGCCCCCCGCACCGCGATGAAGAGTGGCCCCCACTTGCCGCAACTAGAGAAAGCCCTCGCACAGAAACGAAGACCCAACACAGCCAAAAATAAATAAATTAATTAATTAATTAAAAAAAAAAAGTTTGGTTTAAAAAAAAAATGCAGATTCTTGAATGTCATCCTTAAGGACTGAAATTGATTAGGTTTAATGTAGAGCCCAAATCTGCATTTGTAATAAGCAAGAAATTCTTCAGCAGATGGAGGACTCACACTCTGAGAAATACTGGACTGTATGATACCAAGATTCCCCTTACCTCTGACAATTATTATTTTACTTACCAGACCATGCCATTGCTTTTATAACTTGTGGTGTGATTTTAGAAAGAGGTATAATTGGGAAAGTTGATTCAGGACTTAATCTGCATTAGTTCAAATGCCTGGTCCAAAAAAAGCTGAAAAGACCAGAATATGACTACCCAAGGTCATGTATGCATTTTCCTAGGGCTGTGGGATGGGTGATGGGGGTCATAGCTGACTGGCTGCTCCCCCTAAAAATCCTGTCTGTATATATAAGAAGACTCCAAATCTAGACAAAAACACTGAAAGCCATCCTGCAGATCAGCATTTTTCATATTCTTTATCACTCACCCAATGGAGGTCTTTCTTTGCTCTAAAAGTGTAATGAACTCTCCTTTCATCTATTTTGCCCCTTGTGTATACGGTGCATTCTGCTTCTATTTTAAATGCCAAAAATCAGAAAAACATTCTGTACTTGTTTGTAAGACTATCGAAGGCTAGGAACTTTTGGAAACCTCATTCTTCCTGGCTTCTAGGACATGATTTGATGAGGAATGTAAAAGGCTCTTACTAGTATACACTCTGAGTTTATTTCAAATAGGTGCTTATGGATTTCTATTAAGCCACGTATCTTCTTCCCATCTGATCCCTCTTATGACCAGCAGAGAACCATGAACAACCTTAACTGGCCCACATAAAATGGTATACAACACAGGTCTTTCTCATCATATTACAAGCTCAACAGCCTTGAAGCCTCAAAAACAGACTTCATTACTTCACTACTTAAACCTGTGAAATCACCTTTGTTCTCGGTTTCTATCAATGGAGGGTATAAAAAGGCAATGTAGTAGTTGCTTTACTATTCAATTTGCACAAAAGAAACCTGATTCTCTTAAATTTAATCAGTTTCTTCCAAGCTACTCTAATCACCACAAAAAGTTCTAATAATGTCCCTTAGAATGTGGGTGGATGGTCTCTTACTGATCTTTGTGTTCTCCTCAGCTATTAAAATCAGTCTCTTAGTAGATGCTCAATAAAGGAATGTTGGATTGAAGATACTCTGGTAGAGAAGTACTAAATCCTGTTGCAGACTTCTTCATGCCCTGCAGGTGGTGCTGGGAGACAGGTTCTTTACTTATTTATTTAATCATAATTATATAGGCAAGCAAAGGTGTTCTCCGGTACTTGGTTTAAAGCTGTTGTAATTATCTAAATTTCCTCCTCCCCTTCACTCTAGTTACTGGTCACAGAGGAGAACAAAAAGACTGAAAAACGTGATGCAAATGAAGAGAAGAGAGACATTAAGATAATTGACGGTGTCTCCCAGGCCTGGCAGTGGAAAGATTCTGTAGGGATTTAGGGGAAAGAGATTTTGTACACTTGTACTTTCCAAAAGAGAAGATATATTCAGGAAATTATTCTATACTACTATTTGACCATCTCCTCAAATCTACTGTATTAATTCTAGTTCTGTATTTGTCAATGCTATACTCCTAGTATTTTTCACCATGGTTAGATATGACTGGTTGTTGGTATCTTGGTCTTCAACCTTTAAGACTTCCTGTCCATTTCACAACCTGTTCATCACACCTCCCAGTCACAGTCAACCTGCCCTCTTTTCTGTGTTCTTCCAGTTTAAAGAACGGATTACTTATTTTTAATATCTGAATTTCCTACTTAATTGAGAGCTTTTAAAGAGTAGAGGTCGTGTCATTATCATCTTTGTATCACTAGTTCTTAACTTGTTGCTTGAAATGTAGCAGACACTAAATAAATTGAATGAAAAAGCAATCAGTAAGTCAATAGGAATACTGCCATTATACTTTTCTCTTTTATCACCCCTCTCCTGAAGCTTTCTTTTTTTTTTTTAAGATTTATTTATTTATTTATTTGGTTGCACCAGGTCTTAGTTGTGGCTCACGGGCTCCTTAGTGGTGGCAGGCGGGCTCCTTACTTGCTGCTCCAGGGCTCCTTAGTTGTGGCTTGCCAGCTCCTTAGTTGCAGCATGCCGCTCCTTTGTTGTGGCATGTGAACTCTTAGTTGCGGCATGCATGTGGGATCTAGTTCCCTGACCAGGGATAGAACCCGTGCCCCCTGCACTGGGAGCACAGAGTCTTATCCACTGCACCACCAGGGAAGTCCCTCCTAAAGCTTTCTGAAGCCAAAAGTAGAAGTCAGCAACTACAGTCATAAATAAGAAAGCTGGTATTTTTTAATTGACATACCATGATTCCCCCAGCCTACATTTCTAACCCTATCTCTCGCACTCCCCCCCATATAAATCTTTCACAGCAACCAGATTGGTCTGTTTACGCCCTCTGATATGTTTTATGCTTTCCCACCTCTGAGATTATGCCATCCCTCTATTTTGCCCTCAGTTTATTTTAATCAGTAATTCTCAAAATGGTTCCCAGGGGGGCCACGACATCAACACTATGTTCATAATAATTCTAAGACGCTGTTTCCCTTTCCACTCTCATTCTCTCACAAGTGTATGGTGGAGTTTTCCAGAGGCCATATGACATGTGGTATCACAATAGAGCAGATAAGAGAATCCAGCTATCTTCTATTAAGCCAAATATTAAAATGCAAAATGTAAAACATTACCATTTTCCTCACTAAATGGTTTTTTTTGGAAAATACAGTTATTTTTCATAAACATTATATTATTTATATTAATGTGTAATTTATTTTAAAATATATTGATAAATATTTTAAATTTTCTTGATTTTAATTTCTAATATGAGAAATATGGATAGATACATCTCACATAAACAAAAGCTCATTGAGGTCCTCAGTAATTTTGAAGAGTATTATTAAGGAGTCCTAAGGCCAAAGAGTTTGACAATGCTGATCTAAATCTTCTGCACCCTTTAAAGTCCAAAACAAGCCTTCCTCCTTGATAAGCTCTTTGACCACAGCAACTGGAGAAGAACTTCTCCTCTGTCTACTCCAAATACCTGGGGCACTTACACACTTGTGCTTCTTTTACACCAGTCACGTAGTACAGAACTTGTGCCTAAAAGGAATTAGTATTGTTATACTGATAAAGAATGATATTTAAAAACCTTTGTGTATAATGGTGAATTATAAACAATCCTTTTACTTTCCAGTCTCTGATATTGTCTTCCTAGCTTCAAAGGAAAAAAGAATTTTCTTGACTTTTCAGTCTACCATTTTCACCAAATAACATAATGACAATAAATTTATATGTATATATAACATTTATTGTGTATTTTTATTATAAATCTGATAATTTTCACTAAAAAAGAATGAAATAAAAAATTAGAAATTAAAAAAATTAAATTCACCCACAATGCCATTAAACTGAGGTAACAATTGCTAATGTTTTAGTGTATATGTATCTCTCCAGTCTTCTACTATACATATATTTTTTTCACTAAACTTAAGTTATACTGAACGTACTATTAGCATTTTTATATACTATTTCTAAGATGCTACTTTGTTTCTTGTACTTACCATCATATAGTGTCTCTTATAGGGGGATTTAAAGAAACTGGTAATGTTCGTTTTAATAAGTGAGTGGTAGACACATAGGTATTCATTTTTTTCTTTAAATTAAATATGTACATTTTATAAATTTATTTATTTTATTTATTTATTTTAGGCTGCATTGGGTCTTTGTTGCTGTGCACGGGCTTTCTCTAGTTTCGGCTAGCAGGGGCTACTCTTTGTTGCGGTGCCCTCGGGCTTCTCATTGCAGTGGCTTCTCTTGCTGCGGAACACGGGCTCTAGGCGCATGGGCTCAGTAGTTGTGGTGCACGGGCTTAGTTGCTCCATGGCGTGTGGGATCTTCCTGGACCAGGGATCGAACCCATGTCCTCTGCATTGGCAGGAGGATTCTTAACCACTGCGCCACCAGGGAAGCCATAAATATGTACATTTTAAATCTCTTTTGTATGAAGGATAACTTTATAATAAATGAGCTTTCATAATAAATTAATTTTAAAAATAATATATGATGAACATTTTTCTATGTCATTACGTATTCATTACTTCACTTAACTCTGTAATAGTCCATTATATATCTTCTAGGGTTTATTTAACCCATGTTAACCCTACTGTTAGGCATTAAAATTATTCTAATTTTTTAAACTACAAATAATGCTTGGGTTTTTTTCTTTCTTGTACATACATTTTGCATACATCTCCAGTGATTTCTTTAGAATAAATTAAAAATTACAAGACCAGGAGATATAAACAATTTTAAGACGTTTAATCAAAAAATGCAATCATTTTTTGGTACCACTTCGGCTTTCTCACTAGAAGAAAAACAACCTTGCGACTGAGGAGAAAAGGTAGAGAGTTTGAGAGATTGTGAGAGAAAGCTGGGAAAGCATATGTTGGAAGGAAAACTCATAGAGAAAAACTGCTGCCAAAGAAGAGGCAAGAGAAGGGAAGAAGAGTGGGAAGCATGAACAGAGTTGAAGAAAGCCTACAAAGGGATAAACAAGGCATACTGAAGAAGAGAAGGTTTTAGTCAGGCAGATGGTGTATTTAAAACAACTCATCCATTATCAATGTGACCTTAGGCAAATTACATAACTTCTCTAGGCCAGCATTTTCTCCTCTGTAAAGGTGAAAGGCAAAAAGCTTGGCTAATAAATGTTTGTTTCCTTCTGAGGAAATGGAATAAAAATTGGGGAGAGGCAGAGGTGGGGGGGAAGGAAATGGAAATGAAAAAATAACTGAATGTATGGAAAAACAAAACAATGAAAAATCAAATTTCATTTCACAAGTTGCTACTTTTGTATAAAGTTCTCATGTAGCATGTAAGGATGAAATAGAGAAATGAAAGAAACCAAAGCCATACATGAGTGTGTGGCTTGAAAGGAATGAAAATTTGCTTATGAGAAGAGAAAAGTAGATTAATATGTGAAAACAAAGAAAAAGAATGTCAGACCTCTGCAGACGTAGAGAATGGACTTGAGGACACAGGAAGGGGGAAGGGTAAGCTGGGAAGAAGTGAGAGAGTGGCATGGACATATATACACTACCAAATGTAAAATAGCTAGCTAGTGGGAAGCAGCTGCTTTGCATGGGGAGATCAGCTCGGTGCTTTGTGACCACCTAGAGGGGTGGGGTAGGGAGGGTGGGAGGGAGACACAAGAGGGAGGAGATATGGGGATATATGTATACATATAGCTGATTCACTTTGTTATACAGCATCAACTAACACAGCAATGTAAAGCAATTATACTCCAATAAAGATGTTAAAAAAAAAAAGAATGTCAGATCTAAAAAAAATCAAACATTGACTCAAAATATTTGCAAAAGACTTTTTTTTTGTCTTGGTATTACTGCTTAATAAAATTGTTGTAGTTTGAAGAAAAGATAAATGAGAAAGTTGCTGATGAGTAAAAAGGAGATTTTGATTTGGATTACTTTATATTCATTAAACCATTTTTAAAGTTGGAAACAAATTGAAAGTTGGGAGCAAATCACCTTCAATACTCATTATTTTGACTGACCTTGAGCCGCTGAAGGGCTGCACTTTATACCTGTGCTCGCACACGTGCACACACTTTATCTTTCCCTTTTATCAAGCAAAGACGCAGGTGGCAACACTCTTTTACTATTCTGCTTTCTGTTACTTAACTTCTGGTCCTTGATTTCTCTTCCACAAGCTAAAGGTAGTTCTAGGAGTTAAGAATCTCCCCTTTGTTGAATTTCCCTAGCTGGACTAGAAATCTTGAGAAAATAGGTTGTCTTTTTCTCATAAAAGTTTTTGGCACTTCATGCTTCTAAATGTGCCAAGAATGTCTTGAGACATTTTATTCGGCTTTTCCACTTGAAAATCTGAATAGAACCTGCCTGCTCAGAGGTACAAGCACATCATCAAAATTTAACATGACTCCAAGAGAAAGTTAATCAAATCTTAGATTAGTTTTATTTTAATTAAGGGTAAAGACTTGAATCAGTTTTTATTTACTCTCCGATAATTCATTCCTACTATTTTAAATGGCTAACAGTTTCAGATTGGCAGAACTACCGCCTCAATGGTTGGTGGAAAATTCACTGCAATTGATTTCCTTATTTGATTCCCCTTGGAGGAAAGTGGTACAGATAAGAAATAATAATGGCTTTTCACATAGCAAAATTTCTTTAGGCACCAACCAAGATACATTAAAATGTTATATAGTGAACATATTATATACTTTAATTGAAGATGGTAATCTTCTAGAAAATAGGGTAATAAACAACCAGTTGAAATAAAAGTGATCTTATTCCAATGTAACAGAAGCATAAGTGGGGTTAGACTACACTTACTGATTTATTCTGGACTTCTCGGGCTATCCATTAATCTCATCTCCACCCACTCAGCAACAGTATCTTCCAGGCAATTTTCCCTTGTCTTCTCACTTTCATAATATCCATCTTCCCAGAACTCTGAAGTAACTGGGGATCACAACAGAGAGGAGTTAAAAATCTGTGCACATGTTCTAGATCATTTCAGAGTTCCTAAGTCAAATTAGTTTATTTACCTCATTTCTTCCTTTGCTCTTGCCTTTCAACTGCCTCCCTTTGGTAATTCCCTCTACCAGGAAATCCAATGCACAGACTTCAATTAACAAAAGTGTTTGATTATATCCTCATAATGGTGAAATTCTTAGATGGTGATTAGTATATAAAATTTCAGGTTTTCAGTTTTCTAAAAATGTTAACCAGATCTTAGAGGTCCTCAGCAAATATGATGGAAGAATCTTATAAAAGGTGCCAGTTAGTCTATACTAAAATTCTTAATATAGAGCTAGCACCATTCATTGTCGTTTCCGTACCAAAATTATAGATCCCTAGAGAACAATGATAGTAACCTTTTAAGATTTCTAGTTCTCTGAAAAATATCAAATACATTGAGTTTTTCAGGCCATGAAGATATTTTTGATACAAAAATATGCATCTGTCTAGTAGGAAGACATATAACCAGCATTATAGATTATGGATCAGCTAATTATGGAACTTTACTGATAACATTGTATAGCCTAGACCTGCCCTGTCCAACGTGGTAGTCACTAACCACATGAATTTAAATTTAATTTTTAATTAATTAAAATTAAATTAAATTATAAATTTAGTTCCTCAGTCACACTAGCCGCATTTCAAATGCTCAATAGCCACATGTAGCTATTAGCTACCCTCTTGGGCAGCACAGACAGAACACCTACAACATCTCAGGAAGTTTTATTGGACAACACTGGTCTAGATAAATTAAATATAGCATCAGATACTAATCAGTATAATTATTAGCCAGTTGTAAATAAATTTTAATTATATCCGAAAAGGTAATTATTTCTCTTTTTTAGTAATGTCATAAGATGACTTCATATAATCTAATTAAGTAGCTGAAAAAAACAGTGTTAATTGAACAATTTAACAAAAATGCAATAGAGAACTGTTTTAATTAACATAAACTATAGAACACCTCTCACTTACTTATAAATTGACAAGTGCATGTGTACCTTTCAAAACATATATGATCAGTTTTAAAAAGCTTACTTCCCATGAATTCTAGGGTAATTCTTCTCCCAGAAATATGTGAGGAATGAATCAAATTCTATGAGAATGGATAGAAGTAGAGATTAATATCAGTACTCTTTCTTTAATGTTTTAAAATTCTGTTTTCTTTTAAAAGTTCTTTGAGAGGTTAAACTTCATGAACTGTAGACATGTAGAAAACTGGACTGATGAAAGCAACTTTTTTCCTGTTTCCATCTTTCCAAGAACGGGACAATCAGAGCATTCCAATATATTTCCTGCCAAAGGCTTTTGGAGAATGGCTACAGATTGAGACTGTTTCAGACCTGGAATCAGTTAGCTGTATTTTTCTTTCTGTTGTTAGCCTACACTGGGAAAGACACCTGCTACACAGAGCTCATCATTTCTAAAATAATCTGAGAGCTTATTACTCTTGTCAAAAACTGTCCAAGTCAGACAGTTTCACAAAGCAAACAGAGAAAATTCCCTTGATCCAGAATTTTCAAGATGTAATGTTGTGTCTCACTCCCTCACCATGAATGGATTCAGAGTAGGAAAAAGTTAGAACTGTAGGATATTGGATCAGTTACCTTGTATCAGAAAAGCTATCAGAAACCTATAATGTGCTTGTGTGTTTGGCATAGTTTTCTCTATTATCAACACCTTTCACAGCACATTCAACTTCTTTTTACACAGAGTGGAGAAAAGCTCAGTTCAACAGATGTTTTAACAATACTTTCAGTCACAAAGGCAACTACAGTTTGGCCCCTGCCCTCAACGAGCCCATTCTCTAATGAATGATAGCAATAGATGAACAGATAAGTGCTATCAGAGAGATGGGCAAGGACTCCAATGGAAAATCAAAGGAGAAAGGGTTACACGACCAGCCAGTAAGATCTCCTGGAAGTAATGTTATCCAAGCAGAGTCTTGAAAGATGAAAATCTTCCTTCCTAGCCAGGTAAAGAAGGGGTGAGAAAAAGTTTTACACAAAGGAAAACATGAGCTAAGCACAGAGGCAAGAAAACATCATAGTAAATTCTGGGAATTATGTGTAGTCTCATATTTCCAAAATAAGTGTCAGGGAGGTAGGCAGGGGATAGATTATTATATTCAATGCTAAGATTAATTTTCTTCTGTAGGTGATGGGGAGTTATTAAATGTTTTTTTAGGGAGAAGTAATCTGTTGATGTTTGTGTTTTAAATAGATGACTTTGTTGACTCTGGAAACCATACTGACACTGATATAGAAAGGGCAGGTTTGAGAAATGTTAGGAATAAAGAGAGCATGACCTAGTGGGATTAAAAGAGATTCCAAGTAATTTTCAAAAGTAGTAATAATTGAAGAATGAAATAAAAAGGAAACTCAATAGGGAGAGAGTCAAGGTTTCAGAAAGCAAGAAGGTTAGGTTTTTTTGGTTTTGTTTGGTTAGTCAGTTTTTTGTGTTTTTTTAAAATTAATTAATTTATTTATTTATTTATTCATTTATTTTTGGCTGTGTTGGGTCTTCGTTTCTGTGCGAGGGCTTTCTCTAATTGCGGCAAGTGGGGGCCACTCTTCATCGCGGTGCGCGGGCCTCTCACTATCGCGGCCTCTCTTGTTGCAGAGCACAGACTCCAGACGCGCAGGGTCAGTAGTTGTGGCTCACGGGCCCAGTTGCTCCGCGGCATGTGGGATCTTCCCAGACCAGGGCTCGAACCCGTGTCCCCTGCATTAGCAGGCAGATTCTCAACCACTGCGCCACCAGGGAAGCCCCGGTTAGCCAGTTTTATTAGAACTCCTATGAAAGACAAAGTAATTAGAGAACAGAAATGAGAAAATACAAAAATTTTAGGAAAGAAATTACCACATGGAAAATAAAGAAATAAAGCACTGATAGTACAGTCAGAAAAATCCTGATAATGAATCTGAGCCAACCAAAAGTCAAGTGCTAACCTGTACCAAGGAAACCCAACACACAGTCAAAGATCTTCATTAATGATACAGAGCTGAGGAGTAGACAGCAATCCTCCTGGTTAAGGAGATGATGTAATTATACTGAAGGAAATAGAAAAACAGATGAAAAATTACACATTTTTAAGAAGTCAGCCAGTAAGTAGGTGAAAACATAAGTTAACTGCAAAGATCTCTGTATCTCTAAGAGATGTGGTATTCAAACCTCAATCTACTAGATTTTTTTTTTTTTTCTGTAAATGGATGCCATAAAAATTCTATTGCCAGTCAGGCACTTTAAAGAGGAGGGAAAAATTTTTATTTGACTTTAAAATAAACAGAATTTCTTAAAATAGGACTGCATGGTTTCCTGTCTTCAAAACATTCATGACACCATCTGCATCTCTGAGGGTTTGGACAGGTATTTTTATTGCTTTTGTAGATGCTCCAACAAAATATCACACACACACCAAAAAATACTTTACAAAACTGTTTTAATTACTTATTCTTCCAAAATGAACAGATTAATGACCAAAAGAATCAAAGTAAAGTGGTGCTGAATAGGAAATCCAAACAACCAAAAAAAAAAAAAAAAGAATACTGCAGGAATTGGCAGCAAAATCTTTTCTTGCTCTTGCAAAAACAGAGCCAAAAAACTTAAGCTGATGTTGGATTATTGTGTGCAAACAGGTCCTGACTCGTTCACCAAGTGAAACAAAAGCTGTAAATGTTTTTCTATCCCTCTTCTAACATTTTGGGAAAGGTTCCTGAAAGGAAAAAAAAAAAGACTCAATTTAATTAAATCACACACACACATACACACACACACACACACAGGAGCACACTTTTTTCCCTCTTTAGGAAGAGTTAAACTACTTGAATAACTCCCACTTATATAATTTTGAATCACAAAAAACATGAATTATCTTTAATGCTTAAAGAAAGAAGGCTCCAGTCACTATAATGGGATAACTTTTTTTTTTGATAAGGAAAACAATAAAACAAATGATAATTTGAAAAAAATATGAAGGAATCTATAGTAATATTATAAATAAGTAAAATATGATTACCTGAATGTGATCTAAATTGTTAAATTTAAATTGCTTTTGTACTTTTTTATCTTCAACTGGCTAAAATTCCTCTTTTGGGGAAAATATCTGTTGCTTATAAAAGATAATGCAATATATATTTTATTTATCTGCTATAGGGCAAAATATAATTAATCAAAATTGTATAATTCAAAGCACTTGCCATTACTCAAATGTCCCCTTATTATATGATTACATATTGAATAATTCAAATTGTCATAATACAAAATATGGAATTCACAATATTCAATCTCATAGGTTAACTGTCAATTTAAAGAATTACCTTGAAATTTTTATTTTCAATTATCCAGTTATAAATTTTAACTATTTTATATGTAAAACTTATAAAATGGCAAATAAGTATAAAAAACAATAGACCGGATTTGGGGGAGGGGGGAGGATTCCAAGTAAGAGAACTATAGAAAATGAGAAGCTTCAAAAATAGATTTACAAAAAATTAGTTATTATTAGACTCTATTAAATTTTTAAAATGTGAAAGATAAAATAACTGAAATTTATCAGTACATATGCAAGTTAAGTAACATCAATGGCAGCTGTTACTATTAACTGCTTACTCTGTGTTAAGTACTGTGCTGGTCATTTTACATCATTTCATTTAATCAAAACCTTACATGAAGGGCCTCATGAACCGTTTATACATGTAGAGTGCTCTGAAATTTTCAAAGAGCATTCTGTAATTATCGCATATGATCTTCATATTATGCTATGAAATAGACAAAAGGCAAAAGCAATTATTAGCCCTATGTAGATTACACATAAGAAAATAAAAGGACATAAAGATCAAAATCACCGAGTTAGTAGAAAACAGAATTACGGACTTAGTTGTCTAAATTCTAATACTGAATCATTATCTACTACATAACATTAATATCAGAGAGGCTTAGAGATCCTAAATGATTTAGGAAACAGCTTAAAGTTAATCAGCAAGCACTCACTGAGTTTCTACATTGTATAAAACACTGAAGTATTTGTGTGATACAAAAAAGAAATAGAAAAAGAGAGGAAAAATTGGAAAAAGAATAAAAAGAAAGAGAAGATTCCATTGAAGAACTTAGTATATGGCTGAGAAGAATACATTAATTTTTAGAATAATTATAAAATAATATATCATTAGTGCAAAATAACAGTTGTGAAAAATTACCTGATCTATTGGCGTAATTTAACCCTGCTCAAATCTGATGGCAATAAATTACGTATCTTTTATTTATGTGGATTAATCAAATCTCAGAATATTTTATTGTACTAACCTAATTCTTTTGCTAAACAGAATCCCTATTATACAAATTATTGCTACAAAGAAAAAAATTAACAGCTAGAATATACCAGGCAATCTTTCAGAAATTTTAATTCTAACAATATTTGTTATAATAGACTGTTATTTCAGTTGAACATGTAAGGAACCGAAATATTTATCAACCCCCCCCAAAAGTTATTAATGAGTATGAATGGAAAAGTTTAAATTATTAATGACCATACTTAAGATAAAAATTAAGCAAACATTACTATGGGGAAGAAAAACTGTACTATTAGAAGACAAAAAAAGAAAAAAATGTGATGTATACACAAATAATAGTTGGCTCAGAATATTTGAAGAATGGTAATAAAGAATAAGTTAAAGAAAGTTTACAAGATATAGATCTTATTTTTTAGAAAAATAACACCTAATCAAAGTTAAGCTTCATACATGCAGACAGGCACATAAAAGCAGTTAGGAGAAAGTCACTATCTGTTTGTGAGATGATAATTTCAAGATAAAATTATTTGAGGAATGAATACTGAGTTTAAAATAGTGGCATTTGAAAAACAGACAAGTCAGGACTTGATTCTATAACTTCTAAGAGAACTAACACATTGTTATTGTGGGGTTTTTTTTTTTTAAGCAAATGGTGACTTTTGCCTCTTCTCATATATGTTTTACCTTCATCTTCTAATTACTAATAATTTTCTTCTAACTCCTTCAACAGTTCCATGCAACTGCTGTAGACAAACCTCACTGATACAGTAACATTTCTGAAACTGGACTGAGAACAAAGCACTCAACCAACATTATCTGAGCACCATCTACGTGCTGAGCACAGACCTAGGCACTGGGGAATAAAAGTTAAATAGAACAGAGTAACTGCTCTCAAAACAGAGTTTAGCTCAAGCTTTTCAAACTTCAGGTTGTCACCTTTTGGGAGTTAGGAATCAATTTAGTGGGTTTTGGACCAACTATTTCAAAAGAATAAAATAGATTAGAGCAGAATTTAAAAACTCATTATACTTCACACATAGTGAGGTAAGTATTGTTTCATGAAAGTTTTGTTTCAGTTATGAATATATATATGTGTGTAATGAGTCACAATGTAAATTTTTTTTCATACTGTGGATCACAGTCAAAAGTTTGAAAAAAAAAAAACAAAAACCTTTGTTTAGGAAAATACCTGCAAGAAAATTTCACAGAATGGTTCATCCTATAAAGATGTTCACAAGCTGGTAACTTCAAATGTTCCAGTCTATATTAACTGACAAGACTGAATAAATGTCTTACCAAAGAGGTAGTCAAGCACAAGCAATGTTCTTCTTTTGAAAAATGTTATCTTTATTTAGATCTCCTTTATTAAAATGTTCACCAGTCAATCACAATGCTATGCAGTTCCAACCAAATATTTTTACCATTAGTTAATACAACATAAAGTGAAATGAATATGATCCTTCTCTAACATGCTTGAGATTCAGAAGAGGGGGTTTGGGGACATAGTTATATTATCCCAGATGATACTCAGAAACATTATTCTCTGAGTTGATTTTCAAGAGTTATAAGTTTTCTTCAAAGATGGTAAACCACTTTCATACTAATCAAGGAGTGCACGGTATCAAAATATTTACATTATGAAATGCTAAGTAATTTAAACAGTCCCAACAAAAGGTTGAATGGCCAGTCATACCACACTTTTAGAGGCTGATTCATTCCAGCTAAACATATCTGAGCTCCACTGAGCTTGTTATGTTTACTTACTTTTTAAATTATTTAAAGGAAACTCTGACTAAATCCTAAACAACTTGAAGTCAGAGAACACATCTTATACAATGCGTTGCATACACATAGTGAATGTTAAATGATTATTGTTGAATGCATTGTTGATATTTATTTTATATTTTCATTTTACCGAAATATCTGAATCAATGTTCCAGATATATTGAGAGATCTCTCTCCATTGAGACAGAGTCCCTGGAAAATCTAAATCCATATGACCAATGCCTTTGTAATACTTAAACAATTAAATCCAGTACGTGTTATGGGAATTATTTTGTCCTAGCAAATACAGACACAGACCTAAATTACAGAAGAAGAGAGTTTCAAGGCCATTGATCTTACCCTTTTTCAAGGGGGAAATCAGAACTTAGAGAGGTTCAGTGATTTGCATAAAGTTATCCAGATAATCTGTGCAGGGCTAGAATAGAACTCAGGTCTTATGATGCCCAGTGGTATCCTTTCCACTCTAACACACACTTATTTTCAGTCTGCCTCCATTTCAATGTTTGTTTGTTTTTTTCATTCTATACTATCTGCAAAATACTTCCTAAGTCATCTAGGGATTTAAAAAATTAAGACAGTCCTTGGTATCAAGGTACTTTAAAAATGCAAAATATACACAAAAATACTTTCATAGATTTATGGGGAATTAAGTTTTCACAAACTACTATAATAACTCAATTCAAATCTCATATCCTCTGAAAAATCATTCGTAACCACTTCAGACTGAAATACTATCTCTCTCTGGTAGTAGAAAGAGCACTAGATAGGCAATATGAAACGTGGATTTGTGTTGTGGCTCAACCACTAACTAGATGTTTGAAAAATAATTATTGAACTTCAGGTTACTGATTTGTAAAATAGGGAGAGGGTGCAGGAGTAAATGAGCTTTAAAGGCTCCTTTCAGATCCAAGCAACAATTGTCTGTACCAGCCCATCCCAACTCTACACTTTAAGGTTGTTGTAACTGTCCAGGACTCTCACCTTACCCTTAATTCCTCCTTCTATTCCAGTGGCTTTCTGGCTCCTTTTTTCAGGCTATCTCTTACCCCTTGAGGACTGAACTCTCTTTCCCTGGTTCCAATCCTCAGTGCTTTCTAAAGAACTTGGTTTGTACAGATCCTCTGTTTCTTCTTATGCCTGAATATGTCAGGAAAATACTCCTATGTCATCTGCCTCTGGCCCCTGGAATCCAAGACTGAGTACCTGCCCATTTGCAGGGACACCCAACAGAGACACCAAGTCTGAGGTGTCCTTCCAAGTAGTGGTTTGAGATATTTCTCCTATTATTATATCAGTTGTTATTTAAATATTTTATCATTTAACTTTCTGTATGTTATACAGATCCACAATCCCCAAAACTCTTGAGGTCAGATACATTTTGGAAGTCAGAATTTTTCAGCTTTCAAAAAGTAATATAGCACATATGTAAAGCATAACACCACCATAATTAAAATCGTTAATATATCTGAAGTTAAACATATGAATATTCCTCTTAAGTGAAATAAATGAAGAATATAAAAAGCTTCACATCAGTTCAAGTCAGGTTTTCTACCAAATGAGTTAACCTTGGGTTAGATTTTACCGCCAAATATGTTACAAACAGGGGCTTCCCTGGTGGCGCAGTGGTTAAGAATCCGCCTGCCAATGCAGGTTACACGGGTTCGAGCCCTAGTCTGGGAAGATCCCACGTGCCGTGGAGCAACTAAGCCTGTGCGCCACAACTGCTGAGCCTGCGCTCTGAAGCCCGCGAGCCACGACTGCTGAAGCCAACGTGCCACAACTACTGAGCCTGTGCGCCTAGAGCCCGTGCTCCGCAACAAGAGAAGCCACCGCAATGAGAAGCCCGCAACGAAGAGTAGCCCCTGCTCGCTGCAACTAGAGAAAGCCCACGTGCAGCAGCAAAGACCCAACGCAGCCAAAAATAAAATAAATTAATTAATTTAAAAAAATGTTACAAAAAAATAACAAAATAAGTTTTCTGGGATTTCAGAATTACACATAAAAGGTTGTGATCTAATAAATTATGTGAACCTTAGTATGACTGTATATACCACAAAGGTAGAGGTTATGTCTTTTAATTCTTCATATTTCTAGAAAAGTACACAACACCCAATAAAAACAGTCCATGTTTATTTGAAGAATAATTCACTGAGAGCATACCACATGCCAAAACTATACTCAAGGGTCGCGAGGCATTAAAAAATCTAACAATACCTAGAACCTGCCTTCAGAAGCATTACAGTCTCAAGGAGAACAAAGGATAAAACAAATGTTAAAATGCAAGTCTGTGATCAGTGCCAAAATTACTGATTCATAAGGACGTCAGAATTGGGAGTAGTAAGTTTAAATTTGAAAATTGTAATTTATTTTAACAAGCGCTGTCAATATCTCTCAACTGTCAAAGTGGGCATAATGATTTATAGTCTGGAGAGGAAGAACCGTGTAATATAGTAGGAGAATTCTATTAGTCACTAAAGACTCGATAAAAATCTCTGTAACTTTTGCTTTAGATATATGGATTTTCAGGCACAGTTTCATTCACACTGATTCCAGAAATGGACACTCATAAGGATGACTCTACAGACTTAAAAATGAAGGAGGGTAAGACTGTAGAGAATCAGCACCATATCACTACACAGAACTGCCCTAGATGAGACAGCCTAATTCTGTGCAGAGAGGAAATTATTTTTGACAAAATGAAGTTTGAATTCAAGTGTTTTTTTGGGTCAGTTGGGCCTACCTTGAAAGGAGTGGTAGATTCTGGTAAAAGTTAGTATCTTCTTAAGCCAAGAAAAAATCAGACAGGAATGAGACACATTCACTTAAATCACACATTATTTGTAAATCTCTAAGCAACTTCAAAGATACAAGTGATCTAATATTGGTTGTAATATATTAAATTTATTTTTATGATAGAACTTATCTGGCAGCTTTTAAACCAAAATGTTATATATTCCTCAGAGGTGATAAATATGATTGTATCTATTTTACAGATGAAACCCTTGAACCTGGTGATACTGAATGGCTAAAGTTCAGTTAGATAATCAGTATATTATAACAAGCTTTAAATACAAGAATCTTAATCCAACTTCACTGAATTAACCACTAACTACCAATAACCAAACTTAGACAAAACAATTTGAAAATTTATTGACCTTTTCCCCCAATATATATATAACTATATTAAGTGGTCAAGGAAGTCAAAATAATGAAATTGATTTGTTCATAAAAAGCACTTCCTAAGCCTTACTGTCAATTCTTTCAATATCCGGCACATAAGAACTAGAATAAGCAAGTTATCAGACAAGAGGTAAAGTCCATTCTGTTCTTTCTTGTCACATCCCCTACACAGTCTTAAAGCAGTAACATTCCAATTTGAAATTTATAAGCCAAATAATGATCACTTGTTTCAGATAGGACAATTGATTATGACAAAGAAAAATTACCTTTGTATTATGATCCTCCTAAAGATGCTTAATTCATTATCTGATATCAAGTGAATTGTGAAGTATTTTTAGAAGATTTTTTTTCTATCAACTGAATAAAGGAAACATCCTACCTAGCTGTCTAAATGAGAAGAACAACCTGTCAAAGACTGTTACTGGCAAAAATGAAAGGAAGCCTATAAGTGATATCAGATGACATCTTCTATGGGGTTATTTTAGTAGTGATACCATCTGACATCTTCTATAGGGTTATTTGGGGTGAGTGTGATATTTTCTTAATGAGAAGATTAGGAAGTTGCCCCAAAAGAGCCTTATATAATGCATAAGGCCAAGGAACATATGGATAAAGAGTTGCTGGAGAAGTGTAAATATGACTCTTGAAGTAGTAAATGAAGGTTAAACATTAACAGCTGGTCCAGGGGAAATGAAGAGGGAAAAAAAGTAAGCTGTCTGTTTCAGACTGGTAATTCACTAACCAGTAAGTCATCTTTATCTGTTTTCTATTTCAGGTCACCTGGCCAAAATATATTACATTCCAAAGTTTAAGGAAATAACTTTTAAAAGTTGCTTTCATGTAGTTAAATTAACCCCAAAAAAAGACACTTCAGGATTGTGATTTTAAATTTTGAGCTGCATAGGGTTTTTTTGTTTTTTTCCTTTTTAAGAAAGGAGTACCAACCAACAATCACCTACTATATAGCACAGGGAACTATATTCAATACTTTGTAATAACCTGTAAGGGAAAAGAATCTGAAAAAGAATAGATACGTGTATGTATAACTGAATCACTTTGCTGTACACCTGAAACTAACACAACATTGTAAATCAACTACACTTCAATTTTTTAAAAAAGCAGTACGATTTTAGCTGTAAACATATCACATTACTGCTTCTTAAGGACTCACAATTTGTACTTTTATATATTAAATCTTAGACTAGAAAAACCATCTATCCCCTCCTCCCCCAACCTTCCACTTCAAAACTATATCACAACTTTGCTTCTGCATTCTCTAGCTCAAAATCCATTCATTTGGTTCAGGAACACCAAGTCTTCCATGCAATTTGAAAATCAAGATATTACCGGTTGCTGATTACTCCAGTTGCAATGCAGAGTTAATTGAATTAAATGTAAGAATCAAATGTCTCAACAAACTTACTATACAATACTATTCGGAAGAGCCAGCTTGTAGTGGTCATTCTGCAAGGGTATGGCATAAATTTCAGTCAATAAGTATATCTGTCCCTGGCACACTTCTGGTAGTAGTGCATACATAAAATTACTGGTGTGAAGAGCAAGAATTTTCCACTGAGACCAAATCATATTCTCCCACTGAGATTAAATCATTTCCAATTTTGGAAGCTGAATAAATGAACTTAAGAAGCTCCCTTTGCCTCAAAACGTGTTTTAGGGGTTAAAAAAAAAATAGTTGCTTATGACTCAGGTTTTTTTTAAATCTTGCCATTCAAGTGCTAATTTTTTTAGTGTTTAAAAAAAAAAACTAGAAAACTGTAGTAACACAAAGTGTTAATCAGTCCTCCATTCTGGAAAATATATACAATGGTATTGTTATATCATACACCTTGTAGTCTGGCGAAGAAGTAGTATGTAATTTGGTAAATGAATTCTGTTAGCCATAAAAAGTTATACTGAAAATCCCTATACCTTCTGTTCTAGATATAAGGTTAATATTGAAAGTTGCAGTAAATATAATGCTATATCATGAAGTAAAAAATTATAAACTACCCCTAATGAAAATGATCATGACCAATACTGAGCATGCAACTTGTTTTGTTAGGGCAAATATATATTTGCTTATAAATTTTACCATAAAACTTATAATCAAGTTTTGTAAATTCATGTTGAATAGTACATGTATACAGTTTGGGTTTTATTCATTTAGTTAACATTAATGAATACATGGTACAAGGCATTATGCTAGGTAAGATGTCTCTACCCACAAGAAGCTTAAAGTCTAAGAGGCAAGATTAAAAACATGTACACAAATAGGAAGCAATTGGACTAGATAAAAGCTGTAAATAATGAGAGACATACAAAGCACCAGGAGAGTTTACAGATGGGAGAGATCAGAAAACTTCACAGAGGATGTTTAAACCATAAACTCTTCCTTTTCCCAAAAATTCATGCAGGTTTTAAGTTTAATATCCTGAGGTCCTGAAATAGTTATTTGTTAACTAGAACAGGTTCACTTCCAAATCACACTATGTAAAATAAATGATAGTTTTTTTAAATAGAGGCTTTGTTTGGAAATTAGTTCTTCCATATGATTAGACTAATCATTAACAGAATAAAATGTCTCTTTATAGTCCACGCATTTTAGTCATTTTGCATTTATAATCACAGCTGAATAATTTCCAAAATGGCATAAAACACTTTAAAAACCAAAGTCCAGGAGTACCAGTTTCTACCAACAGGCAGATCTGAGACTGAAAATACATACAGATTAAGGCAGCACCATTCAGTCCCTTCATAGCCCCATCATTCGTACAGAACTCAAGAGTTTACACTGGCCATAAACACGATGAGTTCAGGGATTTCCTTTTACTTCCGATCGGAGTTTTCAGAAGATTATTCACTGGTTTGATTTGGTCCTACACTTACGACGATAAATTAAATAACACATTTCATTTTTTTGCATAACTGCTCCAGTTCTAGTGGATTCACTAATGATTCACAGATCACTACATATTCGCAAATAAGATTTTTATAGTTTGATAAAGGCCATCCCAAACACAATATTTTTATAATTATACTGATTTTCAATTATATATTGGAATTAACTTCTTTTTGTTCCTGTTACTGATATGTGATCTTACAGATAGCAATAAGCTAAAATAGTTCTGTATAAACCCTTACTTCCAGAAAAGAATTTGAACCAAACCCTACGAATGAGTTTGTCTTATAAGAATGTTAGATCCTGGGCTTCCCTGGTGGTGCAGTGGTTGAGAATCTTCTTGCCAATGCAGGGGACACGGGTTCGAGCCCTGGTCTGGGAAGATCCCACATGCCGCGGAGCAACTAGGCCCGTGAGCCACAACTACTGAGCCTGCGCGTCTGGAGCTTGTGCTCCGCAGCAGGAGAGGCCGCGATAGTGAGAGGCCCCGCGCACCGCGATGAAGAGTGGCCCCCCGCTTGCCGCAACTAGAGAAGACCCTTGCACAGAAACGAGGACCCAACACAGACAAAAATAAAATAAATAAATAAATAAATAATAAAAATAAAGGAATTCCTTAAAAAAAAAAGAGTGTTAGATCCCTAGGATCTTTAACAACTGGCACTGATAGGCGAGCCCTTTGTAAATAGTCAAGAATCAGAATTTCTGCCTTACATCTTCCTTTTAAAACCGTCATTGAATCTGAAATTTAAGATTTTCTACTTACAACCTCTATGGCTGACATTTCATCCTTTTGACTAACCCAACACACACACACACACACAAACACACCCATTTTAAAGTGGAGAGGGAGAAGATGAAGAAGGAGCTGGTCTGAATCGGGTCACTCAACTACAGGAGCCCAGTCCTAGAATGCGAAAACGCCACCCCGAAAATCCTGTTATTCTGTTCTAATTCGTCCGCACAGCGCCTCCTGCCGGTTCTGAAGGCCGCCGCTCGCCGCGGGGGTGGAGGACTGGGGCCGGGCTGCCTCCCGGGCTCCACCGCCCTCCGCCCGCGGGCCAGTCGGGCGCGCTCCAACCCTGCTGCGCACAGAAGGCGGGAAAACGCGAGCGGCCTCCAGGGTCCGGAGCAAGTGCCCACCCGGAGAAGGAACAGAGCCCTGAACGCTTGTGTGCGCCCCAGTGACCCCGTCAGGCCTCCGCTCCGTCTAGGGCGAGGATCCAGGATGCGGCGGCTTCGGCGTGGCCTCTACTGCGCACCCACGGCAGGCCCGCCGCCCAGGGCTGCCCCCACGCAGTCCACACCCGACGCCTCAGCCGGGGCCCTCGGGGGTCCGTCCGCTCGTGCTGACCGTCCGCGGCCGGCCCCGCGCTTCCACCCTGCCTGGGCCGCGCGCCGGCCTCCCATCTGTGCCCACGGCTCCCGGCCACCGCTTGCTCCCGGCGTGGGGCGCGAGCCCTCGCTGCCGCGAGCAGTCGCCATTCCCGCCCGAGTCTTAGTTCTTCTACTTTCCCGCCACCTCCCGCGGGGGCCTGCCGGGCGCGTTCCCTTCTCACTCCCCCAGTGCGGTTATCAACGAGTCAGCACAAAGTAGCACAAGCAAGCGTTAACCGAGGAGACTCGCGCCCGGGCCTGGTCTCCCGCTGGGCACGTCCGCAGGTTCGCGCGTTTCTCCCACATCTGGGCCAGCGCCTAGGTCGCCGCAGGAGCTTCCCTTCCGGCCCGCTGTCAGGGCCGCGAGACGCGGACACCCGCGGTCCCGGGGCGCGCGGGGCCTTGCCGGGGTCGCGCCCACCTGGCTTCCGGCCTGCGCGCGGAGAGGAGGGCTGTCTAGGAGGGTGCCCGCTTGGTTCCGGCGGAGGCCGTCGGGCCCCTTGTTCGGTGTAGGCTGGAGAGCTGGAGGCTTGCGCACTGCTGGCCGCGGTGTGAGCGGCGATGCCGCAGCCAGACGGCGCTTGGCCAGGCGGGAAGGCATCCCGGGAGCGTCTTCGGGGGCTTGAGAGACTTTCCTAAAGGAAGAGGGCACTGAGGAGAGGCCTCCTGGACACAGACTAGGCCTCTCCCTCCCCGCCTGCCTCCCTCCCAACCCGTCCGTCTGAGATCTCCTGTAGCTGCTTCCCTGCCCCGCCCTTTTATCCTTCTCTCCCTCTTTCCTCTCTCTCCTTCCTCTTTCGCCACCTCCTCTCCCTCCTCTCTCTCCCACCTCCCCTCCAACACTCTCCCCCTCCTTCTACCCTCTGCAACCCTCTCCTCTTCCGACCCTCTCTCCTCTTCCCCCACTTCCGCTCTCGCCTGCGTCGTCTCCTCCCCCGCCCCCCACTTAGATCTATTTGGCACTCACCACCTTTCATAACCTAATGTTTTTAAGTTTATATGGAAGTAAACTCTCCCCGGATATGAGGCTAATTTCATCCTTTTAACTACAGTACATAATACAGTTTCTGGTATACAAGGGGCGCTGCATAAATATAGAATAAACTCTTAAAAGGAAAGGAAATGGATCTCCACACGCAGGAGTTTTCCTCCATTGATAAAGTCGAAGGTCGTTGCTCTCCATCGGTGAAACCGGAGAGTTTTACGTTGGTTAAAACACAAGACCGGGCTTCCCTGGTGGCGCAGTGGTTGAGAATCTGCCTGCCAATGCAGGGGACACGGGTTCGAGCCCTGGTCTGGGAAGATCCCACATACCACGGAGCAACTGGGCCCGTGAGCCACAATTACTGAGCCTGCGCATCTGGAGCCTGTGCTCCGCAACAAAAGAGGCCGCGATGGTGAGAGGCCCGCGCACCGCGATGAAGAGTGGCCCCCACTTGCCGCAACTAGAGAAAGCCCTCGCACAGAAACGAAGACTCAACACAGTCATAAATAAATAAATAAAAGAACGTGAATTTCTTTAAAAAAAAAAAAAAACACACAAGACCGTCCATCTCTGACCCGGGCACTGCCCAGGCTCTGGAGACTCAAAAGACAGGGCCGGGGCTGTCTCTCGCCGGTGGCGCACGGGGCAGTGAGAAACTGGGGACAGGAGTCCAGGCCCCTAAAATGCCGCATCTTCGAGCAGGGCGCGCAGACGGGTCCCACCATCAGGGCGGTGGGAGCGCCCTGACCCAGCCGTATCCCGAGCCCCGAAGCTGAGAGCCGGCGCCCAAATGTAAGGCCAGCCCAGCTCTCCGCAGACTCTTCCTATTGACCAGTTCCTGGAAGTTGTCTCGCACCAGGCGCTGGAGAAGGGCGTGCCTCCGGGCTTCGAGCCGGTCCTGCTGCCCCCGCAGGCACGGGCCTGGCTTTCACTCTGTGTCTCACCTCACTTTTTGGTGAAAGGCCCCAGACGAACAGTGGCTCTGTCCAGCTCCAGGCTCCTGGTATCCGCGAGTCTGGAGTCCCTTGGCGACATTTCTTACTCTCCCAAGGGCAAGATATAGGGAGCCACACCCCAGCCCTGAGCGTCGAGCACGTGGCTTCTTTCTGATCTGTGTGTTAAATATGTGTGTGTATATATATATATATATATTATATATATATGTTTATATTATATATATATATATATTCTTGCATAAACAGAAATGTATTTCCTGTGGGCACAAGTGGAGAGAGTCTTCAAGGAAAAAGAGACTGTCAAGACTGGAATTCGGGGGACTTAGGGCCACAATACAACTCTTGCTCTCAACTGGTTAAGTCAACTGTCTTTGGGCAAGTCACTAACTCCCTCTTTCCTTTCATTTCACCATTTACTAGATAAAGTTGTTGGGTAAGCCATATGATTCCTATGCTCTTTTTCCAACTCAGAGACTCTCCCCCATAAAGAGGCTTCTTAAAAATTTTGATGACCATTTGAATTAGTTGGATTTGCTTTTCTTCTTTTTAACTCTTTTTATCTCTATTACATTCAGAGAAAGAGAGGTGAGAAACAGCTTAAAATTGAAAAGGAGAAAACATTCACAGAAGTCTGAAAAAAAGGGAGAAAGAAAAAAGAAAGTGAAGAGGTCAATTAATGTAATAACAATAATTTTTAAAGTATCCAATTTCTTTGGTGAAAATAAAACCAAACAGAACCCCTTAACACTCAACCTTGGTTCAGGTTTACAAAGGAGCACTGAAGCTCAGGTCTGTAGAGGGCAGGGTGTGTGTTGGCTTGGCAGGTCCCAATCATACCATCTCATCTCCCTAGATTGCCAACTGGAATACTCTGCATCTTAACTGCTTGTTCCATATGGTGTGTCTAAAAGCTGTTGTGTCTTAATGTTCCTAGGGTGAGTGGTGGAACCTGGCCATAAGTAAAATGGAGAGAAAAGGACCAGGTGGGAAAGAAAGAAATGAGATTTAAGGAATCTCCAGCAATGTGGCATCTTAACTCAAATTTTCTTTAGCTTCTTAGATTTACATAAAACTTAGCCAAGGGTTGAAATCTCTCTTCCTGAACTCATTCCTTCGTAAACCAACAGTCTATCTGCATCTGTTATGAGCTAGGTACTAGGGGTTAGGTGCTGGGGACCCTATATTGAACAAACTTTGGGGTCCAGTTTACAAACTAGTGAAACAGATGGGTGGTATGAAAAGTACTGTTACATAGCAATATATGGGTGTCATGGGGGCATTAAGAAGAAACACCAGAGTCAAGATCAAGGAAAAGCTCTCCAGAGAAGTGCCCCATGAGCTGAGCTTTAAGGAAAGAGTTGAAAGGGGGGCACTTGGGCAAGGGGGCGGCAGAGGGGGGAGGGAGGAGGGAGGAAGGATGGGCATCCCAAGGACATGTCTGAAGAAGGCCCAAGGCTAGAAATATCTTCCTTTAGAGAAGTTCAGGTAATTCTTTAAAGCAGATACAAAGCGTAAAGATGAAAAATAGAGGAATAGTGGGAAATACAGCTTAAGAAGCAGGAAAAAGCCATATCTTGAAGGGCCTTGTGTACTGAATTTGAACTTGGTCCTGAAAGCTATGGGAAGCTCTTGAAAGATTTTAAGTGGGAAACAGATGATACAATTTGCTTTTTAGAAAGATCATTTTGTCAGTAATGTTGAGGGCACATAAGAGGTTGAGTAGATTGTAGGGAAACCAGTTAGAAGACTATTGCAGTAGTGCCTGATAGAGGTGATGAGAGTCTGAATTTAGGCAGTGATAGTGGCTGTAGAAATGAAATTCAGGGAGGACAGGGAGAGAGGGAGGGACTGATACAAGAGATAATAAAAAGAGACTTGGGAGAACCTGGTGACTAATTGAGTGTGAGGGATGAGTGAGAATGAGGAATAGAGAAAGATTCCCAGGCTTCTAGGTTAGGTATCTGGAGATTGGATGATGCCATTTACTGAGAGAGAGCCAGAATTGGAACAGAAAGATGATGTGTTCAGTTTGGGACATATTGAATTTGGTGTGTCTATGAGACATCCAAGTGGAGATGTCAGATAAATGGATATCTGCGTTTGGAGTTCAGCAGTGATCAGGGCTGAAGGTAAAGACTTATAAATCACCAGCATAAAAATGGTAGCTGAAGCCCTGGGTTAAGGAAAGTGCCTAGTTAAAAAACAAATTTGGAAAACACAATTTAGCAGGCTATCCGAAGAAGAGGAAGCCTTCAAAGATATTAAGAAGGAATGTCCAGAAAGGCAGAAGAAAAACATAATGATGAGCACCATTTTGGGGAATACCTATTGTCTTCTAGTCAATGGCCTGGGACCTTTATATACATTATTTCACTGAATTCTTATGGCAACCCTAGAAGGTGGATGTTTTCAAACAGAAAAACTTAAGTTCTGAGAAGTTAAGTAATTTGACTAGAGTATGTTCAGCCTCTGGAGTCGGATGAAACCTAGATTGAAATCCCACCTCCCAGTAGCTATGGGATGTGTGCAAATTTGTAATCTCTCTGAGTCTCAATTTCCTTGTCCACGTAGGACACAAATAGAACCTACCTCTGAGGATTGTTGTGAAGATTAGATGAGATAGCATATGTAAAGTGCCTGGCACAGAATGGGTACTCGATACCTGATAGTTATTATCCTTATTAATAACCATAACTACATATAACTATGCTAACAAGTTACTGTCTCCTCTTTAGCTCCTTGGCCTGAAAATGTACTCCCAATTCTCACCTAAGGTCCTTAGTGTACAACAGAGACCTGAGCCAGGCTAAACTATTATAAGGCTTTGCTAAAGACTTGGGCATAGCTAGAAGGGAATGAACACAGAGAGCAACATAAAACTTGATAATCTGAAAGGGTGTCACTTCATCTTAGGATGCCCTACAGGGGTCCTGCCTTCCTGCCTAGCCCTTGGGAGAAGCCATTTTTCCATACCACCAGGGAGCATCATCAAATAGTCAGTATACCTAAAAGTCCAGCAAGAGTGTGATCCCACAGGGAGTCAGGAGTTCTCACCCAAGTCCAAGACCCACCTTCCAAGATCTTGATATCGGTCTGAGGAACTGCCCCTTCCAGACGATTGATACGGGGATGCTCACTTTCTTCAGAGAGGATCATGTCTATCTCTACGAGTATGGCTTTACACTATGGCCTCAACAGTAGAGCCTTATTAGAACACAACAAAATAAAACCAACATTCATATGAGGGTTACACCCTTTTCATAATTCCTAGAAAAGATGAGACTTCTTATACAAACTCTTCTTAGTCTTTCATAACCCTTCTTCTACTCAAAAGTCACTCTGAAAAGTGAGTTTGGATAAAGCCAGAAAATGACTGTAGTCCAAGTACAACAACAAGACGTATAGCAAAACGGACCTACCAGATGGAAAGTAAGAAAAAGGTTTTGTCAGTATAATCGAGAAAGAACCATAAATTTATGTTTTCAAAATTAAAAGATGTAAGTAGATATAAGAAATGAATAAATTATTGGTTAGTGTTCACTCATGTGTTTTTAATCCTGTAATATGATTAGGTATTTCAAAGTATAGAGACTTTTGATCATGGCTTTAGTAGAATTCATAATGGCAGTTCTTTTATTTGTTTCTTCACACTTGTTTCAAGGAATGTAGAGACATATTTTGCCCTAGGGCTCCAGTCGGTTTACCTCTGAGGTAGGGATTCTATGCAGATTTTTTGAGGGCTCAGCACAGAGCTTCAGTAAGCAAGAGACTCTAAGTTGTGGTCCAGTTTGCAACATTCTAAAGCCATCTCCATTAACCATTTTTATGGTAATATTTACCTGTGAAGCATAGAAAAGCTGAAATGTATTTCATTGACCCACAACATCCATTTTTCATGGGAAATTATTCTCTTTAGGTTAAAATTTTTAATGGCATCTGTCAGGATGGCAATAGGTCTCCCCCCAAGAAAAAAAGAGGAGAGTTGTTGTCAGGGCAGTATGGGAAATGCTGGGTTATACTTTGTTAATCAGATCTCTTTCCTACTAGGCTTCTTAGAGACATATTGACTGTTAATGTGCATTGTGAAGTTTCAGATGTATTTGACTACAAAATTCTTTTTGTCTCAGAGAGTCTGAAGACACTTTTGTGTCATGGATTATGCTTTAAAGGAAACGTATTTGTCATAACTGTCTGATCATTACTGGGATAGCATACTTCCATTGGAGAAAGTCTTGTGAATGCTCCCTCTTCATTGAAATCCCATTTACCTTCTCCAGTGAGTATCCATTATCCCCTCCCTTCCTCTCCCTCTGACTAGGGAACCTTCTACATATTGCCATAGACACAACATATACTTGGATCATAATGTTTACTTACTTATTCATGTTTTTCTTTTCTTTGTCTCTCATACTAGATTAAGACAGTGCCTGACACTTGGAGATACTCAAATATTTGTTGAATGACTATCAAATGAATGAGAAGTATTGGAGTAAATTCAGTCAGAGGAATTTCTTGGTTGCAGATATGTCTCAGGGATTTTCATAGGACCTCAGGTTGTATAAAAGTAAAAAGGGCGCCCCCATTGACACACCCACGAGGCAAACACCTATTCCATATTCTTTCGTCCAGGCAAACTTAATCATTACCAAGAGCTCCTGTGAGTGGAACCATAGCTGTATAATTCCATTGGATTGTTTCCATAAGGTTTTAGCTCGAGAGAAAACATGACTAGGGAAAAGGAATCCTTAATTTCATCTTAAAAATATGATCAAAAGCAACATTTAAGAAAAGTGTTTCCAGGGAAGAGCTGAGGATGATACCCAGTTTATAATAATTCGTTTTCCCAAACCTCAGAGCATGTGATCAAAGCTGATATACATTATCTCAGGCTTGGTACCAGAGTGACTCATTTTTTCTTACTTTTTTTGAAGTTATTATTTGATTTATTTATTTATTTATTTAATTTATTTTTTTATTTTTGGCTGTGTTGGGTCTTCATTTCCGTGCGAGGGATTTCTCTAGTTGCGGCAAGCGGGGGCCACTCTTCATCGCGGTGCATGGGCCTCTCCTCTCACTATCGTGGCCTCTCTTGTTGTGGGGCACGGGCTCCAGACGCGCAGGCTCAGTAGTTGTGGCTCACGGGCCTAGTTGCTCCGCGGCATGTGGGATCTTCCCAGACCAGGGCTCGAACCCGTGTCCCCTGCATTGGCAGGCAGATTCTCAACCACTGCGCCACCAGGGAAGCCCCTGAAGTTATTATTTGGATGAATTAATAGATGAGGAAGAGCCAAACCTGGGCCAACCAGGTGTACACTGTAAGAGTCCTGCTGCCTGATCTGTAATAATTTCTTTTTTTTTTTTTTTAATGAAGAAGCTGTGGTCTTTGGCAGATTGAGATACTATCACGCAATTCAGGCCCTTTTAAATCAAGATAGGGATATAGCAAGTTAGAACTTGCAAGAGGAGGACAATGGAATCTCCTCATTAAATGTGTAGGAGGTTGCAAACAGATTTGTTATGAGGCAGATCAGTGTGATACAAGTACTCTTGATCAACTGTGTGCTCAACACTGGGATCATTCAGTTAATCTGGGCCAAGGGTTTAAAGGATTCATACCCAGTAAGGCTTCAGCTCAAAGCAGTTAATCCTCCTTCCTACCATACCACCACAGAAGGAAATAAAGCAATGAAGCTTCTAGTTCCCTCTCCATCCTCCCATAAGGTGTGCTAACATTGATTCATTGGTAATTGTTGACATATCTCCCTGGAAGACTGAAAATTTGCTAAATTCACTGACACATTTGGATGAGAGAGATGACAACTTCTTAGTCTAGAATCTAAGTAAAGAAAGAATAAGCAATGCATTTTTCTGAGGACCTGGTGGTGTGGTGACACCATTCCCTAACAACTCTAAACATTTTACAAAGTGCAACTCAAATAATCTCATCTGTTTATATAAGAGGAATTCTCCTCCCTCTCCCCCTCCTGCAACTTTACAGCTTAGGGGAAGTAGAGGACAGGATTGAGGGCAATCATTGGAAGGTGCAAGGAGATGGATTTTGAATTGAGCATAAGACTTTTCTAACATTTGGCATTATATAAGAATGGAATCTGCAGCTTCGTAAGATAGTGAGTGGTGCTCTTTCTATTAGTAATACTATATGAGGGATGGACAAAGTCATTTCTAAAGTTCCTTTCCAATCCAAAGACATCTCTATTCTTGAAGCATAATGAAGACCCCCACTTTGAACATAGGCTAGCTGTCCTGACTAGCAAATTAGTGCTCATCAGCTTTGGTCCTTAACTTCTTTGATAAGTAATGTTTCCTTCTTCATTGGTGTTGAGAACTGGAGAGGGAGCTGGGGTTGAAATAAACAAAGCACCTTCTGAGCAACTAAAACATCTTGAACTGCATATTCACTGTTAAATATTTTACTAGTAAATTTAAAAGTTGCTCTCTCTTTTCAAAAGGAGGAACCATGTTGGAATAAATACTCTTTGTTCACCAGAACTGTGAGATCCCCATAATGAGAAGAAAGCTGATTGGGAATCATCATGTTACTCTACAAAACCATTTTTCAACTGATATTTACAAATAGTCTTCTAAGTAAGGCCTGAAAAATGAACTCTTAATCTGATGTTTTCCAACCCTATTACTATTACAGCATATATTATCTCTAATATCAAAGAATAAGATTTTTTTTATATAACTTTAAATTGGCTCCTGACTATTTTAGGCATAAGTTAAATTCTTCTAGTCTTTAAATCCTATACTAATATACATGATTTGACTCTATCAATTGTACTTTAACTTTTTTTGTTTTCTAACACTTATTGGACACTTATTATATGCCAACCGTTGTGCTAGAAGCTTTCACATAGCTTGCATTTGGATAAATAGTTCTAGGACAGTGAGTTAGCAGGGGAGTTTAAATTATTAGTTTATAGGAAGGCTTCAGAGAATTTGTAAAGCTAAACAGTGCGTGTAATAGTAATTACAATACTGATAAATATCTAGGGTCCATATTGCAGTTTATATCTTTCAAAACACTTCACTGTACACTCCTGTACTTTATTGGATTTTTTTCTCTGCTACACTGTTTTTTGGGTTTTTTTAAATAATAGCTTTATTGAGATAAAATTCATACACTATAACTTTACTGATTCTTAACCCTACTTAAACAGTAAGAGATAAACTTGATGCCAAAGAACAGACAAGAGTCCATGTTTCACTAATATTTAAATTCAAGTATGTTTTAAAGACAAATTAAGAAGAAAATATTTTGAGGCAAAGTTAGAAGGAAAAAGTTTGAAGAGAGAACAAAGTGTCTGAAAAATAATATAAGAAAAGAAAGGTTGATGATATAAAGTATATATATCGGACTTCCCTGGTGGCACAATGGTTAAGAATCCACCTGCCAATGCAGGGGACACAGGTTTGATCCCTGGTCCAGGAAGCTCCCACGTGCACCAGAGCAACTAAGCCCATGCGTGTCACAACTATTGAGCCTGCGCTCTAGGGCCCGCAAGCCACAACTATGGAGCCTGCAAGCCACAACCACCGAGCCTGCATGCCACAGCTACTAAAGCCCGCGGGCCTAGCGCCGGTGCTCCGCAACAAAGACAAGCCACCACAATGAGAAGCCCACGCACCACGACAAAGAGTAGCCCCCACTTGCCACAACTAGAGAAAGCCGATGCGCAGCAACGAGGACCCAATGCAGCCAAAAATAATAAATAAATAAATAAATTTATTTTAAAAATAAATAAAATAAAGTATATGTATCAAGGGAGTGCGGGGCGGGGAGGGGAATGTGAAGTCTGGAAACTAAGTTTGGTTTGGTGAATATCAAGAGGGCTGATCAGGAGTTTTGAGAGAAGATGGGAAAGATTAAGAGACCAGCCAAGTTAATTTGGAAATAAGCCAGCTTCACGTATAATAAGCTAAGAACTATCTGAGCGGATCGGTAATTCAAGGAAGTGGCCAAAGAAAGCTTGCTGCACAAGGAGCAAAGATAAATCAAAATAGACTGATTTCTGAAGTTTAACTCGGGATAAAAATAACTTTATATATTTTTTGCAATATGAAACAAAGACAAGTGGCAGATAGCCTATAAATTAAAGATTCTTGCTGTGTTTCTGCATTCTGTGTTTTGAGTCCAGTCTAAAGTGGATGATTCACTAGGAAAACCACATTGAAAAAATGTTGTTAGTTTAATACTAAATAGTCTATTTTAAAAGCCAAATGTAATTATAGGATCCAGTTAAAACAATGCTTTTTAAAAATCACATGCAGAGACGAAATAATGTATTGTATTTGAACTTAAAATATGACCTCTTAAATTTTACCAACTGTTCCAAATATAACTGTAGCTAGAATTAATGTAATGGTGATCAGATTATTTTGTATTCATTTTAAATGTTATAAACTTAAAAATACCCAGTGGATTTTTCACATTAGAATTTCACTAATTGTACTTAGTGTTCTTTATGAAATGAAATTGCTGTTTTTACTCAAGGTGGATTTCAAGCACAATATAAATTAATTCATGCCACTTTAATTAGAGCATAATTAATTAATTAACCAAACAAATAGTATTATTATTATTACTAAATACAATGGAAAATTTTCAAGCTCCTTTAAGTTTTTTATCACTTCATACTACTAATACAACATATTTTCACTTTTCAACCAAATTACTCTTTTTATGTTATTCTGAATAATCAAGCAGGTTACTTTTGTTAAACCTGTTTGAATCAGAGTGTATACGTAGGTTAATTTAGTCATAACTGAGATTTCAAAAATTACCAAAATTCTGGTCATTTGTTAATTTAAAAATTAGTTTACCTTTTTAGCATTTTAAAAGTTATTTACATTTATGTACTCTTAGTAAAAAGAGAAGTTTAAAACTTCGCTCATTCAGACACTTTGAGAATGTTAAGATACCTAAATATATAAGAAAACAAACCAACATTTTAAAATCTTTTTTGAATCACATTTGTCTCTGAAAATCTGAAGAAAGCTACAGCTTCCTCTTCCCAGAAAAAAGATACACGTGTGTATATGCACATGAAATTTTGCTTAAATTTCACAGTTTATGGACTCTCTGAGGTCTGCCTATGGACCCACTAGAAGTCCATGAACTCTGGGTTAAGAACTCTGCAATAAACCTACACTTTGCTTTGGCAAGATGGAAAACTTATCATTAGGTATGATTGTTTAAGCTCTCATTCTTTAGGGGCATGTATCTGAAATGAATGATTTTTTAAAAAAATCTCCCTAAAAAACTTTGGCTCAGTTATCCCTCCTGTTTAGCCTTAAAATGAGGACCAATTTCCTTTGGGTCAAACCCCAAACTCTTAGTGTCTTGACTTTCTAAATGCTTGACAACTATAGACACTTTAATGAAATCCAAATGGGTGAAATTCAACACTTCATTCTGATGTTCTTTACAGATGTTCTTAATAAGGACACTGAAGAAGTCCTTAGAAGCCTAGCTTCACACATCAGCCAAGGAAAGAAAGAATTCATTGGAAAATTAAGATAATAAGTAATTCTGGAGTCTTCCTGTACCAGTCAATATTGAGCACTTACAGCATAACCCTATAATCAGCTTCGTAGGAAAGTGTATAGTGATGGGTAAAGTCTGCTGATAGACTCCTGGGAAGCAATAGTGTTAGACCATACTACGTTCTGTTGTTGACTATTTAAGTTCTGCTTAGAATAATTTTCCCCATAAAGACTTCATTTCTTTAAGTGACTGTTTTTTTTTTTTTAGAATTTCACTTTTTAAAATTTATTTATTTATTTATTTATTTATGGCTGTGTTGGGTCTTCGTTTCTGTGCGAGGGCTTTCTCTAGTTGCGGCAAGCGGGGGCCACTCTTCGTTGCGGTGCACGGGCCTCTCACTATCGTGGCCTCTCTTGTTGCGGAGCACAGGCTCCAGACGCGCAGGCTCAGTAGTTGTGGCTCACGGGCCCAGTTGCTCCGTGGCATGTGGGATCTTCCCAGACCAGGGCTCGAACCCGTGTCCCCTGCATTGGCAGGCAGATTCCCAACCACTGCGCCACCAGGGAAGCCCCAGTGACTGTTTTTTTTAATGAATACAGGAAGAAGAAGCTGAAACAATTACCTTTGGTTATCATAATTTTAAAACAGTTATTTTAATAATAGATATGAAGATAATTAATAGAAACTATACAATTGCTGGAATTTTATAAGTAGAATGGATGTCTTAACACCACGTAGGTAGATTAGGTCACCATAATCATTCTGTTCTTCCACTCCATTTACTTGCTAACAGTGGACAGAAGCTCACCTGAAATCTGTCTTCAAAGCTCTAAATAGAATAGTTGCAGTCTGGAGAATTATTTTCCTGTACATTCTTTGAGACTATCTGGAGAGAAGGATTTGCACACTTAGATGGACACAAAAACTTACATGAAACATTTTTATCAATAAATTTGCAACTTTGAAGGTGAAAAAATGCTCAATTTGTCTGACAAAATATTAGTGTTATGGGCCCTCTTCTTACAACTTTCAAGAGCAGTGTTGACTTTATAGGATGTGTGGAAGTGAAGCACATCAACCTGAAAAGAAAGATCAGAAAGAAAGGTACTCAAGGATTTTGCACTAGGTTAGTCAGAGTTCTGAATTCTGATCCAGAAGCTGTCACTCTTATTTCCCACAGAGCCTTAGGCAATTCACTTCACCCCACTACCATTCACCTCTTTCTTCACCCATGAAATGAAGATAATCCTGATCTACCTAATAAGAAAGTTGTGTAAATTTAATGTCCTGTTCAAAATATTTCAATAATTTTAAATCTTATTTAGCTAAGTTTTAGCGTTTGATAAATTTGTGCCTTTTGCCTTATATCTTCAGTTGAAGGTGTCTACAAAACAAGTGAGACATTGTCAATGAGTTTGTGACTAACACCATGAATAATTAGAATAAGTTAACAGGTGACAAGGGGAAAATAGAAGTATGTGGGAAGGCAAAGAGGGAAGGCAAGGTTCTAGAACTGTCTTGCACCATGAGAAAATCACTTAACTTTTCTTTGCCTCAATTGCCTCATCCTCAAATGAAATAAAATACTCCATGCTGTCCTTAATAATACCTGTTTTTGTATATTTACATGTGTATATTTTTATTTGGCCTCTCTCCAGTAGAATGTAAGCTTTAAGGGTGTAGAGAATTTGTCTTTCTGGTATATCAGTGTATCTCTAGTTTCACAGAGTAGCTGCTCATTAAATATCTAGTATTAGATGGTTCCTAAAGTCCCCTTCAACGCTAAAACCTGATTCCTCTTTTTTTTAGAAAATGTTTATTATGAAAATTTCCAAGCATATAGAAAAGTATAGAAACTAATATAATAAACACCCCTACATGCATTACTCAAATTTGCCATCTTCACAATTTCTATATTTGCTTCAGATTTTTAAAAAAATATATCAAATAAATTGGAGTCCCCCTCAATGTGTACCAGTTCCCAATTTCTTTTCTCTTTCTCCTCAGAGGTAACTACTATACAGAATTTGATGTTTATTATTTCCAAGAACGTTTTATACTTTTACTACATTTTTATAAACTACATATCATGTCTTCAAACTTTATATGCTTGTTATTCTGCAACTTGCTTTTTTTTCATACATTATGTGCTTGAGATTAATCCATGCTGATACATGTAATGCTAATCCATTTTAACTACTATTCCATTACGTGAATATTCATGATTTATTTATCCATTTTCCTGTCAGTAGACATTTATGTTCTTTTGAGTTTTTCCTATTGTAAACAATATTTCAAACAGTATTCTCACCCGTGTCTCTTTCTACAGATATGCTTGAGTTTCTGTAGTGGAATCGCTTGGTTGAAGGGCTATGCCTCTTCAAATTCATTAGTCTAGGCTACAATATGTGATTCACTTGCCTATATTTTTATGGAGATAGTTGGTCTAGTTATTTCCCTTTTCCTTTTTTTTTTTCTTTTCACCTAGGCAGGAAATGAAGTGTTAACCAAGTTGACAAGAGCATCATCTTTTTATTTCTGACCTTTTCTATCTCTAGCCAGACAGAAATGGGGCAGAAGCCTTAGAGAAGTCAAGAAGATTAACATAAAATAGGGAAATTCAGATGTATCTAGATCAGAATCACATAAAAACATGGCCATGTCCTGTCATCACATAATGATATTTACAACACAGCGCTGTCAATGTGCGATGTTGCAAAAACACAGTGCCACATGGTAAATATTGCAGATGTCTGTGAATAAGTCCCTCTGAAGGCTTATGACTATGACCCAGTTCACAAGTGAAGTAATTTTTAGGATAGAGAAGCACTGACTTTTCAGACCATAGCAAAATAATGGGAAACGTTAAATTCTGACCCATAGTACCAATTGAACTACTGTTTTAACACTGTTCTTAAATGGGCAAAGTATCTTAGTTTAACTTGACGTTCCAAATTCTTGATCTTGTGCAATTCATTTGCCTTGAATTTCAGATGATCTATTTGGAAAGGTAGGATATAGGAAAAGTTTTTAAGTCTGTCTCTACAGTTAAACAGCTACTATATTTCAATGGATATTTCCTCATTCAATAAATATTAAAATATAACAAAGAAAATGAGAGCATTTGTATTATCTACTTAATATAGTTTCTTTTTCATAGATTAATTTTCTTGTTTAGATAAAAGATGTAGGGCATGAACAGTATACTTTCACTGGGAAGTTTACCCTGGTAAAAAGACAGGAGCTATTACATTCTATCTTGTCAATGATCCATGGATAATGGGTCACCAGGGGATTTAAGAACTGTATCTTTCAGTTTTTGCCAGGGAGGTATATCAGTGTGCACTGATGTGAACCATAATATGACACACCTTGAAGAGTCTTCAAAACCCTCAGGCACTCTCTCAGCCGCTGTCATTAAGATATGGGACTAAAGGTTGTCAGTTAAAGATGGCGTTTTATAAATAACTTCAGTAACAGAATGTTTTTTCCTATTTCTCCATATTAAATTCTAATGAAAGAATTAATCCTCAGGTTTAAAAATCCTTAGAGTTTTTTTCCATTACCTTAGAAGAATACCTATTTGTGCTGATATTGAAAAACAGAACCAATATAGATTGTTTTATTGTTAAATGGGATGGGGGAAGCAAGTTGCAAAATAATATTATAATGTGATCATATTTGTGTGTGTATGCTTTTAAGTATGTGCTTACATTTGCATATCCACAGCAAAATGTCTAGAAAGATATATGAGAAATATTAATAGCAGCTACCTTTGGGGAGTGGAATTAAGAGGGTTATTAATGGAGGAGGGAAAAATAAAAGACTTTTACTTTATACCCTTCTATATTATTTGAATTTTTTTTACAATAAGCATGACTGTTTTATCATCTGAAAAATAATAAAGAAATACATTTATTTTTCAATTTAAAAACATTACTTTCAATCAACAGTCTTCTAAAGAGTCTCTAAAAGTTCAAGTGCTGGACTTCCCTGGTGGCACAGTGGTTAAGAATCCGCCTGCCAGTGCAGGGCACACGGGTTTAAGCCCTGGTCCAGGAAGATCCCACAGGCCACAGAGCAACTAAGCCTGCGTGCCACAACTAATGAGCCCACGCGCCACAATTACGGAAGCCCGTGCGCCTAGAGCCTGTTCTCCTCAACAAGACAAGCCACCGCAGTGAGAAGCCCGTGCACTGCAACAAAGAATAGCCTCTGCTACTCCACAGCTAGAGAAAAGTCCACAGGCAGCAACGAAGACCCAATGCAGCCAAAAAGAAAAAAAAAAAAAGAGTTCAGGTGCTTTAGGAAGACAAATCATATAACATTTTTAAGTAGAGCTTAATTTGCAAACCCACATTTATTTTTACTGAATTAATAAAATAATTTATGGGAGCGAAGTGATATGATTTCTTGGTATTTTCTAGCTTTTGTGAAGTCAACAATACTTACCTAACAATGCATGTATGCTTACCTCAATGAGAACTATACATCCTACAAGCTAGAGAAGACCTTATTATGTGGAGCAAATTTTCATTTTATAGGTGAGAAACTGAATCTCAGAGAGGTTAAATGTCTTGTCTGTAAACAGTTCCAGAGCTTAAAAAAAATTAAATCCTTCTTCTGACTTCATGTCCATGGCTCTTTCCATCACAAAATGGCCTCCTGCACTAAAATGTTAGTGTAATGGTAATATAAATAGTCCAAAAAAAAAAAAAACCCAATTTCATTTAGCTCTGATCTTAAAACCAGCATACACCCACACCTCAACACCTAAAACATTACTCATAGCAAATTAATATTCTTCATACAGAAGCCAAAGTAACAGGTCATCTGGTGACAATATTTCAATACACCAATTGAAAAAAGAAGTAAAAAATTTCTCTGTGACTTTCTCATCTTAATCAATTATCACATTCTCTTTCTTCTCCTGCTTCATAAATTAGTGAGTGGATTAAGTGAACAAAGAAAGACAAAAAAATAAAACATCAAAGCAAAAGATATCTACTCATGTAAAAAGGAAAAATCAAATTTGTGGACAGCAGCAATAGAAAAGAAAAAGTAGATGGAGAGACTATGGAAGAGTAGTAGGAACCAAGAAAGAGAAAAAATTGACAACTTCCAGGACAGTGAGAAAAAAAAAGGGGGGGGGGTTGAGATTTGTTTTATGTTTATTATGGTAGGCACATAGTAAATGGCTGATGGATAAGATAAAGGGGATGATGATGTCTAATACAGAAGTTCTCAGTTTCTAATACATGTAAGAACTACCTGAAGTGTTTGTTTAAAATATAGAGAGTCCTGGGTCTTTATCACCAGGAATTCTAACTCACCCCCTGAATTAGAGAGGGCCCAGAAATAAGTACCCTGGGTAATTCTAATGATCACACCCTGGACGAACACTGAGCTGGAATTATTGGAGCTCTTAAAGGGGAGGAAAAAAAGGACCAGGATACAGAAACCTAGAGAAGAGAAAAGATAGGAAAAGGAGGTTTGAATAGAAATCAAGGAAGAAAGAAAAGGAAAGTTAAAGTAAATATGTAACTAAATTAAAGGAATGGTTTAGAAGAAGCATGAGGGTGGATGTGAAAAGTGACAAGCAAAGACTGGTCAAAAGCAATAAAGCAAAATGAAATACAAAAATATTGAGGAAATTAAGGCTTTATCTTGGACTTTAAAAATAACCTTTATTACCATTTTCCTTTATAGCAGTAACATATTCATTGTGGAAGAGTTGAAAAATAAGAAAAGGAGAAGAAGAATGGACCCTTAATTTGTTACTTGTGAATAGCTCCTGTTAACATTTTGGTATATCTTCTGCTAGTCTTTGTTTCTGCTTAGTCTCTTGAAGGTTTTGTTTGGTTATATAGTTTACCCCACTATCCAGAAGTAGAGCCTTCTGAGAAACCTTTCCTAAGAAATGGTGTAAAGCAAAGAAGCAATTACCTTAGCACACATCTTGTTAATGCATGCACAAAGTAAATTGAGATAAAGCACAGATGCTCGGAGACAGAGTTCAAAGCTATGGCCGCTTGATGCTGAGATGCTGAGTCTAGTTCCCGGAGAAAGACCTTGGTGGTGCCACTCTCCCTGCTCAGGGTGTGGCACTGCCTTTATAACAGCTCCTGCAAAACAAATGCTGAATGCTATTTTCTCCTTTTTTCGGAAAAGTGAAAATCCTCTTCGGATTTCTTTCCAGTTAGCAAGAACAGGTACTAATGTCGGTCTTTTGTGAAAGTGAAGTGAAGTAAAGCGAACTTTCAAAAAGCAGGGGATACCGGTATATACCATCAAATATCCTGCTTTTATAACATAAGCATCTTCCAACATACAGTTATTAATGGAAACTTCATTTTTAACATCTGCTTAATATTCACAATAGTCAGTTCTCCTTTCTTCCTTGCTAACAGAGCTCAGGTCTTTCAGGCAGTCAAGAACTTCAGGGAATCCTGGCACCATTTGGTGCACAGAAGGTGAATTTTATGTAGTCTAAGTCAATCACGGTGTAATTCTATTTCCCTTGTTAGTGATTGGCTAAGGAAGGAGCAAGCGACCTAATTCTGGCCAATAAGATATGAGGGCAGGTCTACAGACTGGATTTATGGGAGAGATTCTTAGTTCTTAAAAAGTGGTTAACAAGAAAGAGGTAACCCCCTTTTCTGCCTATGGGATGTGTGTGAGAAGGAAACACTAGAGCTGGTGGTTGGAACTATTGCATCCATCTTGTGGCCATGAAGGGAGCCAGCTACACAATGAAGATGGAAGAAGAGGGAAGTAGGAAGAATTGGGCTCTGGATGATCTTGTCACTCCAATCAATCACACATCCCTGGACCCTTCTTCTTGTTGGGTCAGAAAATAAATCCCCTATTGTTTAAGCCCCTTTAAGTCAGATTTTCTGTTTCTTGCAACAGAAAGCATCCTAACAGATGTAGCATTATAACTTCCTACACAATTTTCCTCTTGTAGGCTACTTGCGTTACTTACAGTTTTTCACTATTGCTTTTGCCTTGGATAGTTTCAAGAAATAAAAAAGTTACATAGCCTAGATAGTAATGTAATTTTTGTTGGGGGGAAGAAAGCAAGCAATAAAGAAAAGAAACAGGAATGAACTTGAAATATCTCAGGTCATCAAAGCTGAATCATTCTGAATCTCCACTCCCTTTATTGCTCATTGCTGTCAGCAGAGGTGGTTATCAGTGGCAAGTTACATTTCAGAAGGAAAAATTGGGAAATACAGTCTCAACATAACACGCTATTAAGGGTGAACATAAATAATCCTCTGAAATACAAGAGCTATTCCTGTTTGCAGTGTTACATAGTTTCATCAACTTTTTCTCTTTATTATAATAAAATTACTTTGGTAATAAGAAAGGCAGCCCGTTATGCCATGGTAATTCACTTCTCATGTTAAAATTTGCTGTAGATTCTACACTGTGTTTAATCTAAATGCACCTAGTCTATCACATTGACAATATTCAAGAACTAATGTTTCCCAAGGGCCTTCCAGAATCAAAACTGGGGCAAGGGCCCCTGACTGAACATGATTTAAGTGAAGAAGTTCAAATGTCTATGCTAATATCTGACAAATGAACAGTAGAAGAAACCTCCAGTAACTGCCTCTGGTTTCATCACTAGTAATGGTTGGGCCCATTTATAATTTGAGATTTTTAAATATGTTTACTTTTTAAATATTTAGTTGTCTTAGAGTCAAATTTTGGAAAGCTTCCTCATGTAAGAGAGGATATGCCTGTCAAAATAATAATTTTAATCAGTACATTTATCAAGCTCTAGAAGTACAAGGACCTACATTTCAATATTAGCATCAATAAGTACACCTAACACACGTTCAGAATTTTATATTAACAATTGATTACAATGTAATTCATTTATAGAACTTATTTTTTAAATCCCACACATAGATTACAAAATGAGACTAAAGTCACAACTAAATACTTAACTGTTGTTCATGAAGTTCTTCAGCACTGTGGTTATGACTCATGATATTTCCCACTCCTGGTCTCTGGCCAGGAGTATTGATTCATGAGTTGACTGTGGTAGAGGGTGTAAGGAAAACACGGGCTAATCTAAATCTCAGATAATGACTCTTTTCTAAACCCCCCCCCAAAAAAAACAAACAGCAAATCAATTTCATAAGCTACAAGATATCATTTCCCCCATGATGTCTCATAAGTTTGTCTCATGTAAGAATCATTTCCTGCATACTTGGATGTGTAAAGAAGAAGAAAACAAAACTCAGAATGTGGAGAGGAACCCACTGTTCAAAAGTTTACCTGTCATCATGAAGAATGTGGAAAGAGTCTACTCTGAGGCTGGATCCTTTCTGAATCTAGATGGACGCTGGGTTTAAGAGTCCGGATTGAAGAGGGCCATTAATTTAAGCCCTATTATAGGTTTTTAAATTATCTAAGTAGTCAAGATTCCAAAAATGTGCCACTAGATGCAGAAAGGCAGAAACTGATCATGAAAATCATTGGAAACTAGCACAGGGCTTGGCACATGAAGAGCACAAAATAAATATTTGTTAAAGAAATAACTGCATAAATAAATTTACCTGAACTTTTGATAGCATGTATATGGGAAGGGAAACTGCTTTCTCCACCTTCTCTGTTTTTCCTCATTCACTTCTGATTTCCATTTTTTTCAATAAAAATAAATGGAGAGGAAGAGTATTCTGGTTACACCTATCTGTATTTCCCTGTGACAGGGACTTCAAGGGTATGCCTGAGCTTGATATCGAGCAAGGGTCAATCTTTGATAATTCGACTGAACCCTGTGCTACGGAATTGTGTCACTGGTAGTCGGTTGGAGTGGGTGGGGCAGTGAGGCTGACTACATGGAAAAAGCCTGCTGGATTAGGGGAGCTCTAGGGACAGTCAATGTGTAACCCTGCCCTAAAGTATTCAAATCTTCTGTGCCAAGGTGGGCAGGATCTTGAGGGAGTAGGGGTAGGGAGGTCACTGAGTTAATTCTGTACAAACAAAAGAAAACAAACAGTTTCATTCCTCTAAATGCCACACACACATGCATCCCCACATTCCATCCCTGCCCACCCCCTCCCCGGTGAAGCCTTTGGGCCCATCCCATGTTGGGAAATGCGTTTGTGTGAGCATTAGACACACAGACTTAGTGGGTGGACATTTTGTTGGAGAGAATTGATCTCTCATGAGAGGAAGTGACTTCCAGCCAGCACCCTGCGAACAGAATAAGCCGTGAGTCAGGAACGCTTTTTGAAACCTCCTCATAAGTTGTTTTGAATAAGGCACAGGTGAGGAATTTTGAGTCTAGTCCCCAAATCTCTACCTACTCTTCTGGAGGATTCTAAGGTACAAACATAGGGCATTTTGTCTGGTATCTCCCTGATGATGAAACATGCCATGCCCACACAAATACACAAATGAAAAAAATCTGAGGATAACTAGTTCACCCTGTTGCTCAGTATTAAAGTTTGCAAGAACAGGGCCACTGGGCCACAAGTTCCTCCAATGTTCCCTCTTGAAGAGAAATTATTTCCCTTCTGGACTCTGCAATAGTACTACTGTTTGTCTGCATCCAAAGCCTTCCACTCGAATCCTACATGGGGTTGTCATTATATTAGTGTCATATTCCACCAGAACCATTTGGGAAAGAACTGAAATGCCTCAGAAGGTGATTACATATTTGCCATGAGCTCTATACACAGAATAACCTGTACTTCTGGCATTTTCCCAGGGACAAAAGGCCAACCAGTGATGGAAACCTTGCTAGTGACCTAACTCAGTTTGCTTTGCAGAGAAATACGAACCTTCTAGAAAAAAAGGTCTCTACCCTTGGGAAAAAATATTTTGTGCAAACATAGCTAAGTAGTCTCTCCTTTCTGTTCTTGTCCCCCATCTTCTGAAGGTTGTACCTGCCTGCATTCTTCTGTAGCAGGATTTTAGACTTTTCCCCCAAAGGTGGAGTAAAGTCTCTGTCTATAGAGCTAAATCATAGTGTTCAAAGTCTAATGGCAAGAGAAGTTGCCCATCATAAACTATGACAATAGGTCAAGGACTTCTAAAAGTGAAGTGGTGAGAAGCTCCCTTCTCTGCTTTTTCCATATGCTTCTTCCCACCTTGTGTTTTCAAATGGGTCAGCCATTGGAGTTGCCTTGTTATTAATAATGATTATTATATTGCTTTTATCTGAAGGAATAATACACAAGGAATTAAAATAAACAAAAGGGCAGGAAAAACCTCATGGGTATCAATTTTAATATCTTCAAAAAGCAGAAAGACAGCACAGTTGACCAATTCCAAAATGCCACAGTATGAAAAGGGAAGAGGTGAAGTTTCAGTAAGAGAACTGTGAGAAGTCTTACTTTTGAAACCTTGGGATAAAGAATGCCCTTCAATATTTAATATTTCAGAGACATGCCACTCTTCCAGAATCCAGAGGAAAAACAGAAGTCAAATAGCAAGGCACTTTTGCAGGAGTGTTGAAACAAACAAGAAAACATTTTATTTTTGAAAATACAGTCTTTAAAGATAAATTTGGTTTCCATTTTCCATACCTAGGTGCATCCAACAAGATACAAAAACAGACAAAACAAAACAACGAAACAGAGACCCACAACATTATGTACAGAGCTCTAAAATGAGCTGTGAATATCTACAAGACACTAGCATATGCTCTTTGTGAAAGGATGTACTTGTGTGGCTTTCTACAGTTCTCAGTCCTTGGGAAGAAGAGTTAACCCCCTGGAGCTGCCGGTGTGGCTGCAGCTGGGGAAGAGCTGGGGTCAGTGAAGGGTTGGGGGTGGCCCCCCCGGGTGGGAGGCGTGGAGAGGTGTCTGGGGAGGGGAGCGGCGGCGGCGGCCCGGGACAGATCCGGGGCTTCTCTAGAAGTCCTGCCGCGGGGTGTGAGTCAGGCTGTGCCGCCGCAGATCACAGTTTCGCCTGAACACTTTGCCGCACTGCTCGCAGCTGTAGGGCTTGATGTCTGTATGGGTGAGAAGGTGAGTTTTCAGATTACTTCTCTGATTAAAGGTTCTTCCACATGTGGGGCATTTGTGTGGAGATTCCTGTTCAGATGTGAAGCAAGCAAAGGATTAATCCTTCACACCACCACGGCACCCTTCTCAATAGTTTCTGTCTTATCCGTATCACAAGGTTAACAGAACACGCGCACGACAACAAAGAGGAGACTTGCAGGAACACATCTGTGTTCCTAATCCTCCAATCACAAAAACACACACACAGGCACACACAGGGACCGGATTACACTGATAACCGCGGTGGGCTTTGTGATTTCCAGCTCTTTACATTTCATCACCATGTCATAGGCAGGAAAAGGGGGAAGGAAAAACTCTAATCCTCTCTTAAGGAACGACATTCTCTCGGGTAATAAGGCTCCTCTTTGGTGGAAAATTAAACTATTCCTCAATGTTCTGAAAACTACAAATTATGAGGCCCCTGGGAGAGAACGTATGGGATTTCACCATGCCTCCATTATCAAAATTACCTTTATTTCCTCCCAAACACGAAAGCTTTAAATGCAGGGCACATCAGGTGAAAAAAATAATAATTCTAAAATTAGGATTTAGAATAGTGAGAGTGGCTTGTTCTTTAAGAAAAACACATAAATGTTTTCTGTTAAATAAAATTAATTTCATGTATAAAAAAACTGTGTGCTGCTTTCTCCACCTAGAAAACTGATCTAAATAGAGCCTTTTATGAGAAAGACCCTGCCACTGAACACCTTTTCTAGAGCAAAAATGATAAAACAGAACCAGTCACTGTTTTTAAACAAGAAAACAAACTTACCTGCATATGTAAAGTTTTGTGAACAGCCAGAGTTCTAGACTGACAAAATCCTTTCCCACACTCCTGACATTTGAAGGGTTTTTCTTTGGAATGGATATACCTGAAAATCAATATAAGGTTTCATTGAAATGGCTTTAACACCACGGTGAGGAGTTTCTTTTTGCAATTACTTTAAACGAAGTCATGAGGGAAAAAAGAAAAGAAACAGGATTTCCATTATTTATGTTTTTACACCCCCCCCGCCCCCCCGTGTAATTCTGTTTATGGTTAACCTCAACTAACCAGACTCTTCAAAACATTCACCGGACGCCGGCTTTATCTACACTTGATCGCCCTCTCTGGCGTATTTTGGAGCTCGAAATCGTGCCGAACGAGCTCTTCTTGGCCTCTACGGTTTTCTCTGGGATTTAAATTGGTCAAATCAGGATGTAAGGCAAGGCCAAGTTTAGGGGGACTGATTTTAGCGAACCCCTTAAAAGCCGCGGAGGATCGGTACAGAAGTCCTACCTTGGGGTAACAACAGCAAGTAGAGTCCAGGGAAAAGATACCCTCACCCCCACTCCTGGGAAGTTTTTACTGGATGAAAACACTTACATTATAGTATTTCTTCAATTGCCTTTGATTAATGCATAGTTGAAGATGTGGAGGGAATGCGAAGAGCCGTTTCTAAATTCAGTGATCTCGAGACCCCCGCAAATAAGTTTAAAGAAAGGTCCCTGTGGCAGGCTCTGGGGCGCACCTGGGGGCGAGTCAGGGAAGGGAGGGAACCCAGTGGAGGTGGCCGAGGAGATTTCCAGAAATGGTCCTATCGCAGGCAGGACCTGCACCCACCAGAGAAAAGTCTTCGAGGTTTCTTGGCTCTACCTGCCCCACCCCCTAAGGTCGACCCGGTGGAAACTGGAAAACCGATCCCAGGACCAAGGCCAACCCAGCAGATTTTAACTACGTAAGGATGGGGTGGCCCTCCTGTATCCCAAACAAGAACAGGCAGCAGGGGCCCGCTGAGGAAAAAGGTAAATTTCGGGGGTTGGTTGTGGCTGGCTGGGGAGGGCTTTGGGGGATATATTCTAGTTCAGAGGGGATTTTAGTGACGCTTGCAATGTCTATCAGGATTCGGTATTCTGAATAAACTGTCTTTCCCTCCCCAGGCCAACCTCTTTCCCCACCTTACCTGTGATCCCGCAAATGATCTTGCCTCCGGAAAGCCTTGTGGCAGATGTCACACGTGTACGGCCTCTCATCTGTGTGGGTCCTCTCGTGGATGAGCAAGTTGTAGGATTTGGTAAAGTGTCTGCCACAAAACTTGCAGATAAACTCTTTTTTCGTTTTGGAGGGCAACCTCCCTCGGGAGGGCTTTCTGTCCGGAGTCAATTTACTGAGGCCCGAGATGGGGCTACCCAGCCCCGGGCTCAGCTTGGTCAGGTCTCCTATCTTAGGGGGATCCTCTTGCGTAGCGGCCACGGCCAAGTTGGCAAAGTCAAAACGGGGCCGGTCCTTGTGCAGGGCTGGGAGGACGTGGGCAATGGCTCCCTGCTTGGGGTGGAAGAGGTGGGTGGTAAAGGGCAGAGCCGGGAAGGGGAAGCGCGCGTCCACGAGGCCCTGCGCCGCCGCCATCTCGGTGATGGTGGAGCGGGTGATCTCGTGCACGTTGGGGTACCCCAGTGTCCAGTGGTTCATGTGCATGGTCTGCACGGCGCTGAGACCGTACAGGCCCTGCAGGTGGTCCACCGCGGCGGGGAAGGTGTTCACGGCCTGCAGGAAGGAGTAATTGGTGAGCTGCAGCGATGGGTGGAGCGGGATGGGCGCTGGCAGGGCCTTGCTCCCCATTTTCCGGGGTGCTGGGGGGCGGAGGTAGCCACCCTTTTTTTCCAGGACTCAGAGGCGGCTGGGCGTGGGGCTCCGGCGAAAACCCAGAAGGACAACGGCGCGCAGAGAAAACCCTAAAAATGGCCGGGGGAGAGAGAGAAAGTCGTGACTATTATCCAAGCCTGCTCGGTCTGTCCCTTGGCGCCGCGTGGGTTACAACACCTTCCTTCTAAGTCCCCCTCCCTACCCACTCCGAGGCCCCCAAGTGGAGTGGTGAGGGAACTTTGGAGAGCCTGCCCGGCGGGCGAGTCGACACCCAAGCTCGAGCTCAGCCCCCGGGGCCAGGGTGTCAGGCGGGGCAAAAGTGGTCCCCGGCGGCGAGCGGGTCGCCCGTGGGAAAATCGGATTCCAGGCACGCACTGATTCGAGGAGCCGAAGATCCGGGCCGGGGAGAACGAAAGGTGGGCAGGGGCTACAGCAGAGGCGGCACCCAGTCCAGCCCACCCACCGCTACCCGATCGGGCGAAGCTTGGTCATCCGTGACACCCCGCTGTGCCAACGCCCACAGGCCCGGGCTGAGCCTCTGTTGCCGCCGTGCCTCCAAGCTCCCCGGGGAACGTTGGGTTGTGGGTCTGACCCGGGCGTGAGGGCCTGGCTCGGCCGGGCGGCTCCTAGCGCTGCGCCCCGAGCCCGTCGACCCGCCCGGCGACCGCCGTTCACCCGGACCGCGCCTGGGGTGCTGGAGCGCAGCCGGGCGCACTTTGCGCTCCTGGGGCTGCGGGGCCCTCGGAGGGGCTCGCCTCGCCCGGCGCTGACCTCAGAGGTTTTCTTTTTCCTTCCTCTGCCTCTGTCCCATTTATCAGCGGTGACGGGCCACAGGAAAGAAAAGTGACACCTCGGGGGGGCCGGTGAGGCCTAGAATCACCCCTTCCACCTTCCCAGGGGCCGTCTCCTCCCACCCCCCACCTAGATCCCTTCCAGATGGTTCAGGCTCAGTGGGGGGTTGCGGGGGTGGAGAAAGTCCCTGATCCAGGACCAAGCGCCAAGCTCTCGGGAGGCCCGAGCGCTTCTCGACCTGGCACCAGGAGAAGCTCCTACACCGGCCAGGCCCCAGGAAAAGAGAAGAGAGGTAAGGCGAGAGTGTTCCCCGGGGAGGAAAAAAGAAGGAGCAGCAGGGGAGCCACAGCAGATCGGGTACGGTGCGCCTCTGCCTGCCTGGAGGAAGCTTGTTTGTCGGCCTGGAGTTGAGTGCGACGTTGCTTCTGCCACCGGGAAGCCGGCCGGGGTCTGCGGCCTGGGCCTAAGCAGGGCGCACGCACATGCCTGTCTCTGAAGCCCCAGTGCCAACACGGAGGTCTGCTTTCAGACCCAGTTTCCCAGGGCACCTCATCTGCTTTCAGGGTAGGCCCACCTTCTCCCACTACCAGCCCCTTTTTAGCAGAGAGTTCTGCCAGCTCTGCGGCTTGGGCCGTGCCTCTGAAGGTGGCTCCCCAGGGGCTGGGACTCACAGTTAAGCGCTTTCCCTAGAGAAGGGCAGGCAGGCCTATGTGAGCCATCAACCTTTATGCCTGGCTTTTGAACCCAGCAGGAAGATGGGAGAGTTTGTCCAGACTTCCTTGCCACCAGCGCTTTCTGCGCCTGAAATGCTCTTCTCTAGCGTGCTGTGAAGTCTTGTCTGTGGCTCTATCTGAGGGCAGGCTTAGAGGGCTGCGCTAATGACACAGCGCTCTGGCCAGGCAGAATCTGGCCGCCTCTGCGAGGCCCACACCTTCCCTCCCTCCTCCCCTGTTTGGAACGGCTTGGAGACAGGGATTTATTAATGAACCGCTTCTGCCCAGTGGTATGCGGTCTGGGAGTTGAGGCCGGGAGTTAATGAGAGGTGTGTAACAGTCAGAGGGTCTCAGTCAGACCGTTCAACCGAAACTGTAAACCTCCATTAGTAATAAACTTTCCCACCACAAATCACAATTCATTTTTGTTCAGTGGCAACCCTCAAGCCCTCTCCTAGAGAGGTAGGAAAAAAAAGATTCTACTAACATCCCTGGTAATCTATTTGTTTCCTCTTCCATTAAAAATCATAAGTTATACCTTTATTTCCTTCTTTTTGCATAGGAGGATTTTCTAGAGATTCAAAATATTATTTTTCCCCTAGTATTAAAAAGTGGCCTCCCCACATAGGAAACCGAAATTATTATTTGGGTGTTTTCCCAGACTGGATTTCTTAGAAATAAATACAGGAGGCAAAGTGCAATTCCCACCACGTTCTCCGTGTATGTATGTGTACGTGTGTGGGGTGTGTTATCGATTGAAGGAATATCATGGCCTGTGATCTTGATTCCAAATGCACAAAGTGAACTCTGCCATAAAGCTTATATGTTAATTCCGCCAGCAGAAACTTGAGTGCCATCTTCCTTCCCTTTCCACCAAATGGTTTATAACCCAAAATTAATGCCTCTTTTATAATTCAGCTTCATGGTGGCACAAAAGTGCTATTTCATAGTGTGTATTCATTTTAATTTGCAGGACAAATAGTTTCTTCATAGAAGAAGAGCAAATCCTTCACAAACAGAGCAACCCTAAATATCCATTAAACATTTTTGCCATAAAGAATTAGGGAGTTTAGATTTCCACTCTCCTGTTGAGTAGCTGGAAATATATGTCAAAAGATATTTTAAGTCAATGCAGAGATCTAAAGTACTTTCGTTTTGTCTAGAGCTGAGCATGTAGTTCTCACACTCAGTTTCAGGCAATAACAGCCATCATCTGCTGTCACTTCTACACCATCCCGTTTCAGACCATTGGTTACTTTTAATTTTGCAAGGAAAGAAACTTAAACCAACGAAAAGACATAAATATTTCCGTGGAGCTGAGACTAGTTTTCTTTCATCAGCCTTCTTCACAGGAATTTCCAGACATGTACAGATGTTTTGTAAAATTTAGTTCACTTGCTGTCAACAACTGAGAGGTGTACGTACTAATTTCAGTTCAGTGAAGCTTTCAAAACACTGGAGAAAAAAATAGTAATTTGATAAGGAGGCTCGCTCTTTGGTAATGTGTTATTACACTTTATTATCTAAAAATCGTATACAGTCAGGGGTCATCTGCTAACACCTGTGGGTTGGTGTCTGAGAGAAATGACTGATGAATCCGTAGGCTCGCTGAATTTCAGCCCAAGCCACAATAAAATTTTACATTAATCAGAGAGCTATACTCCAAGTAGATCTAAGGAGATCATTTTAAAAAAAAAATTAAAATGGCCAGATTGGATCAGGTGAACAGAGAGAAAGGGCCGCGAAGTTCCTGCCCCTTCGCTGCGCCTCTGCCTTCCCAAGGAGTTAATTAAATTAAGATGCCTTCCGCATAATCTGGGTTCTGTTTCTCTCTGCTCCCTCGCTCCCCCTGCATGAGTAATTTTCTTGTTCTGCTCAGGACTGCAGTTTGTTTAGCAGAGAAAGTAGCTGTCTGCGCCGTTTCGCTCCGGGAAACTCCAGCCCTCTTTTGTTCCCTGCTAACAGGTAGGGAGACAGAGCCAGCGCACCCTCCACAAACACCTTTTTCTCCCTCCTCACCATACAAACACAACTCCTTGCTCTGTTGCTACTTCTCGAGAATCCGAGTGTTTAAACCCCAGGGGGATTTGCCTTCTGCCCCCTCCTCCAGGACTAGAGGATGGGAGGAAAATCAAAAGGCCAGCACAAGGCTGAAGAATTATCTAGGACTGAACTATTACTTTTCCCTTGAAACGAGCTGGCTCGGCAGGCACTGTGTGTCGCGGCCCGTCCGCTCTGCCGCGGCTTCCCCGGGACGGGTGGACCAGCAATACTATGGCAGGGTGAGAAAGAACATGAGATTGTGGGGTTTCATCTCAACGTACGTAGATCAGCTTTTAGAAGAAGCTTTGCTGAGTGCTTAGATTAAATGTCGCAAAACAAAACTAAAAACAGTACGTGAAAGCGTGTGTCGTTGCGTGTTAGCTGGGAGTGGCGTGCCTGGGATCCGATAAAGTGAAAAATACAATGCCCCGGGAGTGCGTCCGTATGATTTCTTTTCACAATTTCTGAACTTGTGGCACGCCGGACCGAGAATCCGAGCGCCCCCCTGCACCCCCTGCAGCCTGCCTTCCTTAGGGTGGCTGCAGCCCCTTCCCAGAGCGGACACTCACCTCCCCCAGAAACGTCCGCCTGGGCAGCGTCACTCAGACCTGGTCCAGGCAGTGAGGCGCACAGCTTGGAAAGGTCATTGGGTCCACGCCGGACAAACTTCTTTTTCCGCGCGGAGTCCCGGGAGCCGCGGACATGATCTGGAGGACGACGAGCAGCCAAAACGAGAGCGGATCCTCGCCTTCGTCCCGAGTCAGTGGTCGTAGAATGTGTAAAGACCCAGGGTGGTTGGAGCCCGCGCTCAGAGCTCGCCCGGAACCTCGCGCCTCCGCGAGGCTCTCGCCGCGGACTCGGGGTAAGGTCGGAGCCTGCAGCCTCGCAGGGCCATCACCCTCCAGCAGCGAGCACGCCGAGCTCTGTCCCCGCCCGCGTCCCTCCCCAGGCTGCTCGCGGCCCGGAGACCCGGGCTTTAGTAGCGGCCCCGCCTCCCCTTCGGGCGGGCGTCCCGCAGCCGCGCTGGGCCCCCGGCGCCCAGGCTCCTCCTCCGCGCCCGGCGCCCGCTAATGGTCCACTCTGTTTACTTGTGTTTGGATAGCAACTGAGTCTTAAAGGCACAGGTTTGCTCGAGGTTTCTCTGTTACAGAGGCAGAGCCAAGGTGACTCAGTTCAAAACTCACACACAAACACAACGTCCACCCCCTTCCTTCTCGGTGCCACTTTTCCTTATAATGTTAGAAACTGAACAACTGGCTTTCTGCCTCCCGAAGACCCCGCAGAGAAACTCAAAGGGCATTTTGTAGTTTTACTTGGCGCGCTCGCCGCGTTAATTTCCACATCTTAACACGTTTAACATAACTATCTTATTCGTAGGTAAAATCAATCACTTTTAGATTGTATTCTCCAACATATATCACCCTTCCTCCAATTTTAAATAGTTTTGTACATACTTTTGGTCAGTTATGACTGTATCTGTAGTCTGCTTTCGCCTGCTGTTTTCAAAACGAAGTTTGTTTATAGAGGTGACAATTGACTAATTTCGTAATTACTGCAAAGACATATGTGGGATATCCCAGGAGAAATTTCTTCCAAAATTTAAGCTTTAATCAGCCAATGTACATTTCATAAACAGTTAACCAACTTGGTTAAAGGGGTGGGCATCTGCAACCCATTGGCAAACAATAAAGAATCCATCTGGAATGGGTGAAGAGCAGTCATTTAAAATATTTAGGAAAATATTATGCTAGCTTCTCAAACGTGTACATCTTCATTCCCAGCAAAAAACAGAGTTCATTGTTCAGTTGCCAGGAAACGTAATCGAATTTGAAGTGTAGTGATACATTTTTCAGGTTCTTCTAAAGATTTGGTCCTCTGTGAGTGTAATTGCAGGATGCACTTCAGCTACTCTGGAAGTAGGGTGACCGAGTGACAGGGGGTGACATACTCTCATTCTAAACAGCCTCTTTCCAGATGAGATCTGCGTGAGCAACACTGAGCAAAACGCCCTTCGTCCCAGACGAGTTCGCCAGAGGCGATTTACGTTAGCCCCCTGCAAGTCCGCGCTTTGAGGGGCGCAGATCTGCAAGCCAAGAGGCTGTACAATTCAAAGGTGTTCTGCCAAAATGTGGTTTTGGATGTGCCGCCCAAAACACAACTAAAATAATCTCAATCGTGCGGGGAAGTGGACAAATACAAGCAGAAGACTTAAAACCTGTCAAGAGGTCAAGCTATGATTGGGAAGCCAGGCAGAAGCTACGGGATATTATTATTAGGATAAAATCCCTTCCATTTTATTTATGCAGAGGTAAGTAGAATTTTTCGTTCCTTCGGTAAAACATAATTCAGAGATAGCAGATCTTTTTTTTCTTTTCTTTCCAATTTCAAATTTGCAAAGGTTAAAAAGTGAGCCTGGAATGAAGACCCGAGTGTTTAATATCCTTCAGCGTTGAACTGCTTCAAAGTAGACTTGACAAACAGCGTGGAAGTAGCGGGATGCCTGAGTTCAGGACTTTTTTAAAAAAAAAGTTTTCCCTAATGGATTCTATAGGGGTGCTTTCATTTTAGCGCTCAGTCCTGAGCCCCAGCTATGGGGATGCCTGCGGTCCCCTCTCTCTAACCGCCTCATTCCTTCCGCAGCTTTTCTCAATTTGGAAGATTTGGAGGGAACTTTCTCTTCTTTCAGACCCCCAGGACACAACTCCCGGGGTGGTGACCTGAAGAGTGTTCCTACGCTTCATATTTCCTTTTCTGCAAGTGGAGGAAACTCCCAGCGGTGGGTTTCACACCTTCCCACCGTGTGTGTGTGTGTGTGTGTGTGTGTGTGGTGTTGTGTGCGGAACCGCCTGCTCTTCCCGAGGGTGAACATAATTTCCAACCATTCACGAGCTGCGCCCTCTTTCCGCAAACCTCCTGAGCCTGGGTTTTTCCAGAAACGTGTTTACCTCGCCCACCCCAGCTTCCGAAGCTCCACAGTGGAGTCTGGGCCACGCCGGCCCAAGCGCTGCAGCCGCTTGTAAGGTAGGGAAGCGTCGGCGAGCTCCGGGCTTCGGGAGAAGCCTCGAGGTGCGGCAGCGCCTCGGCAGCCTCCAGGCCCGGCCACCGCAACGGGCAGGTGCGCGCTCCACGCGGAGAGCAAGCTGGAGGCTGGACGCGGAGCCGCACCCTTCTCAGGGCTCTCCCGGGCCACCTCTGCGGCCACTCCGGCCGGCCCTTGAGTTGCTCCACGCTCTGCCCGAAGCAAGCCCCCCGCCCCCGCCGGCGTCTAGAACGCATGCTCTTTGGGGGCCCACCCAGGAGCAGCCTCCTCGGCCGGACTCCCCTGGCGACAACGCCTGGCAAGGAAGATAGGCCCGCGGCGAGTTGTGGGTCCGGGTGTTCAGAGCCGTAAGTCCTGGAGCCTACAGAGCGGCCCAGCCGCGCCCCGGGGGGCTGAGTCCCTGCGCCGCCGTCCCACTCCCCCTGCGCCCTCCAGAAGCAGCGCTGCGGTTCACTCCGACGTTTCCGCCGACTGGTCATCTGCTGTTCTCGCGGCTCTGGGCTTGCGACACCAAGGACACTTCCAGAGAAGTGGCTAACAGACTGTCGAGGGGAGCGCGAGCAGTTGCAGCCCATACCCGAACCTCCCCTGGAGGACCTGACGCAGGACGGGGAGAGGACAACGGAGGAATGGGAGGAGGAGGGGGCTCGGCAGCGCGGGCCCCTTCCCCCCTACCTCCCACCCCCACCCGCCCCACCGGCCCACCCAGGAGGCTCTGCCAGTTAAGCCACGAACAGGTGTCAGACACACACTTCCCTGAGGTTGACTCCGAGCCTCTACCAGTCTGAACCGCGCGCTGCGGACATCCTAAAGACTTTTGCCCTTTATGTCACAAGTTATGGACACACCATCTTTTTCCAGGGATCTCAGCTGCCATTGCCTCTGAGGACTGAGGACTCGCCTCCCTTCTCTCCAGCCTTCCCTGCCTCTCCAGGGCAGGGACCTTCTGCATTTGAACTTCCCACCCTGTTTGCCGCTTTTCGCCGGAGCCCGGAGGAATTGAGAGCCCAGCTCTTCTCTGGGCGTGTGCACTCCAGCCCCAAAGTAGTGAGGAGGGCCGCGCAAACCTAGAGGAGGGTCGCGGGCACTGGGCTCAGAACTGAGTATGTGGAGGCAGGAGACTAAGAATTTTGTCTTTTAAAAAGTAGTTTCGGGACAGCGCTCTACAAAGGGCTGGGGTGGGAGAGCGCGGCAGCAGGCGGGAGCTCCGCGGCCCGCGGGAAGAGCCGCAGCGCCCCCTGGAGGCGCGGCCCGAGCACTACGTGGCGCGGGCGCCGGGGGTAGTCACTCAGGCGGCTAGCTCCCGAGGTGACTCTCCGGCTGCCAGCGACCCTCCCGATCGTTGGGTTTCTTTCACCTCCTCCTGGGCTCCTTGGCTGCGGTGGCAGAGTCGTATGCGCGACACGGGTGCTAGAGAGAGGGCCTGGCTTGCTGTCAGGGCCAGTAAGCCGCTCCACCCCCACCGTTGGGACCTTTGTGAGCATCCTGCGCGTTGGCCTCCCAGCGACTCCCCTCCTGGCCAGTTTTTCCGAGACGGATTTTCGGACTCACGACGCCGCCCAGGGCGGCTCTGACTTTCGCAGGGCAAGGGAGAGACACTAGTTCTGACCCCCGCTCAGGGAGTTCGCGGCGGTCCGGTGATCAGCTCAGATTCCAGCAGATTCCAAGGCCTCGGATGTTGTCCCTGCGGGAGAGGCAAGAGAGGTTTCTCAGGGACCCCATTTGGAAAGACTCTCCCACTGCCCACGACTTACCCTTCATCTCACCCAGCTTCTGAAGCCCTATCGGGAATGGTTCCCTGGGCGGGCTGTGCTCTCCTTAGGCCTGAGAGCGGGAAGATGCGCGTCGCGAGGCGCGCGAACAGCGCGGGAGCCTTCCCGGGTCTGGGGGCCTGAGGACCACCCGCCGCCTCCAGCCGTCCCATCCCCGGCCCAGCCACCTCCGGGGTCGGGCTGGGCGAGACAGCCTCAGGGGCCCGAGGCCAGCCGAGCCTCTCGGGCTCTTCCCCAGGGGCGGGGGGGGGGGGAGGGGGAGGGGGGAGGAGGGCGTGTGGAGCCCAGAGGCGCCCTCCTGGTGCCCGCGCCCCTCGCTCAGCTTCGTTCCGCCGGAGGCCTCGGCGGGCGCCCTTCCAGCCACCAGCTCGCGCTGCACCGAGTCACCGGGAAAGAGGAGCTACCTGTGGAGGCTGAAGACCGGGTCGGAGGGTTAGCTACGTGGCCAAAGCCAAGATGGGCACGCCTGGGGGCAGCCCGTGCCGTGAGCCCGGGTCCCGTCCGAGTTTGGCTTTCCCGGGGCAGGTGGTCGGCCGCCGCCGCAGCAAGGCCCACACGAGGCCTCCCGGCGGTCCGTCAGCCCCTCGCGAGCAGGAGAACCGCCCTGCGCCTTCACCCGCCCGGAGTCCCGAGAGGTCTCGGGGCGGCAGGCGGCAGCAGCGGCGGGCGGGCTCCGGCACGTGCTGGGCGAGGGCTCCCAGGGTGCGCGGGGGCACGACTCGCTTTCGCCTTCCGTGCCCCAGGGAAGCAGATCTACCGCTGTTGGCCTCGCCAGAGAGAGCCAGGTCTCTCCCTATGCTCCCGCGTCAAAGGACAGCTTCCAGCTCACGGTGCGCTTCGAACGGAGCCCACTGGTGTCCATGACTAGTAAGACCGGGTTTACAAGAGGTGTCCGCTGCCGAGGACAAGACCCAGGCGCCTCTCAGGAGGAGAGCCCTGCGGATGCTGCCACCTAGGCAGCGTGGGACTGGCCCAGCCCTCGCGCTGCGCCCAGAGCATCCTCAGAAAAGACTGCAAACCTATTTTTATTTGGTTTTCACTTAAAACAAAACAAAACAAAACAAAACAAACTACTTGCGAACTCTTAACCACTGGGAAAATTCTAACGAAAATCTTGATTTCCAGTGAGCTCCCTTTCCTACGCGGCAGTGAGCTGGCTGGAGCCGAACAGCTCTGCTCTCTGTTGTCTGCGGTGTGTTTTTAAAATGCCGGGCCTTGGATTGCCTTGGAGTTTCCATTTCTAGATGCAGCTGTCATTTCTCTGGGACTGTGGAATCGGTCCAGAGTTACCGTTGTCAGGTGTGGTCCGGCAGCTTCAGCAACTTCTGGAACCTGTTAGAGATGCAGATTCTCTGGCCCCATCTACTGGGTCAGACACTCTAGGAGTGGGGCCCGGCGATCTGCGTTTGAACAAGCCCTCCAGGTGATTCGGATGCACGCTAAAGTTTGAGAACCACTGACCTAGATCAAATTGACTTTTGGGGGTCAATCCCCTGTGTGCGTGATTAGTCTTTCCAGCTCTCTCCCTCCCTTATTCCCTCCTTCCCATCTTTCCTTTCTCTCCACAGAATGCCCACCTAAATGTCTGGCCTAGGGCAGCTAATTCACTCATTCGCTCATTCATTCATTCCCTCATTCATCTGACTTTTTCGGAGGCACCTCCTGAGTCCTTGGAGACAGTGCTGAGAATGCCCAGGTGCATGCAGGAGAGCAAGGAAGAGAAAGCGATACGGATGCCTTCCCCTTTCATGGTCAGTTTTTTGTTGTTGTTATTATTATAATCTAATGCTAGATTTGATGTGATTTCCGGGAATATCCCTGTTAGGGACCAAACAGGAGCAATGCACCCCATTTTAAAGTTTCTGACCGCGACTGCCTTCTTCGCCCAGGTTGATGTTATTCTTTTCCTGTTTTCATCACATGCTAGGGACTCTGTGTCTACTGAATACACTTACACACACACCTTGACATACACTGCCCGCACCTTACCTGCCCTCCCTGCACTGAGTCAGAGTGCTCGGTGCCTGGGGTTTGGGAGTGTCACAGTTGGTGGGCGGGAACGTGTTTGGACCCGGGCTCAAAGTCTCTGAGCCCTTGGATTTCCCTGAGGCTGCATAGGGAGATCTTCGGACAGCTGAAACTGACACGCACGTTTGCTCACGGCCTCTGCTGCGCGCTGGCTCCCATCTTGCATCCAGCTGTCCAGAACTGACCAGGTTCCCAAGGTCAGGTGTACCCGGACGTTAACGTCGTGATCCTCAACCTGCGGATTTGTCACGTTAGGATTGGGTCAAATCCCCTTCACTGTCACTTGGTTGTACAAGATCTGTTGTTCCCCCTCACAGAGTGAAAACTCCGAATGAAGACTCGCACTTTCTGGTTTTCTTATACCAAATCAATCTCCCTTAAGCTTTCACTTTGCACGTTCTCTTTAGAACCTTGGCTCGAACTTCTGTCCCCAGCCAGGCAAAGAGCTGCCTCCACTGGACCATTTGCTTCCCACTGAGATTTTCTCATTGTAGGACAGTGAGAACAGTGGAAGGCGCTGCCTCTTAAGCAGTGGCGAGATGCTTAAATATCGGGACTGACTGGAAGCCTCTTGTCGTCTATTTTCAGTCAAAAGAAAAGTTTCATTTTAGTGTGCCACTGCAGGGAAGCCACTGAAAATGCACGCAAACAAAAATGAATTTTCATATTACCCTAGTCATAAATTGTCTAAAAGTACTCAGCTCCACTTTGACAAAGAGTTGCCATTTTAGTATGACCTTTTCTTATGGGGATTTTCAAAATATAAAATGTATAATGGTCAGGAACATGATAATCTCTTTACAACCTGTGATCATATTTCTTAACAGGACTTTGCTTTCCAGTGCAGATGGTTTGACATAGTAACATTCAAAGCAGCCAGCACTTAAGAAATGCCAAGGCCAGTATTTGAATGCAGATACAAGTTTTAACAAAGGAAAATGTATATCCCTGTAGCTGTTTGCCTGTGAATATTCCCCAGAAGATTAATACACTATTCTTGAATCTAAGCCAAGTCATCAAACGCTCTAAAAAGTCTGTGAGGTGCCAACTCATAAGGCACATAGAATTCCTTGTCACCAAATATTTTTGAGTGTCTACTATGTACCAGGTACTAGACAACTGTGTTATTGTTTGAGACCCTGAACATTCATCCTGACTTGGGGTGGGGCCGGGGGCAAGGAAGGTGGGATTTTAAGGTTGGTTTCCTCTGGTTTTGTTAAATTGTTAAAGTATTTGTACTTAATAGCAATCTTTAAAACATTTACTGAACTTTCTCTTACATTTTTAAGTCATTTTTACAAGTCAAGGAGAGAAAGTCAGTGTTTGAGCCAGCTCATTTATTGGAAAATGAATGCCAGCACAGGCTTAACTTTTGGCTTTCCAACTGGAAGACCTTAATATCATGACAACATTTTACAATAATGTTATTTCCATCATGCCAGGTGGTAATTTAGCTGTAGAGCCTTATGATTGGTGACCATATCTCACTCAAGCCTGTTTTCACCTCCTGACTCTGTAAGGAGCCATAGAAAGAAAAACACCCTTCTTCCTCTGGCACCCTAGCTGGAGGGAGGGGTAAAAGAAGTGGCAGACAGCTAGGTTGGCCCCATCCTCATTGTTCCCTGGGAGAACTTGGAGCAGGACCAGCTCAGATCCAGTTTGCTTCAGGGAATCCAGGTCTTACAAGAAGTGATGAGCTCTTTATCTTTGCCTCTAAGCACAGAACACAGACAGCTTCAATGGATCTGGAGACAAACCTATATGAGAAGCTGAGAGACCCCATTGTACTCTTACGCTCTGCACTGTGTCGCAGTGCCTGGTCACACCGCATGTCTTAGCCACATACTCCTTTTTATGGTGCTCAACCCTTCTTCCCACGTTCTCCCCCTCTACACCCTCCCCAGCCCATGCCTGGCAAGTGGACCTGCCTCCAGGAATCAGACTGGGTGGATGCTATGATGTCAGGACACCAGGCAGCTGCGTTTCTAGCATGTTAGACCATGGCTGCCTTTTCCTTTCCCTGGGAAAGTACACAAAGTGCAAGTTGTCTCCCAGGCTGTGAGACACACATCCAAATGCCCTATGTGGTGGGCCCACCCAGGCCCAGGAGAGTGTGGAGGAGAACACGAGTGTGTCATATGGGTGTGTTCACCCATCCTGTTCCCCTCTGTCTCATCCTTGACCACATTCTCTTGACAGGCCATATGACCTGGGAATGACCTGTAATATATGAGGAGCGTTGGCTTGTAGAACGCTTGCAGAGCAAGGGAGCAATGGCAGAGTGGGACTTTAGACTTGTTAATTCATTTAACATGTATTTATTGAGGATGTTTGGTATGGTTGGCCCTGTGGCAGGTGCTAGGGATACAACAATGGATAAGGAGCTATAGTCTAGTGGGGAGACAAACAAGTAAATAGGCAATTATGATATAGTATGAATTAGAAAGCCTGGATCTAATGTACCTAGTTAATAGTTTATTTCTTGGATAAGTCATGCCACTGGTTGGAGCCTCAGTTTCTGAATCTGCAAATTAAGAATATTCTGAGGGTTAAATGACATGAATGCGTATCAATACAAAGTTATGATTTTTTCTTGCCCATCAACATAACCTCTTCAGCACAAAATTACTCTTGTTACCCCTTCAAGGATTTGGAGAGAAAACTGAGGGGAAGAAATCTGACCCAGTGTCTAGTATCTAGTTGTCAAGAGTATAAAAATTAAGTCACTGCAACAAGTATTTCTAGAGAAAAAGTCATCTGCCTTGACAGTAAGACTTTTATCAAGACTTATTTTTACTGTTGATACTAAAAAATAGGAATATTGTACTGGGCATTACATTTTTTTGGTACTCTGTTGTTTTATTTTATCACAATTAGAGAATACATGGAGTAGATCTATGATGAACAGATTTTTTAGGCTTCAAAGCTATTATTTTGGATGTTACTCTTTAATGAAACAATGATGCAATTAATTTTGAGACGTCATTGACATCCCATGAGGTCTTACCGGGAAGGAGATTGTATCAGTCAGAATACAATTGAGCTGTGAGTATCAGAAAATCCAAAATAACATGGATTTAAACCACAGAGAAGTTATTTTATCTCTCACATAAACATAGGCAAACCAGAGTCAATATTGTGTCTAGCTCCTTGATTATCAGGTACTTGGGCTCCTTCTGTCTTATTGTTCCACAAACTTCAAGAAATGACTTTCACCTTACAGTCCAAGATGGCTGCATTCCAGCCAGCAGCGAGGGAGACATGCCCCCACTCTTTAAGGAGATTCCAGAGAACCAAAACGTAGTCACGCAGCCATAACCAGCTGCAAGGGAAGTTGGGAAAAGTAGTCTTTACTCTGGGTGGCTGTATGCCTAGCTAAAGTTCAGGCTTCTATTACTAAAGAAGAAGGAGAGAATGGATATTGGGGGGATGACCAAGAGTCTCTGCCACAGGATGTCTTGATCTGATGCTTGATCCTTTATATATGTAATCTTACATGTGTTGGCACCGTAATCACTGTCACTGGTTCTGGATAACATTCCCTGTCCGCTCTGCCGCTTTTATGGTTTTAAGCACCATACACAGTGGCAGGATTATGCTTTGGAACCCCTCAGCGTATTGCCACTACTTACTTACTCTTGGTTGTGGCTGCTGGTATGTGACTTTCTGCTTAGAGTGGGGAGGTGTGAACAAAGGTGGGTGAGGTTGGGAGACAAGTGGTGTTAGGAGCCTGCCTGGGGACGATCGTGGGGAATACCACTGGTACCACATGGCAGCATTCCCTTTGTGGGATGGGCCCTGGGTGTCAGGCAGGCCACGTGAGTGGGAGTTCTGCAGGAGTACTTCATTTTTTTTCCCTTGGCACATGGGATGAGAAATGAGACAGAACACACTAGAGGAAAAGTGGAAGCCCTGGATTCCTCCTAGCCCTGTCACCATATAAAGCAGGCATGGGGGGCAACTGTAGAAGTTAGGGTCTGCCTTTTTACAGCCCTGGCAGCCTGAGGCTGCAGCAAAAACGTGCAGCTCAGGTTGCCCTGAGGGGCAGAATCAAAACTGCAAGCAGACTCTCACATAGCAGAGAAGGCCCTGCTCAGCTAGAGCCCAAGGACAATATCCAAAGATAAGTGTGGAGAGACTTAATTACCATTTAAAGTTGTCCTGGCCTGACCTCTTAGCCTGGTTAACTTTGCTTCTGGGCCTTATCCTCTGTTAATACAGGCTCTATTCACCCCTCCAAGCCTAGGAGGATACTTAGCAACAAACATGACTTTCTAGGTATAGAGGGAGGTGGGTGGGAAGGGCCTGTGTATCTCCAGTCTCGCTTGGGGTCCTCCTTCAGGATGCTGCTTGGCTACGGGCAAATCTGAGCATGGAGGTTACATGCACGGCATTAATGCCAGTGTGTGGGGAGGAGGATTCTTTCCCTGCAGAAACATCTGGAGTGACACTGAGGACATACTTATACACATTTACACGAGCCCTGGGGGATTCCCATGCCTGAGAGAACTGGCTAGATAGTTCCTATTACACATTTATTTCCTTGAAGGAGGTATTTTATATTCTACCCTGTAATTCGATTCCTTTGGCTCCCAACCCTGCTAAAAAGGAAAAGAACATACAGTCCAAACAATTTTTAAAACCAACTTTTTTTTCCTCCAAATAGTAAATGTGCATAATTCGTGCAGCTTTTATACACATCTGTAAGCTATGAATTGTTTATACCAGCTCTTACAATATTTTAAAAATAAAGTATAATGTTTTTCAGTCTGTATACAATAGCTTTTTCTTTTATCAACCCCCCACATACAAATGTATTTCCCCCCTTTAGGGTGTAACTACGTGTCTAAATAGTAATGTATACAATTGATATATAGGAAGGACATGCATGTTTTACAGCAAACATACCAAAAGGATGTATGATACTCATGCTGATTTCTTAAAATACAGTAACTAATAACCTGCAGAGTTAGAAAAGGCCACCTAAGTTGGTTTGACCCTATTCTATGTACACGGGTTAAAGGATTTAGGATCACGGAATGAGAAAGTATTCTAGAGACAACATAATTCAGTGCTGTCATTTTACCTGTGTGGTCACAGAGGCTCAGGAGGAAAGTAATTTTCTCAAGCTGCTGACTTTTGCACAGCCCAGAGCTGGGACTACTGATTTCAGAAGGGGCTCTTTCTGTTATACCTCACAATCTCTAGGCTGAAGGTAGAATTTTCCTCCAGGAAAAGATGTTGATTTGATCCCAGCAGCCTGTTTTGCCATACCAAGCCTACAAGTACCAGAACTCCAGCCTCAGCCGTCCTCCAAGACTTAGCTTTTCAAAATGTGGTTGGAGGACCAGCAGCTTTGGCCTGACCTGGGGGCTAGTTAGAAATGCAGCCAGACCTACTGAATGAGAATCTGCATTTTAACAAGCTCCCCAGGTAATTTGCCTGTAGATTAAATTTAGGAAGAACTGCTCCAGGCCTGTGTCTCCACTGCCACATTGTTTCCTTAGAGACACATTTAATCATTTTCCTCCAATGCCTTAAGAACCCTGGTCATATACTAGACTTTCTTTATAGGTGGATCTGGGAATCGAGATATTTAAAGCTGTCGCCTGGTGACTGGCCTTCATGGGTCCTTAAATTGGCTGTTTGAGAAAAAGTGATCTCAAATGTTCTGTTGGAATAATTTAGAATAGGTAAACCTTGGAAACCAGCAAGCATTTCTCCCTGCTATCTTGTTTTTCTCAGAAAAACTCAAAAGCCAAATCACAAAAGCTGTTTTTCTATTGACTATATTTTCTCTCTTATTTCTTTCCCTTTCATTGGCTTCTCACTTGCTCCCAATTTGGGAAGATAAACTCTGAGTCTCAAATGTCCTCTTCCACTTCCCCCTGTTAATCAGGAGCTAAGTATCCCGGAGGCCTATTTAGACCATTCTGAGATCCACTCATCAGATTGATCTGGCTGCCTTATCTGATATTCCAATGATCACCAGAATTGATTTGACTAATGTGGTTTGCTAAATGCAAGTCTCCACCTATGTCTTCATCCCTGAAGTTGTGATTTGGTCCCAGGGAACAACATTCCCAGAGTAAGTCAAGGCTAAGTCAGTTAATGAGCTACATTTTTCAGAGTAAAAGAAAGCACTTAACCATGGTTCCCAGCTCTGAATTTGTGGTGATTCCAGGAGAGGGGATCGCTGTATATACTAGAGTGTAATCTAGTTCAGTGTTATTGTTTTTGTTCTGAAGGATTCCTCTCATACGGGGCAATGATTTAGGGCGGGGCCAGTCAACAAAGTTTTTTTATACTTATAAAAGGCTTTTTACCAAAACCCACTGCCTCTCCTGGCTGTTCACTGTTACCTCATTACAAGTGATGTTATCTGCTGAGTATCTGGGCTTACCACTGACCATAGCTGAGGCCTGGGCATTATTCGCTCAGATGATTTACTCTTTTTTTTTTAAGTTAAATATGTGCAAGATGGATCAGGCTGGGGCAGGCTGGGGGTGAGGATGATTATTCCACCAAGGACCATGTGGACTTTTTCAGCACTGTACTACTTCCATAAGGTAGACTTTATGAGCTGTATGCTTGCATTTTTGTTTTCTGACTTATTGTTCTCTATCCTACAGTTGTTCTATTAATTTGATAGTATATGGTTTCAGCCAAACA